>NW_004567143.1:678264-717776 GCF_000260355.1 Condylura cristata | reverse complement strand
CCACACAGATTTCAGTGTCTCGCTGGTATGAAACGGAGAAAGACATCACAAATTGGAGTGTACGAGCTTTTTAAATTATTTTATTCATTCATTTATTCTGATGTTGCCATAAATACATAAGACATGCTGTGACTTTCTAGAAGTTGTTTCTTTTGCAAAGCTCGAAGGTGTAGATTTCCCCTAACCGAGGTGGATATTTCTCTGCATTAGGGCAGAATGGATGCAGATGAGTAAATGTAATATCCATTAAAAACTTAATGAGTCTCATGATGTTCACAAAAATATACCTAACAACATGGACGACGTGTTTTTAATCCAATTGTTTTATTTAGTGACCAACAGACTGAATATTAAGTATATGAAGTCATTGTTTCATCTGTGATAATAGGACCCTTGAGACTTCTTGAAAATGACCGTAATTAGTATTTCTCTTCAAAATCTAAAATATTCACCTTTAACCATATTTTTTTCTGTCATCAGTGTCAGGAGTTTTCCAAAGCTGACAGCCAATGATGACTTAACAGATTCTATTCAACATTTTCCAAAGTATAAGAAATTTACAAAACAGTAAAACAAAATTATACTTTTCACATTGTTTTATAGACAATTAAAAATTAGTTGCATCTGTTATCAGATAGTGAGCTTTCTCAAGTAAGTTAATTTTTTTAAGATTTATTTATTTATTCATACAGAACTGGGGTACAAGTCAGAGGTGCAGTGGCAGTGAGAGGCTTCACGAGAGACAGAGCATGGAGCAGAACAAGCAGATGGATGAAGTATACTGCTGAGGACAGCAGCGGGTAGGTCAGGATGGGTCTGCTGTGCCATGTGGGTCACCTCCGGGGCCAGGGATCAAACTTGCACTGAAGCCACTGTGGCCAGCTTGCAGTGCTGCATCTTAACCCGTTGGCCACCAAGGAGAGCCCACATAAGTTTATTTTTAAAGGCTCTGTTAATTTCCTTTTGCCATGTTTATTTATTATTGACATTTTGAGTGTTCATCTATTTGGGGAGTGCAATGTAATAATTTGATGTATTACCACCGTGGAAAGATTACCCTTCTTTAGATTGATCCCCTTTTCTGCACTGCTCTGCTGAAGGCAGCCTTCATTTGGGCATTCCTCAGACTGTAGATGAGGGGGTTCAGCAATGGGTTGAAGAGGGTGTAAAACAGGGAAAGGACTTTCTTCTGCTCATCTCTGTGGCCATTGTCCGGGGCCACATACACCATGATGGCGATGCCAAAGTAGAACCCAACCACACAGAGGTGGGAGGAGCAGGTGGAGAAGGCCTTGCTGCGGCCCTCCTTTGACTTGATCCTCAGGATGGCCAACAGGATGCGCACATAGGAGACCAGCATCAAGGACAGGGGCCCCACTAAGATAAATGTACCAGAAGAAAGGACGAAAAGTTTGTTGATCCAAGTGTCCCCACAAGCCACTTTGAGGACAGCTAGGATTTCACAGAAGATGTGGTTCACTTCCTGGAGCCCACAGAAGGGCAATTTCAGAAAGAGAATTAGATTTCCTAGGGCCAGTAAAAAGCCACATATCCAGGAAGTGATGGCCAGCACCGTGCACAGTCTCCAGGTCATGACGACCGTGTAGTGGAGAGGATGGCAGATGGCCACGTACCTGTCATAGGACATAACCACCAAAATCATGGCCTCTGTACAAGCAAAAGCCAAATACAAAAACAATTGTGCAGCACATGAGACATAGGAGATGGTTTTTTGGTGTTTCACTAGGTTTTTAAATATGTTGGGCAAATTGCCAGTGGCATAGGACATGTCAATGACGGCCAGATGCGAAAGGAAGAAGTACATGGGGGTGTGCAGCCTGACGTCCAGCCAGATGAGCCCCAAGATCATGCTGTTCGCCAGCAGGTTGGAGACATACAGCAGGGAGAAGACACCACAGAGGAGAATTTCCTTCTGTGTGCTGAGGTGGAACCCCACCAGGATGAACTCTGGGAACCAGGACTGATTAACCCCCATCCTGAGTGACAGTGTGTCCAGAACTGAAATGTGATAGAGAGACCAGTGCTGGAGGTCGATGAAAACAAGAGTTACTTGTCTTAAAATGAGGTTGGAGGAAATATACATGCTCCTCTCTACTTGACTATTTTCCCAAGATTTCTTGCTTTGTTGGTGTTTTTTCCATTTCTTTATGAACTCATTAGACTTTCAAAAGAAAATTAAAATTATAAGTAATTGTACCCTATGCATGTCACCAAATTATTCATTCATGTTTGCTTTGTAATATCATTTCCCATGAGTTATGTGTGTTTGTATATATGTATTTTATATATGATATCTGTATCTTATATTTCACTAAACCATATTAATTGTTGAAATAATGCCAATTAATTCATCTTTTATTTTTAAAGAAATATTGTATTCAATACTCTAGTTTCAGTAAAATTGCCACAAATCAGGAAATTTAATATAATAACACGGTTCACTACTAAATACACTAATCTGACCTAAATTGTAATCTAATATCACATTTTTTTCTAATCTGAGAAATTTATTCAGACTTTATTACATCATGGTCATTTTGAGTGGTACACAGTATTTGTTTTATAAACTACCTCCAATTTTAAATCTTCCATTGATTATCCATGTGTAGTTCATGGTATAAATTTCTGAAGTAATGTAATATAAAATCTTTAACATAAATGTAAATGTTAATCCCATCATTATTACGAAGATAATATTAATTTGTCCCACTGTTGGCAAGGTTAATACTAGTCAACCAATGTGTTTTCTCTACAGGTCTACATAATAAAATCATTTATACACACTCTTAATTCTTCCCTACTTCTACCTAAAAAAAAACTTGTCCTCTACCAGCCTGGTACTGACCCAATTCAACATGGAATCAGTTATCTCATTAAAAGGTCTAATTCTTTTTTTTTTTTTAAGATTTATTTATTTGTGCATACAGAACTGGGGTACAGGACAGAGTCTCAGGGGCGGTGAGAGGCTTCACCAGAGACAGAGTGGGGAGCAGAACAGGCAGATGGACGAAGTACACTGCAGCGGGCGGGTCAGGAGAGGTCTGCCGCGCCATGTGGTCACCTCCCCGGCAGGCGGGAATCGATCTCATGCTGAAGCGGCTTTAGATTCTCAGTGCTGTGCTTTAACCCGCTACGCCACCAGGGAGGGCCAAAAGGTCTAATTCTTTTTAATGGCGAATCATATTTTCAAATAAGTCATATTTACATGATATTTAATGATTTATTTTTTAATCAGTATTGTGAGAATGATTCAAATATAATTTTGTGGAATAATAAATAATTTGGTATGCCGATTGTTAAAGGGTAGTGGATTCTTAGTATTCTTTCATCTTAATGCGTCATTACTGATATCTTTTGTAGAGACAAATCTATTTTATAAATTAACCTTAATATCAGCATGTCTTGACATTATACAGTAATTTATTTTAAGACAACTAAGTTTTTATAATTCCAGATTCTTATTCTCATATTCAAATATGCTATTGTGTTCTTTATATTTATGTATAAAAGATTCTTTACATTTTAAATTTACAGATTATAATTTTACTACTTTGATTAAATGTATAGATAAAGTGGTGCATATCTCATGAGATTTTGGCATTAATTTTTCAAAAATGCCTTCAAAGACATGAAATACAATAAAAATCTGTAAAGATAACATTAATTATACAATACATTGTATATCAATGATTTCCATGACTGTCAATGTGCAGTTTTCACTTATAGTTTCATATATATTATTAAAATTTTATGAATAGTATTTTTTATTTAGAATCACATATACATTTTTCACATCAAAGTATTTTCCTGATATATGCTTCAATTGGTGCATTTATTTTTCTGTAACTTTTATTATTAAAGTAAATTCCTAAATTGTGTTTCTCAGTCAATTCTATGTGTTATTTGTTTCTCTATATCCCTTCCTCCTCCACCATTACCATCACTATCATCATTCTCATCTTTATCATCTTTCCTCTCTTCATAAGAGTAAACAAGAAAAAAACCCAGACGCACTGTATCTGTAATACATCACCTAGCAGGAAGGCGTCCTCAGTTCAGTAATCAAAGCTGGACAACCTCAAATCCACCTCTACTATGGAATCTCTCATGACAGCCTCACAGTTCCTGTCATCCTCACTGCCATGTTTTAATGTTCACTAGTCAAACCTGGTATAAAACATACCACTCCCGTTGACTGTTACCACTGCTTCATATCGAAACCACCTACAGGAAAGTGAGTTCACAGACTTAAGTATAACCTGACAATAATGTAAGTAATTTCAAACCCCAGTGTGCTCACAAGCTGGAGTTATCTACCCTCTGGTCTACAGGAGCTGACTATAACCGTATAGGATGTTTACCTGCATTTTTGCTTCCCAGATCCAAATGATTACACATAGACACAACTGCCCCAAACTTACTAAATTTGAATTCCAGCTTGTGGCCCCAGAGATATTCTGTTTCCTACATAAGACATGTGGCATGATGTCAGACTACACCACCATTCCAGCGGAAGTTTGCACCTACAGCTGCTGCATGCTAAAAGACATTTTATATTTTCAACCTCACAGCTCTGAGCTACTACTTGTTGTATAACAGACATGGCTTTTACCCACAAGGCCAATATAGTCTTAGAGCTATAAATTTCAAGATAATAGGAAGTCAATCCCTGAAAGGGATGACGAATTTAGAATAATTCATAGGTCTTGAGATTCTCCTGTGCTTCTAAAGTAATTTGCCAATAAATATTGTGGAATTTATTGCATAATCCTATAAAAATCTCAAACTCAGTAAAAACAGCTTCTGAAGCTTGAAGATACTTAAGGGCCCTTCAAAATGCTATATGGTCACACTCCGTGTGCACGGTCACTGCCTCACTGCAAGCCTGGGAGGGGCTTAAAGGGAAGCACACTGAGGGCCCCTCCATGAGGGGCTCCTCTACATCCAGACCCCACAGAAAGGAAGGTGACAGCCGCTTGCTCCTTTCTAAATATTGTTAATATTTTCCTTTATTATTAGGAAGACTGACATATAAAAAGTTGTCATGCATTTCATCATATGACCTGCTGAGCCTGTAGGTGATCACACCAGGACATGACACCAAAGGTCCATTCTTTGAGCTGAGATGACTCCTTTGAGTGTTTGTAGAGGCGCCGTGAGGGATATTATATCTCTACAGTAGTGACTGAGGTTGTAGGTGAGACAAGGCACTCAAGGGGCTGTGCATGAGTATGAGTAATAAATTCCTAATATAAATACAGATACACATTTCTACAGATTTGGGTGCATGTCACATTGGCCTTTCACAAGGGTCCACAAGATTTTAAGATCTCCTGTCGTAAACACCAGATATAGCAGCACAGCACCCCTAAAGTGACAAGCTGAAATTTTTGAATTTAAGCTTCTCTGCAGGCACCCCCTCCATGAACATATTCTAAAGTTAGCTTCTATCATTGACCAACACTGAATTACTTTGCTAAGAAAAAAGTGCATCATGTGGGGTAACCATTTTTCTACCATTATAAAATCTGTATTACAGAGGTAAAAGGCAATGACTTCCTCTTTTTTCTCCAATTAGCTAATATGTGAATAAGCTCTGTAATCTTTGCCATTACTATTAATTTATTCTACTTAAAATAATTGTGACAGTAGATTAACACTCCTAAGTAATGCAGTGGAGAAACAGTGAAGGCAATGTCAAGAGAGCCTGAGTGAACTCCCCTCCCGACAGAATCCCTGCAGGGACAGCAGCTCAGAATGAGGGTGGGGGCAGTGAGCGTCACTCTCCCAGCGCTGGGCCTGGGCAGGGGCTGCTCTCTCTCTCTTTCTGGCTCTGGGCCGCGGGATCGGCGCTCACACTACTCTGTGTTATTGCAGGACAATTTCATAAATATCAGTAGTTTCCAAGGCTGGTGATTACAGTGATGCCTATGTCTAACAATACCATGTTCTGACAGCCCAGGGATGTTTCAATAAGATATGAGGGTGTCACACTCTTACCTCCTGTATGTTTCTACAGGAGAAGCCTCCCCTGCTTGGATTACCACAACTGTCCTTTCTAACAACTGAGGCTACTCTTCAGTATCTGACTGAGTCAGGCTCTCACTAGAAGGTTTTTCAATTCCCTTGGCCATTTCACAGCCTTATTCAGGGAACCTACTTGCAGATGAAGCTTCTCTTCCTCCAGATTCCTTCTCAAACACATTGGAATCATCTGATCAATCTTCAACCACACTGGGAAATAAGAAAACTGCCCAATTATCAGAAGCAACCCTCCACCACCACTGACCACACACACACACATACTTCAAGGGACAGAGGATTCTAGAGCTGGGTTGGGGTGAAACCTGGGATTTATGACATTTAAATGTATGCAGTTTCATCAGGCAAGATCAGTACATTGTTTACTGCAGGCTCCCTGCTCTGCTTCACCTCCCTAGATTGAAAACCATCTCATGTTCAAATAAATTGATTTTCCATTAGGAGATGGCAGCTCTAAATCACATACAGTGGAGTAAAACAACATTACCTCAATAAAAATATACAACAAAATAAGATGTCAGTACTGGATACTCCTCAGGAATCTCCTTGCACAAAGATCCTCCAGAGGGGAGTCATCTCAAACCCTGTGGCAGGCATCTGAGGAGAAATCTCAGTTGTGGAGAACTTTTTACAATTGATGATGCTTTTGCAATGTATCATGAAGACCTAAATTGTACCTCAAGGAGTAGAGTTTGACTCAGAATCAACTAAAAACTACAACTTCCAGAGGGAAAGTGTGACATGATATTTCTCTCCCTTCCTTCTAAAGTAGGAGAAAGAGATTCCCTGTCTCCTCTCTCTGGGGGAAAGTAAAGATTCTGCCTGCTTTCCCTTGACGATTACACTAGTCAGATCACATACTGCCATCACACAGTGTCCACACAGATTTCAGTGTCTCGCTGGTATGAAACGGAGAAAGACATCACAAATTGGAGTGTACGAGCTTTTTAAATTATTTTATTCATTCATTTACTCTGATGTCGCCATAAATACATAAGACATGCTGTGACTTTCTAGAAGTTGTTTCTTTACAAAGCTCCAAAGGTGTAGATTTCCCCTAACCGAGGTGGATATTTCTCTGCATTAGGGCAGAATGGATGCAAACGAGTAAATGTAATACCCATCAAAAGCTTAGTAAGCCTCGTGATGTTTACAAAAATATACCTAGCAATATAGACTATATATTTTTAATCCAATTGCTTTATTTTAGTGGCCAACAGACTAAATATTGAGTACAAAAAGTCAATGTTTCATCTGTGACAACAAGACCCATGAGACTCTTGATAGGGCCTCTTGAAAGTGTGATTAGTATTTCTCTTCCAAATCAAAAATATTCAGCTTTAACCATACTTTTCCTGTTATCCGTGTCAGCAGAGTTTTCCAAATCCTGCAGCCAAAGCTAATTTAACAGATTCTATGCAGAATGTAAATACAAAATTGTAATGATTGCAAAATATGCATAAAATTTTACAAAAAGGTAAGACAAATTTATATTTTCACATTGCTTTATATAGATAATTAAAGAAATTGTTTACATCTATCATCAGCTAGTGAGCTTTCTAAAATAAGTTAATTTTTAAAGGCCATCTTTATTTGTTATTGACATATTAAATGTTTATGTATTTGGGGAGTGCAATGTAATAATTTGATGTATTCACACTATGGAAAGGTTACCCTTCTTTACATTGACCCCCTTTTCTGCACAGCTTTCTTGAAAGCAGCCTTCATTTGAGCATTCCTCAGACTGTAGACAAGGGGGTTCAGCAGTGGGTTAAAGAGGGTATAAAACAGGGAAAGGACTTTCTTCTGCTCATCTCGATGACCATTGTCGGGAACCAAGTACATCATCATGGCAATGCCAAAGTAGAACCCAACCACACAGAGGTGGGAGGAGCAGGTGGAGAAGGCTTTTCTGCGACCTTCCTTTGAGTTGATCTTCAGGATGGCCAAGAGGATGCGCATGTAGGAGAACAGCATCAAGGACAGGGGCCCAAACAGGATAAATACACAGGCAGCAAGGACAATAAGTTTATTAAGCCATGTTTCTCCACAGGCCACTCTTAAGACAGCTACAATTTCACAGAAGAGGTGGTTTACCTTCTGGACCCCACAGTAGGGCAATCGTAGATAGAGAATTATATTTGTTAGAGCTAAGGTAAATCCGTATGCCCAGGAAATGCTGGCCAGGACCGTGCAAAACCTCCAGTTCATGATGACAGTGTACTGGAGAGGATGGCAGATGGCCACATACCTGTCATAGGACATCACCATCAAAATTGCACACTCTATAATAGCAAGTGAAGAATACAAAATCATTTGCATAATACATGAGACAAAGGAGATCGTTTTTTTGTGTTTCACTAGGTTCTCCATTATATTAGGCAAGCTGCTCGAAGCATAGGATATGTCAATGATGGCCAGATGCGAAAGGAAGAAGTACATGGGGGTGTGCAGCCTGACGTCCAACCAGATGAGCCCCAAGATCATGCCGTTGGCCAGCAGGTTGGAGACATACAGCAGGCAGAAGATACAGAAGAGGAGCACTTCTATTTCTGCACTGAGCTGGAATCCCAACAAGATAAATTCTGGGACCCATGACTGGTTGTCTCCCATCCCTTAATGATAGTTTGTCCAGGACTGAAATGTAGTAAAAAGGCCAGAGCTGGAGATTAATGAAAACTGGAATTATTTATCTTGACCTGAGCTCAGAAGTAACTTGTCAACTTATCACAGCTAGGCTGAATTACTTTTACAATGGATGTTTGCTGTTTTGTTTTTAGCTCCTCATTATGAAGTAGCTAAACTTGCATACAAACATCAATAATATAAAGAAATGTACCCTATAGACATCACCAATTTTTTTAACTGATATCAGATTTTCTTGCTGTGACTTTGATAATATGAAGAGTACAGACCAATTGTTTTCTATAATATCTACAGTTCAGATTTTCAAAGGACTTCCTAATTTGAGAACAGACTAGACAGCAATTAGGCTTTCATCAGACTTCTTTGAAGAAATTCTGTATGATTTGAGAGAAAAGGATGGCAGATACAAAACGTTGTAGGATAAGTGCTGCCGGACAAGTTTTTGTGACACTCATTTGAAGATGAAGTAGAAATAAAGGTCTTCTTTGACAAACAAAAATCAAAGGAATTTGAAGATACTATTCCTCCCTGATAGAAATGTTGACTGGAGCTCTCCTATATAAATCAAAGAGAAGAAAGTCCACAAAAAACACTAACATGTATATAACTAGATAGAACCAGAAAGCTATGGAAGTAGTTTACAATAATCATCCTCAGTACAAATGGACTAAAATCACCACACAAAAGGCACAGAGTGGTCAGATAAATGAAAATGTAAATCCCAACTTTATTTTGCATATATGAGACTCAAGCTATAAAGATAAACACAGAACTAAAATGAAGTGATGGAAACTACTACTTCAAGCCAATGCAGAATTTTAAAAGGTGGGAAGCACTACACATACATGAGAGAATATAGAATTAAACCCCAAAAATAGATAGCATGAGACAAAGGATGAACATTATATAATAATAAAGGAATAAATATCATAGCTAGGCAAAATAATCAGTATTATGTACTCAATATAGTAGCACCAAAATATGTAAAACAGATATTAATAGACCTAAAGGTAGTATTGTTTATATTTCTTTCAATGTGCTCCTGTCATCTAAATTTTCCACATGATCTATTTCTCTGCAGCATAATTTACTTAAGCCATACTTTGTAAGTGCATTCTGAACATGTTAATTGATTTTGCATTTTCCTCTTTGATAAGTTGTGTGCAATACAGTAGTGACTAAATTTATGTATTTATTTTTGTGTATGTTTTATGATTTTCTCATAGTCAATTTTTTGTTGTTGGACTCATCAGAGAGAGCTACTGATTAACCAATCAATGGGGTCAATCCGCCACATGAGATCTGGGTCACTAAAAGAAGAAATCTTCGTGGAAATAATCTATTGAACAATCACACCTCTAACCTGAGATAGATCTTTCCTGGAAAGTTGTCCCACTTTAGCCTGAAACCTTTTATCATGCTGATTCTCATATTTTAAAATAATCTAGTCAAATCTCCTAAACCAAGCGCTCATCCTTTGGATCCTGGTTATTCAGCCTTATATTAAAAACCAAGAAAGAATAAGAATGATTAACAGAAGGTGAGACTCACAGGCTTAAAAATCATCCAAATACAATGTAAACAGATTCTATTTTATTAGGATAAATCTATCTTGGTCTGCTTACGGACTTTGAGTGATCCACCCTCTTAGCTGAAAGAGCTGATTACATTTGTATGAGACTTTTGCCTGAATTTTGTACTTCCCAGGAGCCAAATGGTTCCACATGGAAGTAGTTATCTTCTCAACACTCACAGTTCAGGATTTTCCTCATAGACATCTTCTCACATATCATATCAAATAGGCGTTGATCAATTTTGTTTGAAATCTACTCCTTTCTTTTAATTCCAGTTTGATCATCAAAGAGCTACTCCTTTTTGCAAAACCTGGATGACTAAATTCCTGCACCACCCACCACACAGACATGCCTTTCCTCATCAGGCATCACCAGCTAAAGCATATTTTAATTTAAACAATAACAGTGTAGTCAATACAAAAAGTGCACATGTGATTAATTGTATTTTTATCACTCGTAGGCAAAAAAAACTGTTGCCTCTAAAACCATAATATTCCTAAGGAATCTGACAAAAATCTCTTAAGATAGATGATGGATATTTTAGATAATTTTTTTTTCACAGAAGATTTGGGGTGTAGGCCAGAAGTGTGGGGTGGGGAGGATTCACCAGAGACAGACTGGGGAGCAGAACAAGCAGATTTACTGAAATCCACTGCTGAGGGGATCAGCAGGAGAGACAGGAGAGGGGGATCAGCAAGAGAGGTCTGCTGCACCATAGGTGGGTCAGCTCCCTGGCAGGAGGATTGAACTCAGGCTGGAGTGATGATAACACTTAACCCCTAGCCACCAGGGAGGCTCCATATTTAAGAGATTAAGTCAGGGCTTGACTTCCACTTAAGTTTGTGGAAGTAATGTGTAAATAGCCTAGAAATTATTATATAAACCTATAGAAATCAGGTTTAGGTGAATGCAATTCACCTAAGTAGCCGCATATTGAACTCAATAATATCTATATGGGTTATTCAGAAATACCATGGGGCCACACCCAGCACAGGGTCACTACCTCACTGTGAAAGCCTGCAGGGGAGCTCAGAGGGCAGGAGGCAGAGGACCCCTCCCTGGGGTAACTAGTAACCCCCAGTTACTATACATAATCGAAATAGAAATGGGAACAAATGACTACATGTCATTCTGTGATGTAAGATTTGAACTTCAGAGAAAAGGCAAGCTTTCTTATAAAAGAAAAAGATGACCAAAACCGACCCATACATTAATAAAAATAGAATGGGATTTAAAAGTCTATGAGACTAGACATGTGATGAGGTGCCCCTTGGCAAGGGGCAGTTTTCCTTTTTGTGTATCACTTCATTATGGCATGAAGGACACGGAAAATGATGTACAGAGCCGATGGGCGTGGGAGTGTACAGCTGAGAAGTGATCACCACAGTTACCTCCACAGCCATGTCATGAACCTCTCAATCAACTTCAAAACTACTGAATTCATTTTCTACTTTGGGGAATTAAAGTAGTTGGATTTGAGGAGGCGTTTCAGGCACCAGTTATATGCATAGGCAATAATAACTGGGAAAAACTATATTCTCACTCTGAAGATCTGTGCCATCCTCAAGGTAAAATCAGGATGAGAGCCCACCCTGGCGGTGCCACAGGTTAAAGCTCAGCACTTCAAAGGTGGCTGCAGCTGCTTCAGCGTGAGTTCAATCCCTGGCCAGGGAGGTGACCCACATGGCGCGGCAGACCTCTCCTGACCTGTCCGCTGCTCCCCTCAGCAGTGTACTTGTCAGTCAGCCTGTTCTGCTCCCCACTCTGTCTGGTGATTCCTCTCACTGTCTCTTCACCTCTGGCCTGTACCCCAGTTCTATGTGCATAAGTAAATAAATCTTAAAAAAAAAATCAGAGATGAGGTGAGGTTGAAGCCAACTGTCATTTTATGAACTGAGATGATTCTTATCCAGATATAAAGTCCCTTGTGTGAGTGATTTGTCACCTCCATGCCTCTGTTCCCTAAAACAGCATAATTCTCAATGAGCAGCTGCTCTTCATTGTTAAATGGACAAAAGTGTTTTTGTAATTCTACACATCGATCCACATCTTAGGTATTATAGCCCGTTCACACAGATTTTCGAAAGACTACAGGAGTCATCATCACTGATATCAATGGTTACAGTATTCTTGGATTTACAAACACTTAAAATAATTCCAGTTTTATGAATTCAGTTTTCTCTACAGTCTCTCTCTATAAGCACCTCATAGCATTAATTTTTATCTTTTGAGTAAGACATGAGTATATAATAGAAAAAGTATGTGATGAGAATTTAATTACTTGAAAATTGCTTACTTTCAAAAATCCTGTGACTAAGCCTTGTTTCTAGAGTATGTTTATGAAGCTAAAAGATATGACCCAAATTAGAGCTGTACAGAAAATGGTAATGTATCTATGAATTAATTTCTTATACCTGCTTTGAAGGGAGGCTTCCAAGGAAGTTCAGCAAAATTGCTTTATTGAATAATTAGTTCATAGGAAAGGAAAATAACCTAATAAGTAAACCCGAAGCACATACAACAGCATTTTGAACTCTTGAAATTCAAACACTGATGTCTAAGTGAGAGAGCAATTGATAAGATTCTAGTTCTAGGGGAATTATAGGCTTGAGAAATTTTAGAGACAGACCTAAATTATTGTTTCTATGAATACGAGTACATTGGAAGGATTTACAGAATGGATATTGATTTGGCAATATTTAGTTTGACTAAAGCCAGAGAATCTATATTGCAGTATGTAAAATGGTATAGCTAATCTTAACTTTTCTGGCTAATTTTGGTTTTGAATTAAATAAATGCTACAATCTTTACCTCCATTACCCTTATTTACATTTCACTTATTTTTTTTAACTAATAAGATAAATTTCTTAATATAGCACTGAAATTGAGAAGAAAATTTTAAGATGGTCTAAATAAAATTTCCCCTTCACAAAAGCCAATAAAATAATAGAAAGCCAGTGTCTGAGTGACCAGTTATGTACAACTTCTCACACTGCAGTCTTGCATCGAACTAGGAAATTAATGCTGTTCCCACTTCAAGTGGTTCTGGCCCTCACAATTCTGTCCTATTTTGTAATAGAATGTTTGTGCAAATATTTAAGTTCTGAGTCTAATCATCAAGACTGTGTGGCAGCCTAGAAGTTTCAAAAAGTAGCAACCAAGTGACAAACTTACCTCTTCACTGTTTCAGCATGGAAGACTTGATTGCTACTCTTGCCAGAATTTTCCTTTCAAACGACAGAGACTACTCTGGCAGTATCTTCATGGCTGTTAGGTACTGAGGTTTTTCACGCTGGGGCATTTCTGAGCCTTATCCACAGGAAATGGACTTCATCTGAAGTCTCCCTACTTCCAGATTCCTTCCCAGACTATAGACCTACGCTAATTTGAATGATCAACACTCACTCAAACACACTTGGGGGTCGAGGGGGAGGCAGTGATCAAAAAACTGCAAGAAATCAGAAAACCCTTCCACAGCTCAGCAGACAGAGGCTTCCAGACCTGGGGTGGGGGTGGCAGCCAGGCCCTGTTCCATCACCTGTGGCATTCACTTGAGTCAGGAGGCGCTCAGGGTATTTCACCCAGGAATGTCATTCCTCTCCACAAAGGCATGCTGGTTTCTGCTATCACCCTGATCTGCTCCAGCTCCCTGATCTGAATATGGTCTGGGTGCAAACACATCTTGTTTACACGAGAGGATGTTCCTCTGGAATCTCTGTGACCGAGCTGTCCCTCCAGAGAGAAGGTAGACACACTAAAACATTGAGAAGGCTTCAGAGGGTAAACTTTAGAGAGAAGAGAATTTGCTATATCTGCTGATGGCTTTGCAACAGATGATAAGGTCTAAATTAAACCTGTAGGAGTAAAGATTTTATTGGAATCATCTAAGAATTATAATTCCCAGAAGGATGATA
Organism: Condylura cristata; assembly: GCF_000260355.1. NCBI lineage: Eukaryota > Metazoa > Chordata > Mammalia > Eulipotyphla > Talpidae > Condylura > Condylura cristata. Next base: position 703,579 of record NW_004567143.1, on the reverse strand, counting down.
ATAATACATTTCTACCTTCTCCCTAAGGTGTGTAGACAAGATCCTTGATTCTCCTCTCTGGAGGAGAGTTAAGGTTCTGTCTGTTTTTCCCTTGAGGAACATTCTGAGCAAAATTCAGATCACATATTGGCATCACACAGTAATTATACAGATTTTCAAATGCCTCACGCATTGTGGTCCTCTAGGGGAATATCACAAATTTCAGAAACACAAATTTTTATAGTCAGTTTTATAAATAGATGCTACACTATAGTTGTGACTTTTGGAAGGTCAGAGAAGTTCCCTGTGGAATCTGCTATGGCAAACCTGAGAAGGAATAGCCCCCCAAGATTACCTCTGTCTTTGAAATAAGACACAGCTTGGAAAATGAGCAAGGACTGTTAGATCTTTTTGAGCATCCTAATTATGTTTCAAATAAATGCCACATGCATATATATTGTTCAGTTTTATTTTCTTTCCCCCATCACTATATTTAGGTATTATTGCCCTAGAAAGAAATAGTGTATATATTTAAGGTGTACAGTGTAATGATTTGATATATGTAAATATTATGACATGGTAGCCACCGGTAATTCACATATCCAGCACTTCAAATGAGTATCACCCTCTGTGGATGTGTGTGCAGAAGAAGAGTTAAGACTAGTCTTAACAAATTTCAAGTATTCAAATGCATAATTATTAACTATCATTACAATGCTGTGTGCTCAAGCCCAACTTGCTCCTTTCAAAACATAGGCACCCTTTGAGCTCACTCTAGCCCATGACATTTGTAGTTATACTCTTTTAACTGTAGATTTCCCTGCTCTTTGAAAGAGGAATGTGCCAATGTATTATTTGGTGGATTATTTTTTGTTTTTGTTTTTTGTTTGTTTATTTTTAAAGATTTATTTATGTGTGCATACAGAATTGGAGTACAGGCCAGAGGCTCAGGGGTGGTGAGAGGCTTCACCAGAGACAGAGTGGGGAGCAGAACAGGCAGATCGACAAAGTACACTGCTGAGGGGAGCAGCAGGTGGGTCAGGAGAGGTCTGCCGCGCCATGTGGTCACCTCCGGGGCAGGCGGGGATCAAACTCATGTGGAAAGGCTTAAGCTTCTTAGTGCTGTGCTTTAACCCGCTGTGCCACCAGGGAGGGCCCCATGGATTATTTTTTGAAATGCATAGGAGCACTGTTATCATAAATATGGAAAACTTTTGAGCATGCATATGTATAAACAAATATACATATTTAAATGCAAACACTCTTGCTTATCATTCATCCATCTTTGCACATTTAGATTATGTCTATATTTTACTATTTCTATTAATGCTGCAATGAACACAGGAAGGGAAATTTCTATGAGATAGCTACAGGTTTCACCTCTTTATGTATATCTATAATGTTCACATACACATACATATGGCATGTAAATTTCTGGGTACTGTGGAAGCTCTACTATTTTTGTTTGATGAACTCCCATGCAATTTTCTATAAAAGTTGCACCAATTTACATGCCAACCACAGTATTCAGGGATACACACACACACACACACACACATTCTGCACACCATGCAAAACACTTGTCATCTGTGCCTTTTTGATAATAGCCATTCCAGGGCTTGGGGTGGTATTTCATTGTGATTTGGATTTCTCTGATGAGTACCAAGGTTAGCGCCATTTATATGTATAGTTGAAAAATTGTCTCTTCAGTCCTTTGCCCAGTTTTACATCAAGTTATTCATTTTATGTTGTGAGTAGTAGGTGTTTATGGTATATTCCGGATATTAATCTCACAGCAGATGTGATTGGTCACTTGCTCCCATCCATTGGGTGCTTTTTACTCTGGTGATTTTATTTTTTGAGATGAAGAAACTGGGTGTTTGCCAAGTCATTAACAAATCTGCATTTCCTTAAGGTGGTTTTGCACATTCAGCTTGTGCCACAGATTGGTTAATGTTTCCCTCTGAGTTGAAGTTGTTTGCTTTCTTGGTCCCACAGCAGGACAATCTCAGAGACAGCCCCGCATCTCCCACATCTCCCGAGGCCAGCAAAATGCCACAAGCCCAGGAAGTGATGGCCAGCTCCATGCACAGTCTCCACCTCATGATGACCGTGTAGTGAAGAGGCTGGCAGATTGCCACATACCTGTCATAGAACATCGTGACCAAAACCATGACCTCGGCACCAACTGCATAAATGCCACCCTCCTTCAAAATGTCCTCTGTTTCCACACTGCTCTGCTGAAGGCAGCCTTCATCTGAGCATTCCTCAGACTGTAGATGAGGGGGTTCAGCAGTGGGTTGAAGAGGGTGTAAAACAGGGAAAGAACTTTCTTCTGCTCATCTCGGTGGCCATTGTCTGGGACCACATACACCATGATGGCGATGCCAAAGTACAACCCAACCACACAGAGGTGGGAGGAGCAGGTGGAGAAGGCCTTGCTGCGGCCCTCCTTTGACTTGATCCTCAGGATGGCCAAGAGGATGTGCATGTAGGATACCACTATCAAGGAAACAGGCCCCACTAAAAAGAGCACACCACCTCCAAACACCAACATTTTGTTGACCCAAGTGTTCCCACAGGCTACTTTGAGGACAGCTAGGATTTCACAGAAAAAGTTGTTTACGTTCTTGGTCCCGCAGTAGGACAATCTCAGAAAGAGCACTAGATCTCCTAAGGCCAGCAAAATGCCACTTGTCCAGGAAGTGATGGCCAGCACAGTGCACAGTCTCCAGCTCATGATGACCGTGTAGTGGAGAGGCTGACAGATGGCCACGTACCTGTCATAGGACATCGCCACCAAAATCAGGCACTCTGTTACAGCAAAAGCCAAGTATAAAAACATCTGCATAGTGCATGTGACAAAAGAGATACTTTTTGTGTGTTTCACTAGGTTTTCCAGCAATTTGGGCAAATTGCTCGAAGCATAGGACATGTCAATGACGGCCAGATGCGAAAGGAAGAAGTACATGGGGGTGTGCAGCCTGACGTCCAGCCAGATGAGCCCCAAGATCATGCCGTTGGCCAGCAGGTTGGAGACATACAGCAGGGAGAAGACACAGAAGAGGAGCACTTCCATGTCCGCGCCGAGGGGGAACCCCACCAGGATGAACTCGGGGGCCCACGACTGGTTGTGCCCCATCCTGAATACTTTAATTCCTTGGCCCAGGGCTCAAATATGATAGAAAGGCCAGATCTGGAGGTCAATGGACATTGGCATTAATTATCTTTAAATGGACTCAGAAGAAGCCATATGCTTATTCCCAGATGACTGTATTTATTTCTCAATTTTCTTTGCTTTTTATTGCTTTTACTATGAAGTAATTAAGATTCATATATATGTGTGTGTGTAAAGAATTTAAAAAATACTATTTTATACTTAAATTATATATAACATAATCAACATTTTCAGCCTTTCTTTACCATTTATCTTATATATGTAATTTTTTAATGGACCACATAACTATTAATTCTTTTCACATAATTGCAATCCTACTTCCAATCTTTTATTTCATTCATTTCTTACATGGAGATTCTCAGTTACCTCTATTACCTTTCTATCTATCTGTGACTGAGCCCTGTGATTGAATATGCATGGAAACTCTGACCTCCAGTTCACAAACGAATTCTATCAGATGTCCAAAGCTGAACTGGTGCCAAGCAGAATTCATTCCAGGGACATAAAGATGGTTCAAACTCCAAAAATCTATGAATGTAAGTCACCACATCAACAAAAAGCAAAGTAAAAACATCTAACAAAATAAGGACATCTATTGATGAGGTGATGCAGGTCACCAAAATTGTTGGAATAAAAGAAATATACCTCAACATAATTACATCACAAAAGCCACATATGACAACCTACTGCCACTATCAGCCATAATGCCCACAAACTGAAAGGCTTCCCTTTAGATCTGGAAAAAGATGTCCACTCTCACCACTGCATTTTAGCAGTGGACTAGAAGTCCTAACCAGAGCTATTAGCCAAGAGAAAGACATCCATTGACCCAAAGGAAAAGAAGTAAAACTATCACTATTTTCATATGATATGGTAATATACATTCAGAAAGCCTGAAAAAATTCCAGAGAGAAATAATTAAAACAATAAACCAGATTAGTAAAGTAGCATCTTGTAACACACACTAACCTTCTTATATGCAAATTATCTCTCTGAAAAAGAAGATGTCAAGAAAAACATCCTGGGGATAAACTTCACAAAGTATGTGAAAGACCTATACCAAGAAAATTACATAACATTGATAAAAGAAATAGAAGAAGACACAAAGAAATGGAAAGGTATTCCCTGCTCATGGATCAACAGAATTAAAATGATCAAAATAGCCATTTACAAAAGCAATGTACAGATTCAAGGCAACTCCAATAAAAATTTCAATGGATTATTTTTTAATCTCTGATCCATCATTTACTTGCCTGGAGGTCTTGGGCAAATTACTTAGCCTTTTTAAATCTTTCTGAAATTATATATATATTATACATATATATACATATATAACTTTTTATATATCTATTTACATTATTGCTCATTTTATAACAATGTTTACTTTTTCCCCTACCCGTCATCACCATCGTCCCCCATATACCTCCCTCTATCTGACTCCTTTCTGTCCCCTTCCCCTGTAGGAAGTTTGTTTTGTATTGTTTTGTATGGTAATAAAAATGCACTTTTTTTGAACCTCTGTCTTATTTGGTTCTTTCAAATTCCTCCTATAAGTGAAACCATTCGACATTTTTCTTTTTCCTTCCAACTTATTTCTGAGCATAATGCCTTCTAGCTCCATCCATGTTGCTGCAAATGGCATGAGTTTATCTTTTTTGATTGCTGAATAGTGTCCCATTGCGTGTGTGTGTGTGTGTGTGTGTGTGTATCACATCTTCTTGAGCCAATCATCTAATTTTGGGCATTTGGGTTGTTTCCAGGATTTACCTATTGTAAGTAGTGCTGCAATAAACACAGGGGTGCATGTATCTTTTTTAATTAATGTTTTTCATCTATTCTTCAAAGAAATAGAACAATCTGAAATTCCTATAGAATTACAAGAAAAAAAAATAGAAATAAATAAAACCCAGACAGCCATAGCTCTAATTGAAAAAAGAAGAAGCCCCCAGGCTTCAAACTATACTACAAAGCCATAATAACTAAAACCATATAGTACTGCAACAAAAAGCAGACACATATACTAATGCATCACATTGAAAACCCTGACTTGAAGCCGCATGTATATGGTCAACTAATCTACGACACAGGAGCACAGACTATACATTTGAACAAGGACAGTCTTTCAATAAATGGAGCTGGAAAAACTGGACTGCTACATGCAAAAGAAAGAAACTAAGCTACTACCTCACACCATACATAAAAGCCAACTCAAAATGGGTAAAAGATTTGAATATAAGCCTTGACACCATAAATTAGTAGAAGAAAACACAGGGAAAACACTCCATGACATCTCTCTCAGAAACTCCTTTGAGGATGCATTCCCCCGTGCATAGAAAGTCAAGGGAAAGATCAACAGCTGTGAGTTCATTAAAACTCACATGCTTCTGTACAACAAAAGAGACAATAACCAAAATGAAGAGACACCCTATAGATTAAGAGAAAATGTTTGCACTCCACACAACTGGTAAGGAACTGTTATCAAAGATCTACAAAAGCTTACACGGCACAACAAACACAAAAATGGGTATAGGAACTAAAAAGACACTTCTCCAGAGAAAATGCAAATGACCAAGAAGCATATGAAAACAAAAAAAGCTCAATAACTTACAAACATGGAAATGCAAATTAAAGCCACAAAGAGATACCTCTTCACACCAGTGAGAATGGCCCATACTTAATGAGCTGGCAACAATGAATGCTAGCAGGAACATGGAGTACAAGAAACCCTCTTACATTTCTGGTGGGAATGCAAACTGGCCCAATCACTATGTACAGTTGTGTGTACATATTATTAAATTAATAAAAATTATCAAGTTATTAAAAATGGATCTACCTTATGACCCAGTAATTCCATTCCTAGGAATCTATACAAAGGACACAAACACATTCATTTGAAAGGCAAACTGCCCACCGATGTTTATTGCAGCACTATTTACAATGGCTAAGATATGATAACAAACTACATGCCCAAACATAGAATAGATCAAGAAGATGTGGCATATATACACAGTGGAATACTATTCAGCAATCAAAAAGATAAACTCATGCCACTTGCGGCAACATGGATAGAACTAGAAAGGTTTATGCTGACTGAAATAAATGAGAGGGGAGAAGAAAACTATTAGCTGGTATCACTTGTAGGAGGAACAAAGAGAAATCAAACAAAGGGTCAAAAAAAGATAAAACTTGTAGGCAACTATAGATCTGAGGTATGAGGCAGGTGAGTGGATGGGGTGGGAATGGGATCAAAATAGATGAGGGAAGAGTACAGGGACTGTGGTGATGGGTCACAGGTGATGTGCTGGTGGGAGATTTGCAGGGACTACACCTGAGCAACAAATCATGTACTGTACAAAAATTAACAATGATGTAAGAAAATTAAAAGACAATAAAATGAAATGAATAAAAATAAAGAAATATTAATGCAAAAAATAAATAATAAAAGAATGGGCGTGATAAAAAATAAAATATTACAGCATTTCCACCCCTAGGCATCTACCCAAAGTATGCAAAAACAATGATACAAAGGAATATACTCCTATGTTCATCGAGTTCATATTAAGTACAAGAACAAGAATTTTTCATGGAAAGTGAGACTCACAAAGCTTAATTATCATCTGATGACATTATATATATAGCTCCTTGTTTGCTATGATAAATCTATCTTGATCCAATTACAACACTGAGTTACCTACCCTCTATACCAAAGGAGTCAGTAACAACTTCATGAGACACTTGACAATATTTTTATTGTATAGGATCTGTATGCTCCCACACAGAGGATGTAGATTGGTTCATCCCCTATGAAAAACAATATGGAGATTACTCAATATATTAAAAATACTCCAGCAATTCCAGCATCTAGCAAAGAATGCAAAACCACTCACGTGAAGGTTTGTAAAAAATTAATGTCTTATACAACTTCGTGACTGTGCTTGCTCTGAAGTGAAGCTGATAAGAAAATCTCAAGGAAAATGACCTTCTCATGAATGGTTGTAGGAAAGTGAAATAACTCATGAAGTCTTCTTGAAGACAAAGGTAACAGCATTGTTTGACTTTTGCAAAATACCAGGCTAAATTCTTAGGAACTATGAGCCAAAGATGTGGAGACAGACCCACATCTAGAAGCAGATGGGATTTGGGAGGGTTCTGGGAACAGCCGTCGCGTGGTAACGAAAGCTCTGCAGCTTGTGTTACAGGTTACCCACAGTGGGCACAGTCATCGCCAGACTTTATGTTTTACATTTGTTATTTCACTGTCTGAGTTAACAAACCTTTTGGTCTTCATCCCCATTATCAAAATGTTCTATTTCCTTTACATATAGTTTTCTAGTAATACTGATGACAGACTAAATCTCTCAGACAGTGCAGAACTGAGGCAGAGAAGACAACTTTATGACATGAGTGCCTACATGAAACCCCCATTCCCTAAAAAAAAAAACCCATACAGCAAATAGAGCCTGAAGATCACAGGTCTGAACACCCAGTGTGGAGTTCTGCACCCCGCAGCCTGATGGGATTGAAGAGCACACGCTGCTTCGCTGCTTCCCCAGCTTCAGTCAAGGCTATTAACTCCCTCCCATCCCATTATGGTGCCAGGACAAATACTCCTATCATAGACTAATATTGGAGTCTAATGATAATTAAGATTGGGGCACTCTAAAAATGCTTCCATAAATAATAACTCTCTGATACACTTACCTTTCACACCGTTTCAGGAAAATCAGGAAAAGACTTTACCTGCTACAATAATTTTCTGAAGTATCAACAGTGTCTCTGACTGACGATATTTATGTAGGAAGGTGGTGTCGAAAAGACATTTATAATGTTGGTTAAATCAGAACCTTTCCAAGAGGCAAATCCTGGCTATCCATATTTTAATCCTCCAGGCCCCGTCTCCTTCAACAGAGCTGTGCCTGCTTACAGACACCACTCATACTTGCTGGGAACCCACTGATGGCGAGGAGGATGCTGAATAACAGAAACCCCTTCACAGCACACAAGAGACAAAAGCCTAGCCTTAGACCAGGGGCAGGAGGCATCTAGATCCCTGTCCTGTCTGCCTGGGGCACAGCTACTAGATAAGTCACTACAATGTCATTCCTCTCACAAGCTGTCAGGGTCTCCTACTGCAGGACCTGGACACAGAACCACCACTTGGTGCCCAAGACATTTCTGCTCACAACGGCACTCACGCCAGATATGTTTAATCTACACGCAGCTAGGACAAACCCCATCGTGGTGAGCCAGACACCACTAGATACTCTAGTTCATTCCAGGAAAATAAAGCCCTATTTCGGGATCATTTATTTCATGGCTAATGGTATTGCAACAGAACGTGAAGCTCTTAATTAACCCCCCAGCAATAAGTTTAGAATCACCAGAGAACACCAATTGGCACAGGGAACGTGAGACATAGTGTGTCTCATTCCTCTCGAAGGTGGGGAGAAACCACATCCCTGGAGCTTCTCTCTGGAGAAGAGCAAAGATTTTATTGGAATGTCCCTGCAAAATGGTTCTAGGGGACACAGGACACATGCTAAAGTCACTCTCCACATATACAGGTTTTCAGCTGTCTCACCTGTGAGAGCCCCTGAAGGTGATGTCAGAAATTACAGTATTCAGGGCCTTAAAATTCGGAATTTCATCAGCTTACGCTCTTCTTTATTCCCACGAAGGTGTGTGAGAGACTGGGGCTTTGTGGATACTACAAGAGCCGAACACCTGTCAGGCAGAACTGGAAGGAACCGACCCAAGCTGGCACTAGGCAACTTCCTTGCAGACGCCATGACAGCAATGGGGCTGGGCTGGAGGGAGACTGGTGGGACTTACAGAGACTCAGGGCACTAAAACACTTGCAGATGAGACTCCTGGGCCGGGAACACTGACTCCATCAGGATGTGAGGCATACAGAGGAGGGAGGAATATAAAACAGTCAGCGTTTCCTTTATATGAATGGCGTGGAGTGTCAAGGGTTTCACATGGAACGGGTATTTTCATCTTATCATTACCCTCACAAATAGCCTTGGTAACTAAAGCTTAAATTAATGCAACAGTTTCCCTACTCACCAGTGCATGGACACCTGCAACCCTCTGAGAGTTTTCACATGGTTGAAATTATATTCACAATATTTTATTATGCTTTTCCCACTATCATTCACTCATAGGGTACAATGGAGTTTCCAAAAGTGACACGATATTTTTATTTTTTTTTAAGATGTATTTATGTATGCATACAGAACTGGGGTACAGGCAGAGGGGCAGGGGCAGTGAGAGGATTCACCAGAGTGGGGACTCTTCATCAGGGTGACTGATGAAGTATACTTCTGAAGGGACCAGTGAGCGGGTCAGGAGAGATCTGCTGCGCCATGTGGGTCACCTCCGGGGTGGGGATCCGAGTGGGGATCGAACTCATGCTGAAGTGGCTTTAGCATCTTAGTGCTATGCTTTAACCTGCTGTACCACCAGGGAGGGCCAATATTTTTATTTTTTTAATAACATTGAATATAGAAATGCAAAGATCTAGTCTTCTGAGATAAACATGGATGAATTCTACATACATAGAATGTAAAACAATGTTACATTTTTCCTTATTTTATTTTAAAAGAGACAGCTATTTTTAATAAGTGTGTTGATTTTTGTTAAAATGAATCGAATTAAAATTCTCTTGCAATTTCTGTCAGCAAACACAGGAGCCCAGTTTCCTTGAGGCCAACAGATATTTAAAGGTGTAAAAGTATCTTGAAACCAAATTATTTAAGGCGCCATTATCAGTCAAAAGTGAAAGATTTCAGATGGTTTGCAACAGATATGTCTATGCTCCTACCTCCGCCAAGACTAGCGCAGCATTCCTGAAATAATTATTATAGCCAAAATTGGAGAAAACTCAAATATCCTCGAGAAAGATTATGAATAAATCCTGATGTTTATATAGTGCAATGCAACAAAATGAGCGCTAAGGAAACAGCCACCCAAGACTGAGTGACTGCACAAATGCAATAGCGAAAGCGAGCAGGTAAAAGCAGCATACTCTGTGTGGACATAGAGCCGAGACAGTCAAATGCCGACATGTGCTGTTAGAAACCAGGGAGCAACTCCCTGCAGGAGGGATAGTTTCGTCAACCAATAGGCCAAAGTGATGGCTGCTGGATGCCAGAAATGCCTACTTCTCATCCCAGAAAGTGGTTACCCGAGTTTACACACTGTGTAAACTTTTACAGAGCTGAACTGATACACTTTTTGCCCCTGAAAAAGGAAGTTTCTTAGACAGCCCCCCACCCCCCAGTGGGCCAACTACCTGCCCATCTTTTAGTTCAGTTCAGCTCCCACTTCTGTGTTCACATCCCAGCTCCCCCTCCAGCTACCATGTCTCACCTGGGCTAATACAGTAACTTGTAACGTAACATAATCTCTCTGGTTCCAACCTGGTCTCTTCAAATCCCCACTTTCTATCGTGCCAGCAGCTTTCAATTTAAGGTCTGGATCCTTGATATTTCCATACTTTTAACCTTCAGTGACTTCAGATTTCACACAGGATATATTTCAAGATCCAGAGTCTGGAATATGAGTCTCTCCATGCTTGTTTTCTCTCCAACCTTGCCTCTTCCAGTCCTTTTATTTACACTCCCAACATTCTGAGCGATTTTTAGTTCCCCTCACACAACACACTCTGTTCACTCTCTGAGTCTTTATCACTTTCTTGAAAATGGATGGGACAATGCCTCCTGCCAAACAGCCTGCCCTCAAGCTAACTCTCACCTGTTTAAGATTGCCTCCTGCTCCAGGAAGTCTTCCTTAACTGCTCCCACTTGGAGTGCTTAGACTTTATCTGGGCTACATTAACACCTGTGCATATCTCTGAGCTTCACAGCACCCGGCACTGTTACAGTTTGTTGGCTTAGCTGTGTTATTCTTCCCTGCTAACAAGTAGGAAATATGTCTTTCTTATCTTTTCATTTCCAGAATCTAACACAGCACAGGGGGGTGGGGAGGGAGGAAGAGAGAGAGAGGAGAGAGGAGAGGGAGAGAGAGAGAGAGAAGTTTTTATAAACATAAGAATTTTTGCAATTTTGAATTTTACATCTCCAAGTACTTTTGAAATATTCACTATTTCTTTAGAAACTGAAATGACAAAGGGAAACCCTAAGTCAATTCCTTCATGAATTATTTAAAATATTGGTGTTATACACCAGATGGAAGACTATATTTTGCAATATCCTTTCTAGTTCAAGGGGAAATTTTCTGTTGTCTTACTTATGAGTCATAGTCCTTATTCTAAGATGATGTGATAAAGACATACATAGTAGATGATATGAATCATCATTATTTATTGAGCTCTTATTATGAATCATAGATTTACTAAGCCTGTTGCACATAGTACTTCCTCTTTACAACAAACTTGTGGACTCCAGATGCCTCTCTGTGGGTCTCACCCGCGCACTTAAAATTCAGTTGTATTGCAGGCACACACAAAAGGGTCAAAATGGGTTTATTTACAAAAGGGGAAAGGAAAAGGAAACAACAACTGGAATATCTTACTGGCTGGGCTGACTTGGAGCTTTGGTGACAAACTAACTGAAAGCCCCGAGTCACGCGGTCCAGAGAACCATTTCCTGAGCGAGAGAGCATGAGACACAATGGTGCCCTATTTATCCCCCAATGTCCCAGAGTCCTGCTTAGCTCCACCCTTGGGTCCTCGCAGTTCTCTCCCTGGTACTGCTGGGAGTTGTAGTTTCCCATCACTGGAGTAGGGGGTAGAGTCCAGAAAGCCAGAGTAGGGAGTAGAGTCTACAAGACTCTGCAGAGTTCCTTTGGGACATCCTTCCCCTTAACAGTTTTACATATAGTAAACCTAAATCCCTAAGACTGCAAGTGAATTACAGAAGTTAGCATATCTAGCAACTGTTAGAACTTTGTAAACTCCTAGCCTTTTCTGAGCTCACAGTACAGGTGTTTTTAACCTTTTCTTGGTCATGTAGTAATGCCTGCATTATGATACCCTTATTAAAGGGAGGCTTTGTAAGAGAAGACTCCATCTATTTTCCCCCTTCAAAAAGACTTTTCACAAAAACACCCTGCTTCAAAAATTGAGTATGCCCCTTTTGTCCAGTGTAAGTATGTGACAGATTTAATTTACTATATACTTTATACTTTGCGGAAAAAGTTAAGAAACACAAAAGAAATTCTGCGTATATATCATTCTCCACTACTTCTTAACTCTCCCTTTATCAGTAAGTGCTAGAGTTTCTTGCAAGAGTAAAGAGAAGATTTAACTTTCCTCTGGTCTTTTAACTGAAAAATCAAATAATTCCTGATAACTGATAGCTGTAGCATCACTGATTAACTTAGTCTTATTCACCAGAATGTTCTCTCCAAGTTTTGCTCTCTTCCTACAGGAGACAACTGACCAAATCAATGATAGAAAATATATAGTTATTTCCAGTGAGGCCTCTCCATTATCTCCATTCTCTTCCCTTGTTCTACATTCCACCTACACCCCACAAAGAAAAAAGATACGGCTGTATGGTTATTAACATGATACCATTTGGAGTTTTCTTATTCTCATTAGTTACTTCAGCTTTGTTTTTCATACTCTTTTCCTTGAAGTCATAGCTCATATTCTTTCTATTTTAAGTTGATTATGCTTTAAAAATATCACTACCTTAAGAATATGTAGGAATATATTTGAACACTTATAGTGGAGAATGAGATGATAGCTATTGAATGAAGTATTAAATCACTACATTATTAATCTAGTTCAACTCTTATGTCTAAAATATTCTGCCAACATTTGGTTCTATCCTATAAAAATTTTGTCAACAAGTTGCAATAATGGAGCTAGAAAGGCACAAATTTATTTTCTCTTACTCAGAATATTTCACATGACCACTGTAAACTGAGTGTACACTCTGCAGCTAGTTTGGAGAGATTTTAATTTCTTTTTGCAGCTCTGACCTCAGTGCAGAGGAAGGAAAGCGGCATATACTTGCTCAGTAGGGGAGTCACAGGGAGCTGATAATCCCGCCTTAGAGCATAACTATGTCTCCTCTGTGGATGCTGCAGAAGGTGACTTTTCAGGCCCCCTTGTCCTGAGTCATTGTATTATTCTATGAAGCTCTCATGGTGTTCTCTCTTAGTCAAGCAGCCTCTTCAGAGCAGCTTTAACTTCTTTGTTCCTGAGACTATAGATCAAGGGGTTGAGCATGGGATTGAAAAGGCTGTGGAACAGCAAAAGATACTTCTTCTGCTCTTTGGGGCTCCCATGCCGGGGCCCAATATACATGATAATGGCCGTGCCATAAAAGAGTCCAACCACACAGAGGTGGGAGGAGCAGGTGGAGAAGGCCTTCTGGCGCCCCTCCCCCGACTGGATCTTTAGGATGGCACAGAGGATGTAGACATAAGATATCACAATGGAGGAGAAGGGTCCCACCAGCACAGACACTGCCCCTGCCAGAACCATGATCTCGTTAATGTGCGTGTCTGCACAGGCCAGCTTGAGGACAGCTATGATTTCACAGAAGAAGTGACTAACTTCCCGGGGTCCACAGAAGGGCAATGGGAGGAGTAACATTAGATGGGCCAGAGCTAGCAGGACACCAATGGTCCAGGAGGTGATGGCCAGGACAACACATACTTTCCAGCTCATGATGACAGAGTAGCGGAGCGGGTGGCAGATGGCCACGTATCGGTCATAGGACATCACCACCAGGAGAAGACATTCAGTGTGAGCAAATGTCAAAAAGAGGAAGGTCTGGGTCACGCAGCCAGCAAAGGAGATGGGTCTGGCCGGGTCCAGGAGGTTCACCAGCATCTGGGGCACCGTGTTGCAGGCGTAGGCAATGTCGACCATGGCCAGGTGCGAGAGGAAGAAGTACATGGGGGTGTGCAGTCTGGAGTCCAGAGAGATGAGCCCCAGGATGACCCCGTTCCCCAGCAGGGTGAAGGCATAGAGCAGGGAGAAGAGTCCAAAGAGAAGCATCTGAATCCCTGGGTCAACTGGAAACCCCAACAGGATGAATTCGGTAACCATTGTGTGATTTCCCCCCATTTCCCTGCAAAAGAGATGATGGAGGATGCCATGTTGACTATCTGAAGGAAGTATCTAACATGTGTGCCATTATTTATTTACGAAAACATCTGCAATGGCGTTTTTGTCCTGTTCATCACTAAGTAAACCCTGAAACCGAGGGCATTTTTTCACTGATTGGCTAAATGCTAGTCCTCCATTATAGCATTCAGTTGAGTTTTCCATTCAGTTCCAAGCCTTACACTTAGTTGGAATTAAACAAATAGCTACTATTCAACATATATGAAGGCTTAAGTTGTTGTCATAATAGTGAGCACTTCCCTGGGGTTGTGGTTATCGGATCCTGTGGAAGGCTCCCTGGGTGTATTCCCACACTGTGCACATCAGTCATGAACTTGGTCTGTGCCCTTGGGGGGGGAGGGGCAAGTCGGGAATTCTTTAATGGTTTTCTCACTATTTTGTACCTCCGGTATAAGATTTGTTGGCCACTGATATATAATCCTGAACTAATTTGAAAGAGTGGCAAGTGTTTTGCCTTAACTTTGGCTAGATTTAAAACAGAGACTTTGGGGTCCTCCCCGGTAGCACAGTGAGTTAAAGTGCAGCACTGAGAAGCTGGCACAACTGCTTCAGCCCCCAGCCGGGGAGCGGGGGAGAGGGGTGACCCACATGGTGCAGCAGACCTCCCCTATCTCACCCAGTGTACTTTATCAGTCGGCCTGTTCTGCTCCCCTCTCTGTCTCTGGTGAATCCTCTCAACTGCCCCTGCACTTCTGGCCTGTACCCCAGTTCTGTATGCGTAAATAAGTAAATATTTAAAGCAGAGACTTAGGTTGCTGCAGATGGTCTATTGTGAATGTGCCTGCTTGTGAGGTTACCACTGTCACACCTCTTCTGTTTCAATGTATTTTACAGTCTGCACACACACACACACACACACACACACACTCAAATGTGTCTGAATTTATCTGTATTAAACTTTCTCCAAAATATTTGAAGTATCAATTCTCATGTTTAATTCAAAAATACATGTGTGTTTGTATATTTATTTATACACACACACGCATATATACACGAATAGATGTCTGCGTATGAATCATTTTCATATGCAATATGGCTGTTATTTTCTATATCATTCCATTTGTTTTTAATAGTAAACATTCTGGTTGAATGATTTTTTTTTTAAGATTTATCTATCTATATATACAGAACTTGGGTACAGTGAGAGGATCCACTAGAGACAGAGTGGGAAGCAGAACAGGCAGATCTACTGAAACACACTGCTGAGGGGAAACGAGAGGTCTGCTGCGCCCTGCGGGTCATGGCCTATGATCTATTAGTGTCATCTCTTCCTCCTCCCATCTGCAAATAGCTAAAACACAAAGTCCAAAACCCACTGATGTTCCTCAGCGAGGGTCTGAGGAAAGCTCCTCCCTACTGCCTGAAATGACACACTGTGAAGAGGATTCACAGAGATGACACCCCTGCACAACAAAACCAACCATTAAAGGCATGCCCACCCGGGGTCTCAACTAAGTCCAGACACAGCTGGAATTGCCTTGTCTGGAAACTGCAACAGCAGCCACAAAGTGGCTTAAAGCAAATCAGCAACTTCAAAAGGGACAGATTGAGGTTTGTGGTGTTGCTAAAACACCCAGTTCCCAGCAGATAAGTTTTCCATGGTATATTTTAACAATACTTGTTTTCTTCAATACATAGATGACATCAAACAGATACCGGCCTCCTCCCCAGTCAAAATCCTTGCAACTCAAAGTATTTCCCTTGCAGTAGAAAAGATTCTTGCCAGGCTCAATACAAACAGCTTTCCCAGAGCACCTGCGTGGAGGCTGTACCTGGCTCCAGCCCACAAGTCCACCGTGAATTCTTTCATGAGCTCCTTAATTATGTGTGGCTCAACTTATAGAAATAAACATTCTTAAGCAACTCACCAAAGGAAGTTCACACTCAAAAATAAAACCTTCAGGACCCTTATTCTGCAACAAACTCATTTTGTGGTCAATGAAGCCCATTATTTCATGAAAACACTATTAATTTCATGGACAGCAAAACTTTGTAAGCAAATCTCTCAACGAGCCATTTTATCTGGTAATTTAAACAAGAAATGCTGTGCTACATGCATCAGAATACATGTCCCAGCTGAGGCTTATCTGGAAGAGATGATACCGTTTAGATGACCCTAGTTGCTAAGTCTGCAGATAGCAGAAAGTTGGCGTTAACAGATCACAGCAACCACACTTTGCGTTGTGATTTCTCATTACAGCCCCTCTGAAACTGTAACGTGAACAGAGAATAGAAGATCATAGATAATAGAACACACTTACCTCAGACTTAGAAATAAATACGAGAACACAGGTTGGACATGAGTTTGGGTGATGCCAAGAGAATACACAGTGAATAAATAGTATTGAAATTCCTTTCTCCCAAGGGTCTTCTTAGAAGAAAAAACACCCCAATGGAGGCAATAGAGTTTCTCCTAGAATAAATTATTTTATTCTCTCTTTTGGTGAGATGCTCTCGCTGTTTCTGAGTGTTTGGTGTAGGAGAAGAGATAAAGACCCCCACCCACACCCCACCTTCCACCGCCTTCCAAGCCAAGGAGCTGGTCTGATTTTCTCACAGGGACGTTCCTGACAATACAATGGGGCGGCGGGTTCCCTCACTCCTGGCACATCAGAGTCTCACAGAGTCTCTACACCTTCCCACATCACATGACCATACACTGGGGTTACGCTTCAAGGTTGCTAATAGGTCCCTACTCCTCATGCTCCAAACAGATGAATGGCTTTTAGGATGGAAACTTATATCTTCCCCATGCTCTTACTGCAAGGAATACAACTCATAAAGGCCCAGTGTCAGGTCTGACAGAAGCACAGGGAGCCGGTAAACAGACAGAAAAGGATCCGGCATCCCAGTGGGACTAGTTAAATGCTATTTTGGAGACTTTACTGGAGCACAAACAAGGATGGAAATTCTCACCAGGAAATTATTTCTGTTCTTTCATTTCCAGAGATTTGGAGCCCAAGGGGGACAGATAGACCCTGGGCCCCAACATCTGTTACTACCATGGTCTCTTCCTCCTTTAATGGAATCAGCTGACCCCTCCCACTAACTCTGGGAAATGCAACTGAAGCAATTTGATGTTCAATTTCCATTTCTCTTATCCTTTATTCAAGTTCATTCTCATTCAAAAATCAAAGGAGGTGGAGTGTAATTTCCTAAATTAAAGTTACTTTGGTGTATGTACCAGTCATCTAGGAAAGTAAGAGGCGGATAATTATCTTTCCCTGAGACCTCTGACCTGCACTAGGTCTGAAATGGGGTTTTCCCCGCCAAATCTGTTCCTAATAGGCTCATGGGGCCTGGAGTCAGGTACAATGAGCCTCGTGCATTAAGGATGCTGCTTCCTCATATTGATAATGCCCAACGCACCTGGCAAAAGGAACGGTCTTAATCTCTGTAGTTCAAACTAATTGACAAAACATACAAATGTATGAATTACATTTCTTCGTATGAGTTTTGTAATCTTACTATTATACACACCTCTTACTGGTCTGAGCATGCTTTTTCCTTACATTCTATATTTTTGGAAAAATATATTTGGCTTGCTACTGGAAAAGCTGCATTCCATTTACTAGTAGTAATTTAGCTTGATGTTTGCTTTTGATATTTATTCAATAACTTACTTTTCCTCTACCATCCTTTTCTGCTTTTTTTTTTTCTATCGATGTTATATGACTCTCAAATAATGAACCGGTTTCTAAGCCTCTTCTTTTTTCGAAATGTTTTAAATGACATGAAAATTAGCTATTTTTTTTAAAGCTTTTATTTTCATTTTTTTCAGGATTCTATTAATGTCTGAGCAGGTCGTGAAATCCCTTACTAAGAAGTTGGGTTACAAATATTTTTATTGTAATTATCTGGTTTCCTTCACTCTGTAATTCTATATTACAGCTACATCATTTTATATATATGCACATTTATAAAACTATTACATCTTCTTCATAGGCAATTACCTTAGTTATATGGTACCTTTATACTTTAGTGGTATATTAATTAGTGTATATTCTAAAGTAATTTTAACTTAGGAAACTATGCTTCATCTCCTTTGATTTTTGAACATAAGAATACATTTCAATAAATTTATATATAAACAAGATTTTCCCAGTATTTATACTGTTAAATTATAAATATTTGCAGGGTGTGCTCTTCAACACCCAATTTTACAACTTTTTTTTTAGTGTGTCATAAGTGTTCTTATAAACAATACATAGCTGCATTTTAAGAGCTACCTCAAAATAGGTGAATATGATCTCATTTCATTCCATGTAATTATTGACAAACTTAAATTTTCTACCATTTGTGTTTTGTTTCACATCTCTTTCCTTCTCCCTTCCGTTAGCTCTATAAAGCACACTGATCTGCTCCTGCCTATTTTCACTTCCTCATTTTGCTTTCACTTGGTAAGCAAATTCCTAAATTTGGGAGCACTTTCACTCAGACCATACACAGTGCACACAGTAACACACACACACCTGGAAACACACCAGTCATCTGAGAAACATTTACGTCATCTTTCCAGTCATCTTTCCATTCTTGGTCCCTCATACTCCCCAGCAGATTCATCTTGGGGGATTTCTTGTTTAACTGCCAAAGTTTACAGAGTGTTTCTCGAACTCCTTTGTGAAGCAGACCAGGACCTCAGAGGGCTCAGGCGCCCAGAGCGCAGAAGGGAAATTAAGAACCAGGGTCAGAGGACTGGGGCTCAGAATACACCCCTGACGAAAGGAGCCTCGCAACTGGCTGCTGCCCTCAGAGGGAGACCAGAGACTGATTCTGGGAAAGCTAAAGACACAGGATAAGTTCCCAACGCAGAAGGCAGGAGCAGCCGTGATGGCCAGCGCAGCCCTCCCCCACCCCCACCCCCAGTCTCCCAACCCCTTGGCACTCCTTAAGGGTCAAACCAGGCCAGAAGGCAAAGGCACAACAAGCAATTGGCAGGTTATGAGCGCAGGATCACGCCACAGGAACGGAACGGCCAGACTGGCGCAGAGGCGTGACCAACCCACACGCGGCCGCACAAGCTTACACAGTGAAGGGTCCGAACGACAATGCAGCTTTACCACTCGGTCAGAGCGGATGCATTTATCCTTGGTAGCAAAAGATGCTCTTACCTTCTTCCTGAAGAGGGGCAGTTCAAATCCCAACGGCAGCGGGTCCTCTCGGCTGACAGCTACAGTATCCGCCCTGGGCAGTGATTCCAGACTCCCTGTTTAAAACAGCAGTTTTCATGGTTTACTGAGCTCTGCACGTAGCGTTCGTAGGTGCGCAATCTCGTTGCCAGCGTCCTGCTTGTCTGTTCGTGTGTTCTGTGGCTACACGTCATCACCCAACTCCACCGATAAAAACCAAGTCTCTGGAAAAGACCTGGAGAACAATTAGGCTTCACACACTTTCCCCGTCCATGTAAAGGTCCGCTTTCAGCTAAGAGTTAAGCTTTTCTGTTCTAAGAAACTCTTCCAGTTCTACCTTACTCATTCTCTTTTTATTTAATTTTTATACTGCTCACCCTCCAGTTCTGGTAGTCTGGAGTCATTTTAAGTTTTGAACTCCTACACAGCCTCCTTGAATATTGTGAGGTGGGGCTTTTTCATTTTCTCTTTTCATACCTTGTCCATCACCGTTCTGTGCTTGATACAAAAAACACTCATCTCCAGTGACTAGGGATCAGGCTGGGGTTTTAAAATGTGAAACCACATCTATCTAGAAATAAAGTTATGAGGTCAGTGTGAGGGTTACAGACACCGGGCTGTCCAGAAAATTCTTCCCCACTCACTCCAACCCTTGCTCTGTTAGCTTGCTTGCTTTCTTCTTTAAGATTTATTTATTTACACATACAAGAACCAGGATACAGTTCTTGTATGAGGTCCAGGGGGTGAGAGACTGCACCAGAGACAGAGTTGGGAGCAGAACAGGCAAACAGATTGAAATACACTGCTGAGGAGAGCAGTGGGGAGACAGGAGAGGTCTGCTGCGCCGTGTGGGTCAGCTCCCTGGCTGGGGATGGAACTCGTCCTGCAGTGGTCGTGGCTAACTTCACAGTGCTATGCTTTAACCAGCTGCGCCACCAGGGAGGTCCTGTGGCTAATTTTCATAAGCATGTTGCTTTGTGGAGCCATCGGCTGGGTCACTGTCCGGTAACGGGCTTTGTCACAAAGGGCCCACTCCATGTAGCTCTCCCCGCTCCTTCCATTTTGCTGTGATGACATCTCATCTGTCCCTGTGGCTGAACAGTCTGCCATTGTGTGACCTGAAGTCACAGAGCTTTTTTTTTTTTTAAGATTGATTTATTTATTCATACAGAACTGGGGTACAAGCCAGAGATGCCGAGGGTGAGAGGATTCACCAGGGGCAGAGTGGGGAGCAGAACAGGCAGATTGACGAAATTCACTGCTAAAGGGAGCAGCGGGCGGGTCAGGAGGGGTCTGCCGCGCCATGTGGTCACCACCGGGGCAGGCGGGGATCAAACTCATGCGGAAGTGGCTTAAGCTTTAACCCCCTGTGCTTTAACCCCCTGCGCCACCAGGGAGGGCCCCACAGAGCTTTTAAGACCCAGGACTCCTCAGGCAGAGTCTACCCCAAATGCCTGCTCAGCCCATGTGTCTGAGTTTGCCCACTCTCCCCGGGGGGATCTGCAGGAAGTTCGCATGCAAGTACACAAGACCTCATGGTTGAGTGACTCATAATGCTAGAAAATATTTTTGCACACAGAGCTCAATGCCACCTGCTTATGCATTTACAGGTCGATTCCACATTTGGGAGAAGGCAATAAATAGCCACTTATGTCCCGACAGCCATTCTGCAGAGCCTTGAATCAGCCAACAAACCTATTTCTTTATCTCCTCTTTTCCAGGTTAAATATTCACATTCGTTTCAAAATCATTCATGTCTATTCCTTTGCTAAGCTACTCATCAGCACCTTCCAGTTTTCCGCTCACCGCCATCCTTGGAAATCTGTACCAGGGCAGCTGGGATCTCAACCACGTAACACACTACCATGTTGCTGTTCATCTGCCTACAGAGAGACCCTGAATCTTCCCGGGAGCTAGTCAAGATCCACAGCTGATTCCAGTCTTACTGTGAAGGCACCAGAGCTTTGGGCCACAAAAGATTTTTTTGTTTCAAATAATGAACAGCCATATACCAGAGACATTTTGCGGGGATGGAGTGGGGAATGGGATCAAAAAACGGGGGGTGGGGGGAAGGAAGTGCATGGGATTATGGTGATGGCACATGGGTGACTTGGTGATGGGAAACCCGCGGGAACTGCAATTGAGATGGAAAAAAAATGTACAAAATGATGTAAAAATAAACTTTTGTAAAATAAAAAAATTTAAAAAAAAAAGATTTTTTGTTTCTGTTTCCTACCCCAGCTGCTGTGTGAACAATCCTTCTGCAGCCAGCTCGGAGCAACCGGCGTGTGTAGGCTGCTACGGAGCGACCGGCGTGTGTAGGCTGCTACGGAGCGACCGGCGTGTGTAGGCTGCTACGGAGCGACCGGCGTGTGTAGGCTGCTGCCGCTTTGTTTTGTCTCCTCACAGAACCTATGAAATTTTAGATTCTCCTCCCTTGCACTGTCTTCTAACCTCTTTTGTCTGGGATTTTCTCCAAAATAACCAACCACAACAATGTAGTTTTCCAATTGTGAATTTTGCCAGCTCTCAGTCTTACTGTGTGAGCATGTTCTTTCCCATGTTATATGCTTTTCGTCACAACGCTCTAGGATACAGGTGTGTATAGGTAGCTATACCCACTATACATCTAGGTGTGTGTGCATCTATGTAACTTCAACTGGATTTATATATATATATATATATAAAACTTCATAAGCTTTGAATGATATATATATATTTATATTCATATTTATATATGAAAGTTATGTATGGTACCGATTAAAAGTATTGCTACTGAGGCCCTCCCTGGTGGCGCAGCGGGTTAAAGCACTAAGAAGCTAAAGCCACTGCAGCATGAGTTTGATCCCCGCCTGCCCCAGAAGTGACCCACATGGCGAGGCAGACCTCTCCTGATCCTCCCACTGCTTCCCTCAGCAGGGTTCTTCGTCAGTAGGCCTGTTCTGCTCCCCACTCTGTGTCTGGTGAATCCTCTCACTGCCCCTGCTGCTCTGGCCTGTACCCCAGTTCCATATGAATAAATAAATCTTTAAAAAAAAAAGTATTGCTACTGACATCTGGTCTGTGGTAAAGTCCAGGAATGGAGACCTCAACCACCTTAGAAGCAGACCTAATTAGCAAGCCTTCCCCAGCTGCCCTGCGAAGCCAAAACAGCAAGCCCCTCGGCTTACACCTGTGCTGGGCTGCTTTTCTCCAGGGCCATTGGCCTGGCGCATGGGGGCTGGGCCCCACCGTGGGTGCCCACACTGGAAGGCAGGAAGCTTCCTGGGGAGCATTCATCATAAAGAACAACAAACCAAAATGATAAAGTGAGGGAAGAGGGCTGTGTAAATCTGATGGGAAAACACCAGGACTATAGGTACCATGGGATGCTGAAAAAGCCCGGGCCCTCGCACCCAGGTTTCCCCAGCAGGGCAGTGCCTGGCCTTAGGGGCTCTTGTTTTTTGCAGAAAAACATGGAGGAATTTTTACTGAGAATGATCAGTCCATTAAAGTGAGGTCCCGCTCGTATCAAGGGGAATAATGGCGCCTCCATCCGTGGACGCCAAACCTAACACACATTGATTTTGAATCTGCGCAATTAGGGAAGGGCACGAATAAGAAGCGGTGTGGGTGTGGAATCAGCATCAACCTGTTAAGCTCCCAGCTCTGTCCTATTATAGGTGTGTGTGTTGGGGGGGAGGGAGCATTTTACTAAATCACTCCAATCTGTGCTTCTTTATAAAAGGAGGAAAATACCTACTTCACAGTGATATTAGCAAATAATAATCAGGACAGTATTTATGCTGAATTCCCAGCATACAGCCAATGTTCTTTCTTTCTTGTCCTCAGCACCTTCTCTGTGATGAACTCTAAATATAGAGAGAATGTGTGCATTCAAATCCTGCAAGTCTAACATTGCAGCTATGAATAGAAATATGCCACATATTCTTTGCCAAATGTTCTTGAACTGACACTAAGAATGAACTCCATACATGATTTTTTCTAGCGGGGCCCATTAGAAACATTCAGAAATCAAAACTATGGCTTAGGCTTCATGTGACATAAATTATTCTATATTTTCTCCCTCTTCTTCCTTGCATGGTTTCAGGCTTCCTACACAGTATACATAGTTAGAGCATGCAATATTTTTTCACCTATTAGTTTTTAATATTTCAAATGTCTATTAAAGGAAATCTTAGGACAATAGTTCTGCACACAAATATATTCATGTTGGTCAACTTGGAGAAAATATCATTGTTTTTGTAGGCATCATTTAAAAAGTCATTTTTAAATGAAAATGTTGGCTGTTGTGTTCTTTCTGCCTTTAGAAATAGGGTACACAGTAATTCTATAGTGCTTAACAGTTACATTTAGAGCCAATATTTATCTCTCTCTCTCTCTTTTTTTCAAACAGTTCCTTTTCAGGGCTAAGAGGAATGTTTGTGGATTTTTGTGGGCTGGAAATGTCATAATACTCTAGAGATAAGGAGACTGAGTACTTGGATGACCAGAGACAAAATATTTTGCCCAAACCAACGGAGTATATAGAAAGGTCTGTGCAGAACAGCCAGCAACTAGACTTTCTGAGAATGGAGAGGAGCAGAGTAAGCAGGAGAGAGGGTACAGGGGAAAGTTTCATTTCACGGGAGGAGAAGGATGTGGCAGAGGACATAGAGAGCTTGGAGGTTAAAAAAAAAGTGGACGATTATAGAAAGCAGACAATGCTCAGCTCTATCATCTATCTCGCTCATGGCACACGACGCTATGAAAATAAAAAGAAGGGAGCTTAAAAGACAGCTTACTCACCATGTTCCAGGACTTCTCAGCCCCCGCTGCTTCTGTCTGAATCGTGTTGAGAGAAAACAGTTCGCTCTTCCAATCTGTCCACCACTGGCTCCAGAGTAGGCAATATCTCCCACCTGGAGCAGGAGCTCTTTGGAAATATGTTGAAGTTCCTGCAAGTCTTTATCAGAATGTGTCTCATCACTGGTTCTAAATGTGGGTCCCCAATGCTACATGAAGCTATTAATGACGATTATTAGTTGTGCTTTCCTTTTCTAATATTTTCTTACTCCATAAGATTCTAGACTCGTTGTAATAGTCAATTATCAGCAACTAGCTTTATAACCTGAACTCTGGGAAAAAACAAAAGACGCTTTCCCTAATAGTGGATTCTCTTATTTAGTCTAAACAGAAGCTCTTTCCAATTAAATGTAATGAAGCAAAGATGCTGATGTTTCTCAACTATTCTTATTTATTTAAAAAATCCGAAGATTCAGCTTTGCTTTTCACAGAACTAAGCTCTGGTGGTGGTGATTTCTCAGATAATGGATGAATGTTCTGACTGAGAGCTGGGCCTAGCCACTGTCCTTACTGCATTTCCTGATGAGAACTTCTGTCACCCTCGCAGCACACACAGGATACATAACACAGCAACAGGGGAATAGGAGTCGTGCAAGAATTTAAGAGACTTCAGAGAGTGACTCCTCAAAGCAACAGAAACCAGATGTTAGAAAATGCTGGGAACAGGCACTTGCACTTCCTGCCCTGGGGTTCTCTGGGGGCCTGAGGTCTTTGTCTCTCTGCTGTTCGAGTTCTGGACAGGACTCACCTTAGGGACACATCTGACCGATATACATTCTTGATATCAGAAATCCAAGACTGAACTGTGAAGGTATTTACATTGCAAGTCCACAGTCCTCAGGGAACAGACCTTCCACCTCAGCTCTCCCTGAAGGCCCACCCTGACCCAACCCACCCACCTCACCTCAACTCACCCCCACCCACTTCACCTCACCTCAACACACCCATACCACCCACCTCACCTCACCTCACCACCACCCACCTCACCTCACCTCACCCCACCCCACACCACCCACCTCACCTCACCTCACACACCCCACCCACCTCACATACCCCACTCACCTCACCTCACTC
>NW_004567143.1:676488-677765 GCF_000260355.1 Condylura cristata | reverse complement strand
CTGGGCAGCCTTGACCTCTGCCTATTCCTCAGACTGTAGATCAGCGGGTTCAGCCCGGAGTTGAAAAAACTAAACCAGGAAGAGGAACTTCTGCTGCTCCCCAGGGTGGCGGGATTTGGGGGCCACGTCCATGATGGTGGCGCCGCCAAAGAAGAGCCCCGCTACGCCCAATGGGAGCAGCGGGTGGAGAAGACCGGCTCCCGAGGGTGGCCGCCCGGAGGGCGGCTAGGACGCCGGCCCCAGGCAGCGGGGCCCCACTGAGGTAAACGCACACGCAACCACGGTGACCACCTGGGCGAGCCGGGCGTCCGCACAGGCCAGCTTGAGGGCAGACGGGACCTCCCAGAGAGGTGTTGGCTTTACGGGCCCGCGGGGAGGCTGTGGGGGTGCCGCAGGAGGAGGCTCGCGTGGAGCAGCGCCAGGGGTCATGGCGCACCCAGGAGCAACAGCCAGGGCGGCACACTCCACAGGGACACCAAGGTGGTCTGACTTTCCGTCTGCATTTCTCTGGGCGGGGGGATGGATGCGCAGAACAGAAAGAGCGGCGGATGTTGACTTAATACCCAGATGGCTTTAGCCATGCACAACTGTGTAGAAGAGCCACACACTTCTGGGATCTCACTGTAAATTACACTCCCCAAGGGTGCACAGCGCTGAGTTCTGGGAGCCTGTCTCTCTCAGAGGGATGCAGTGGAGACTGGAGGAAGCAGAGCACCTGTCTTATGAGACAATGACGGGAGAACTGGCATTCACGTCTCTGTCCTTTCGTCCTTAGATAATTCAAAGCTAGGTGTTGGCAGACAGGGAAGACACCATCAGCCCTCTACACCGGTGGGCAAGAGGCGAGTCCTATAAATATAAAGATGTGGGAATCAACCAGTACACTGAATTCTTTACCAACTAGCGAGCCTGAGGGAAAAGAATGGCACAGCCAAGAATGATGCCGGAGGGGTCGCGCAGACCCACTGTAAGTGAAGAATGGAATGACCAGGCTGGGCCCTCTCTGGTGGCGCAATGGGTTAAAGCGCAGCACTGAGAAGCCCTCCACAGCCACTGCAACGGCCAGGGAGATGACCACATGGCCAGTCTCGCCCGCTGCTCCCCTCAGCAGTGTACTTCACCAGTCGGCCTGTTCTGCTCCCCACTCTGTCTCCGGTGAATCCTCTCACTACCCCTGCATTTTTGGCCTGTACTGGCTCTGTGTGCATACATACATAAATAGTTTTGAAAAATGGTAAGTCTAGGGCCCTCCCTGGTGGCGCAGCGGGTTAAAGCAC
>NW_004567143.1:646432-675983 GCF_000260355.1 Condylura cristata | reverse complement strand
ATACAATGGAATATTACTCAGCAAGCAAAAAGGCAAACTCACTCACAGCAATATGGATGGAGCTGGAAAAGATGACACCAAGTGACATAAGCCAGAAGGAGAAAAATAAATACTGGCTGGTGTCACTTATATGTTGTGGAATATAAAAAACAGAAAGTCAGACAAAGATAAACTCTAAAGCCGAACTTTGAAAGCTTTCCCGAGACCTGTGGCTTTCCGAGGGGAGGCGGGAGAGCACAGGGTGGAGCACGGTGGGTACCTCGGGGAGGGAGAGCTCCGGTGACTGTATCTGAGGAGGATAGTCTGCGCTGTGAACCGCTGGAAGGATGAAACACAATGACACTCAATAAAAATAAAAACCGCTTTTGAACAGACAAGATGCAGAACCTCCGATGCCACATCAGAGGGCGCGTGTCGGGCAGCGCCACCCCACCCTCTGCCAGACTGCTGCAGTGTGGGAAATGCTCTGGTTACCCAGCGGGGGACCCTGCTTAACCTCCTCTTGCAGACTGCTTCACTCTTGACTGCAGGGAAATATCATTTTAACGTTTCTTTGTCCTTTCCTCCTTGTCAATGAATAACTTGCAGGTGGATCCTTAGCAACACCGCTAGCCAAACAGTAGGTCTTTTACAAAAGGTTAATGCTGACCTCACTGTGATTACATAGAGGGCCCTCATGGATGTGGCTGGTGCGGTCACCTTGTCTCTGGGGGAAGTCATGCTGCCCCCTACTGGTGAAGATGAGCATAGCAGCCTTAGCTCGCAAGTTGCTTGCTTTTTTTTCCAATTTCATGCCTTCACATTCTAGACACATAGTATAAAAGAAAAAGTTAGCAATAGCAATATATTTCTCTTCTCCACTATGACAACTATATAATACATAAAAAATCCGAATCAATTGCATATTTATCAAAACTATTGATAAATGATTAATCAAGGGAACAGAGTTTTTATATTTTTGAAACTAAGATGGGAATAAATTAAAAGGAATTCAGGAGGGTTTCAAACTTGAAGTTCAAAGCAAATTTTCTTTGAAGTTTCTTAGGTTAACATATAGGTGAGGCCCTCCCTGGTGGTGCAGCGGGTTAAAGCACAGCACTAAGAAAACTAAAGCCACTTCAGCTTGAGTTCGATCCCTGCCCTGGGAATGACCACATGGCACAGCAGACCTCTCCTGACCCAACCTCTACTCCCCTCGTCGATCTGCCTGTTCTGCTCCCCACTCTGTCTCTGGTGAATCCTCTCACCACCCCTGCACCTCTGGCCTGTACCCCAGTTCTGTATGCACAAACAAATCTTTAAAAAAAAAAAAAAGATAGAGGTGAAATTCATATGATTGAATGAGTAGGGATGTGGAATTGTGCTGATTACAAGAACGTCAATATTTCCAAAGCCTTAAGGTCCCAAAATGTCTCTTCTTCATTACTCATGAGAGGTCAGGGAGTTGAGACCTGTTGTTCCCTGTCCAACTTCTCCTTCTTTGAACAGCCCCTAAAAATGAATAGGAATCAACCAGCACAATGAATTCTTTACCAACTAGTGTGTCTTGGATAAATTATTTTGACAATATAAAAGTTGTTATGATGTAATTTTTTTATACCTTAACTTTAATAAGAAAACAAATGACTCAAAATAATAAAAGGGCAAGTGCTTTCAACAGATACTTGACAAAAGATACACAAATGTCAACAAGCACACAAAAAAGCATTCAGCTGCGGCACTCAGCAGAGAAAAACATATTAAAAAAGGAGATGCCACAGTAACCAGAATAATGGTCAAATTAAAAAAAAAAACTGTGGCAAAGATGTTAAACAACTGCAATTCTCACATCACTCTGGTGGGAAAACAAAATGAAACCGTGAGTTTTCAAGGTCATATAGATTAAAGCATACACTTCTACAGGGTAAAAGTCAAAAAAAAAGTATTCTAAAGTAGGTAAATACTCCTAGGTGTTTACCAACGAGGATGAAAGCATATGTTCACACAAAAACTGTACATAAATGTTCGGTGGTAAAACAACCCAAATGTCCACCAGCACTAAGTGGAAATAGACTTACATAGCGTAAGACCAGACACAAAATACAAATTTTACTCTTCACTGGTTTCCCTTCTGCAGGGCTGCCGGCTTCCTCTCTGATGACTTACTGCTCTCCCCAAAGTATCCCACATTTTCAAAAGCACTGCCTTCTGTGCTCTGTCTCTCTATTTGTTTCTCTGGGTGACACCTTTTGCTCTAGATATTGTCATTTCAGCAACATCTATGAAGGGGGAGAAATAAGGCTGTGATATGATGTGATCATTCCTTGCTCTGGGAGATCCCTATAATCACTAACATGGTATATTTTTTTCAACTAATTCTTTACTCTAAGAATTCTTTCTCTAGAGTAAATTCAATTAAATTTCTGTTTTTACATTAGATACTCCTCCTAGGATATTTGAGAAAAACCTGCTTCTAGCTTGCTGTCTTTTTTTTTTTTCTTTTTTCAGGAGATATTTGAGAAGTGAGGAAATTGTGTACCTGTAAATGATGCCCTTGAATCTCCTTATTAAATTCTTCAGAGATCAATTCTCCAGAGATCCCCCATCACTGTGTCTCCTGCCTGGGCTGTCTCTAATAAATCTAATCCATCCCAGGACGTCCATTTACCTTAATCCCATCTTTGTCTCACTGACATACTTGATAGATGGTGAGTACAAAAACCAATGAGAATACAAAGTCACAGAACTCCAAAAGAATGGGTTCCTTTAGCAATAAATATCAGTCTCTTCCATAACTTGACTCCATGACCCCAATGTTCTCCCTCAAAAGAGTTTGAATTCAATGTGTTTTTTTTTTCATGAATTGATTAATTGGTTCAATTAAATAGCCAAACTGGTCTGTGTTCATGTGGACACATTTTTCCGTGCGCTGACTTCCTGGGGACTAGCGGTCACATCCATTAAGCTAATTCGAGACCTGAGGGAGCCCGGTGTGGGGATGGGGCTGGTGACAGAGTATTACTCTCCTCCCTGGAGAGCTGGGCATGACTCCCGTTTCTCTGGTTGTCTAGTCACTGGGAAACAGATGAGGGGCCACGGGTTGCTCTCACGGTGAAACTAATTGGCGGAGGCTCACCAGGGAGTAGCCTCTCCCAGCGTTCGGGAGCTTTCCCTCTCTCCTACCTCAACTTCGTGGTTGTGAGTCAAGCCAGAGAGATTCCAAGTTGAAAGGATGTGCATCTTCGAGGCTCTCCAGGGAAATCACCTTGGGGTGTCTCCGCTTCCTCACCCTTGCTCCCCTCGGGTCAGCTCACTAGAGACCCTCTGGCTGCAGGAGTTGCTCAGTGCACTCATTAAGAAAGACACTTGGAACATTGCCGTAGGCATCTGGGCAAAGATTTTAAAATTATTTTAATTGATCTCCAAGGAATACAAACTATTTCAGGATTTAAAAAGTAAGTATCAGAAAAGAGCTCCTTGTGGGGTTCATTAAAACTTTGTCCTCTTAATTACAGCAGCGGTTCTCTCCGCAGAAGCACTCCAGGGACAAGAGGGCACTCCGCCTTTGGGGGAGCCCGGACTGTCCCGGCTCCGGTGTGGGGCCCTGAGTTCATGGAGGAGTGTGGAGACGCCCTCCTGGGTGAGGGTGGCATGGAGCTTCCTACTAAAGGCTTGAGCGTTTCTCCATTCACACAGTTAGATAAGAGCATAGTGAACCCAGTAAACTGCAGTAGATTCCAGGCCCAGTGCTAAGGCCTTCACGTGAATGACGGCCAATCGCTAAAATGGCATCTAAAGTTGAAGATTTATTGTACTAAACAGCAAGTTAAATCAAGTTCAATACTCATCCAAGGTCTGATGAGGGATAATTTGACAGCCAAATTGGGTAACTTTAACTGAAGACACGATGCTGAAAGACATAAACGAAAGCTTCTTGGAACAACATTGCGCCAGTTTTAACACGTCTTGCAGCTCAAGCATGTTGACCCAGTTGGTGCAGGTCTTGGTAAGGGTGTAATCTCGGGGAAGCGGGAGGCCCCACGCTCCCTGCCCCACCTCAACAAGGTGAACAGAGAGAAGACTAGAGAGACTGGAAGATGTTAGGGGCCTAGGCTGTAAACACTTTGCTTTGTTGTAAGTTGGCCCATACGCTATAAACAACTTGTTTTAATGTAAGCTGGAATTCAAGGTAAGTAAAGTAACAGCTGTGAACACCCAGCTGCAAGGACCGATAAGGCCCCAGCCAAACTAAAGCTCATCAATGAAGAGCAGAAAACCCCCAAAGACCGAGGCTTTACAAAGCCAGGCTTCAGGCTTTCCAGCCCTGGCAGCCTCACTTAGGTCCAAGCCTGTTTGACTGGGCATGTGCCCAGGAGGGGATGGGTAACTTCAGGCGTCTAATGGGAAAATACTAACCTTTCTTCTCTTTCTAGGCACATTAATCCTATTAAAGTCTTTGACACTAAGAGAATGCTTGATCTTTACATGGTAGATGGCAGAACCTCTTTAGAGCATGCAGATCTGAGGGTGCCCCAAACTCTGCCTGATTTCTGTGATGGCGAGAAGGAAAAGAACAAGGACTCTGATCACAGCTAGGAAGAAATGACACGCCCAGTTTTGGTAACGAGAGTCCAGCTTAACCAAAGGTCTCTACAAAGGTTTGGGAAAGAACGGGAGAAAGTGTAAGATCTGGGAGAGGGCAGGACCCCAGGCAGGGCTGCTAAACAAACTTCTTTACAACTTCTTGACCTAAAGAAGAGGAGATTGGTAGTATGGAGCCAGGAGACTAGGAGAGTAGTGTAGACAGGGTGACCAGATAAAAACTGGAATCTTAAGTGCTGTCAATGGAAAAGAAATTATCTGGACAGAAGGGGCTCCTAGCTCTAATTTGTCCAGACCAAAACAGGTACTTCACTGGATTGCATTCCCATGCCAGCGAAGGCACTTTGAGATGCAAAGTCGGGATGATTAAATGCTCTGATCTGCAAAGACTCACTTTACCTTCGGGAAGCAGACTCCCCAAAGGTGGGAGCCAGTGAAGATGGTTTTGTTTCAGCTCCCCTGAGACTGCACAGGGGGTCCCCAGGGAAAGGGAGGCTCTGGGTTTCCTGTCCCACTGAGGAAGGGGAGGCGGAGCTAAGCAGAGAGGCAGAAGAAGCTGGAGATGAGACTGGAGAAGGATGGAGCCAGAAGGAGACCTGGAGGCGGCACAGGGAGCAGAGACGTGTGAAGGAGCTGCACTGGCTTCTTGGCCCTGGGCTGGCCGGAACAGATGTGGGTGAGAGACCGTGGGGAGGTTCACTATGGAAGCGGCTGTCTTGGCTTCAATTTTGCTCTTTTCCTCCCAGACTTGTTCGGCTGTTTCTGACCCTTTCTGTGGGCCCCTCCATGAAATGGCCTAGACCCGAGGCGGGCTTTCACGCCCCAGTGGCCCTGCTTCTGGCCAACACTGCTTGGCTGTTTGCTCACTAGGGGTCCCCTTGGGTGCCTGATTTGGAAACACTATTCTCTTTGTCTTGTCTGTGTTGCAAACTAATTGCATTAAAATTCCTTTCCATTAGTCTTATGCACTGGGGTGTGTTTTGACTGGATACTGCGGATGGCAGAACCTGTTTAGAACAGGCAGGCTTGGGGGAGCAGGCAGGTTTGGGGGAGCAGGCGGGTTTGGGGGCCCTGGGGTGTCCCTCACCCTGCCCTGTAACACGACCAGGGGCTGGAGTCCCCAGAAGATTTGGCAGTCTGTTTACTATCAGTTGGATGGGTCACGGTGACCCTGTGGGAAGAGAATAGGTGTGTGGCTCCCCTCGCCTTCCTCTCTGCTGTCGTCGCCGCACTGCCGAGCCAGACAGCACAGAAACAAAAGGAAGATGCCCACACAGCATGTGTTTGTATTTTGGCAGACTCCGTCGTGGCTATAGATTCCATCGATGAGAAACTCAGGGAAATTCTACAGGCACCTGCTCTACTTACCTATTAAGAATTGTTTTCAAAAAGGTAAATCTAGACCTCCTCTGGAGCTGACCTGACAGGCCACCAGACTCAGGACTAGACTGAATACAGAACACAGCCTAACTGCTGTTTCAGCAGCTCCCAAAAGTGGTGTAAAAAGCTGCACAGCTGGGGCAGGATCTTCCTCCTTGACACTGTCCTGTCTGTGAGTCCTCCAATAAAGTCAAGTAGACCTCTAGTACTCGGATGGATTTTGTTTAACAGAATATAATACATATTGAATAGTAATAAAGTAACATGCATTCACAATAAAAACAGGTAGACAATGTTCTTCTCCAGAAAAGAATATTGACTAATAAAAGCTACAGAACTAAAAAATCATCACTGGGTAGCCAACATAACTGTGGATTCATGCACTCAATGGACCCTAAAGTAATGGGTTCAAGCTATTGTTGAGAGACAGGATCGTCACATGCTCTCCAAGATTCATGATGCAAAATACTGTTCCAAAACAAAATTCACACACATCGATATATAAAAGTAATTCATAATATATTTTAAATAAAAATGCCTATTTCTCACCTTGCCCTCATGACTGTTGACATGTTGGGCTGGATAATTCTTTGCTGTGAGGGCTATCCTACACACCCACTGGAAATCGGGGTACATGTCCCCCCTCCATCAAAAAATCAAAACTATCTCCAGAAATGCCATTGAGATATGTGTATCTGTGTATCTGCAACCACATGACAGGGGGTACCCAGAACCCCAAAAATGTACACAGTTGAAGGCTTTAACCATCCGTGTGCACAAGGCAAAGAAAGCAGACTCTAGGTATGAGATCTTTAGTTGGTGTGGAGAGAGAGAACCAACCCTGTTATATACACCGTTCCGCAACAGGAAGTCAGTGAGCAAGATGAAAAGCAGTGCTGGCGGCTGGAGAAGCTCCCCAGTGAACAGCAGGAACTTGACCGGAGGCAAGATGTCAGCACTTCCCAGATGCAGCGAAATGGCTACAGAAGAGTTGAAAGAAAGATCAAGGGCATCTGTAGATGGAAATAATGATACCGACAAAGATACTACCAAGGAGATCCTGAAGCTTTTTGTAAGGTGGAGATGAACTTACTTCGAAAATGACCTCGATACTCTCCAGGAAAACACTAGCCTGATGGACTTGAAGCTTAAGGAGCTCAGACACAGGAATAAGCTCACTCTCCCGTGCACTTCAGAAAGCGATGGGGCCCTCCCTGGTGGCACCACAGGCAGGAAGCTGGCGCAGCTGCTTCAGCCCGAGTTCCATCCGTAGCTAGGGAGTGACCCACAGGGCGCGGCAGCCCTCTCCTGTCTCCCTGCTGCTCCCCTCAGCAGTGGTTTCAGTGGATCCACCTGCTCTGCTCCTCACTCTGTCTCTGGCAAATCCTCTCACCAACACCCCTACCCCACACCTCTGGTCTCTATGCCAGCTCTTTCATTCATAAATAAATAAAATAGGTTAAAAAAAAAAAAACTAAAATGGCATGTGACCCAGCCATCTTCCCCTAGGGCAGCCATCCAAAGAGCGTCAGTGTCAACTTGAAAAATTATATACTCACCGTGTTCGCTGCAGCATTATTTACAGTAGACAGAATGTGAAGTCAACCTTCCTGCCTGCTAATAGAAGGATGGATTAAGAGGTGGCACCCAGTGTGCCAAGTGGATTATCAGTCCAACATGAGAAAATGGAGCTACTGTATTTACAGCAGTGGGTGGATTTCAAGAGGATTATGTGCAATACAGTCATAATCGCACAGCCAGATGTAGAACATTTACACAGCAGATTTGGCAAAGCAAAACGCCTATAAAAATAAGCAGATGTTATCAAAATGGCCATCCGACCAAAAGCAATATACAGATTTAATGCCATCCCAATAAAAGTCTCAATGACATTCTTCAAAGAAATAGAAAAAATATTGATGAGATTCATATGGAACAACAAAAGACCTCGAATAGCCAAAACTCTCATGACTAAGAAGAAAGAGAATGGAGGCATTACAATCCCAAACTTCAAGCTATACTACAAAGCCATATAATCAAAACTGCATGGTACTGGAACAAAAACAGACATACAGATCAGTGGATTCAGATAGAAAACCCAGATATAAACCCACAGGTTTATGGACAGCTAATCTTGACAAAGGAGCAAAGAAGATACAATGGAACAAAGAAAGTTTGTTCAGCAAATGGTGCTGGGAAAACTGGGAAGCTACATGCAAAAAATAGGTTACTACCTCACACCATACACAAAAATCAACTCAAAGTAGATTAAAGGCCTAGACATAAGAACGGAAACCATAAAATACCTGGAAGCAAAGATGGGTCAAACACTACATGACAGACACTTAGGCACATCACTGACATCTTTAAAGATAAAGCACCCAATGCAACAATAGTGAAGGCAAGGATAAATAGATGGGACTACATCAAGTTAAAAAGCTTCTGTACAACAAAAGAGACATTACAAAAAACAAACAGACTTCCCACCAATTGGTAAAAAATTTTCTCACACAAAACTAGTGATAAAAGATTGATCACAAAAATATATGGAGAACTGATGAAACTCAACAAAAATAAACCCCATCAAAAAATGGGCAGAAGAGCTAAAAAGACACTTCTCCAAAGAGGAAATGCAGATGGCCAACAAGCATATGAAAAAATGTTCAAACATCACTCGTAATAAGGAAGATGCAAATTAGAACCACAGTGAGATACCACCTCACCCCAGTGAGAATGGCACATCTTCAAACAACTAGCAACAACAAATGTTGGCGAGGATGTGGAGAAAAAGGAACTCTCCTGCACTGCTGGTGGGAATGCAAACTAGTACAACCACTATGGAAAACTGTTTGAAGTTTCCTCAAATTGCTACAAATGGAGCTTCCCTACGACCCAGCAATCCCACTCCTAGGTATCTACCCAAAGGACACAAAAACATTGATTCAAAAAGATACCTACACCCCCATATTTATTGCTGCTTTATTCACAATTGGAAAGACATGGAAACAACCCAAATGCCCAAAAATGGATGATTGGATTAAAAAGATGTGGTCCATATACACACTGTAATATTACTCAGCAATCAAAAAAAAAAGAAACATATGTCTTTTGCAACAACATGGATGGAGCTGGAAAAGATCATGCTTAGTGAAATAAGTCAAAAAGAAAAGGAAAAGTACCAGATGGTTTCTCTCATAGCAGGAATATAATGGAACAGAAAATAATAATGATAATAATGAACAGCTATAGACCAGAGACATTTTGTGGGGGTGGAGTGGAGAATGGGATCAAAAACAGTGGGGGAAAGGAAATGCACTGGACTATGGTGATGGCACATGGGTGATTTGGTGACGGGAACCACCCAGGGGTATAAGGAATGGTGGGGAATACAGAAGGGAGAGAAGGAAACAAAATCAGGGTCCTCAATAAGGCTGATATGAAAAATAGAACTAAAGCAGGCACTGTTTTTAAACAAATAAAAATATATAAAATACTAATAGGAAAATTAAAATTCATGGTATTCTAAAAATTTAAAACAACACGTAATCACTCTGAGTAAGAAACTTTAAAGCTGTATCATGATGCATAAACTAAAGGAAATGGAAAACTTACCACATTTTTAATACAAAGATGCAAATCCCATTAAGCAATTCAATAAATACCATGCATTTCAATCCCGGTCAAATCTTTTTAATCAATGTGTTATCCTTTGGTGAATCTTATTCTAAGCCACGAGAGGTCTTACAAGCAACTTCAGGAAATTTGTCACTTTAATTTACTGTTCATACAGAGTTTACTTTTTTAACCACTGCTATTTGAAAGAATTCAATTGCAAACTACAAAAGTCTGCCTTTAGTCCCGTGACTTGAGTTTATATTGTCCCATTTACCTTCTCCCCAGATTAATTTAAAACCAGCACTCCTAGTGGCACAACCGGTTAGAACACAGCACTGCAAACCCCATAAGTAACCCACATGGCGCGGCAGACCTCTCCTGACCCGCCCGCTGCTCCCCTCAGCAGTGTACTTCGTCCATCTGCCTGTTCTGTTCCCCACTCTGGCTCTGGTAAATCCTCTCACCGCCCCTGCACCTCTAGCCTGTACCCCAGTTCTTATATGCATAAATAAATAAATCTTTTAAAAACAATAAATAAAAATATGATCAGTCTTATGCAGACTACAAATTTTTGGTTTTCTGTTGGTAATTTGCATAATAAAGAGCCTCAGACCTAATGATCTTCCAGTTCCGCAGAAGTTTTCTAAAGTCGTTAATTTTTTAGTATTTTTCATACGAGCCACGAGATGGCAGCATCACCAAACAAACTACTCAAAAAACAAGTTTTTTTCAAGGTGAGTGTAGAAATGAATAATCAGGAAAGCAATCATTATCTACAACAGCTACAATCTGTGGAATAAACTAGAGAGAATTAGAGTTTTCTACTTTAATTGGACTCATATTTGCTAATTAAAAAAACTAGTGAGTGTCCCGCCCAAATTGTACTCGGTGTAAAAATGCTTTTGAAATCAGATCAAAAGTCCCTATTAAATAAGTATTTACCGTATTCTTAGTAAATACAACAATATAATAGTTGTCTCAGCATAACATAAACATAAGTCTTATGTAGATGCTCTTATAAGGTAAAAGAGACATAAAATATAAAAATAATATGCCTCAGATTGGGACTGTCCAAGAATGCAGACATTACGTTCAATTGTAGAAATTGGCACTGGTCTTCCTAGAAATTGGGATATGTTGGGTGAATTTTAGGTTCTGGGTAATTTATTGGGAGACATAAAAAGAAAAAGCATATTCAAGCAGGCAGTGGAAGATACAGAAAGTCCATCTGAGCACTTATGGCTTCATCCGCAGAGAACAAGATGAAACTGAAGATTTTCCCACACAATTCCATGATGGGACTGTGTTTAAAAATCAAATCAGCCCACAGAAAGACTGTGTGAGCGTATACATGGATCACAAAGTACTCAAATTCATGGAAGTTGGAAGTAGAATGGTGAGAAGCAGGGCAGGGTAAGTGGAAAATGGGGAGGTGACAATGAGGGTGCAAAGTTTCACTTATGCAAAGGAAAGTTCTGGTGTCTACTTCTGGTGTCTACACCTGAAGCTAACAACACTGTGGGTGCACTTGACATTATGTCAAGTGTTTTTTCTAGAAAAAAATAATAATAATAGGCCCTCCCTGGTTACTAGAGTTAAGTCTCAGTACTATGAGTTATGAAGCTATTGGCAGCCACTGCTGCATGAGTTTGATCCCTTGCCAGGGAGGTGACTCACGTGGTGCAGCAGACCTCTCCTGTTTCTCCACTGCTCCCCGCAGCAGTGTATTTCGTCTGTCCACCTGTTCTGCTCCCCACTCTGTCTCTAGTGAATCCTCTCACCCCCCACACCCCTGTTCTTGTATGCATAAATAAATAAATCTTTTGAAAAAAAAAAAAAGAAGTTAATTGTGTCAGTGGAGCTGGAAAGAAGTGATAAGCCCAGGAAATGGCCTGAACTCAGCAGAGAGGCTGACGACATGTTGGACAAGAAGGTGGGAACATTAAGGGCTGGTTGAGAATATCAGGCATTGAGGCTGGGATGGGGACGCATCCTAGATGCTGTTGGCCAAGGCTGAGGACCTTGTCTTTGCAGATGCTGGAGAAAACCCTGATGGGTTTTAAAGAGGAATATGACAGGGCACATTAGCTTTTCATTCAGGGTTATTATGTGATACAGCATAGATTATGCAGAAGGAGAAAAAGTAGAAAACATGAGGGATGTGAAAAAGGAGCACCAGGAAGAGGAGGAAGAGATTCCCAAAAAAAAATGCAATGCAGCCATTTCTGAACACTTACTAATTTTGTCTATGCTCTCAGTTATTTTTCTTACTAGATTAGCATTGACTACATGGTCCCAGCACACCATGGAATCTGTTCACATCCCAGCCAAATATGAATCAAAAGGGAACTCTTCCAAATGTTAAATATGCTTTCTGTAGTTATAATAGCGGATCTGAGCCTGCTCTCAGAGCTGAGCCTGCCGTTACCATGACAACCTTCATAGCAAAAGGCATGCTTGATGAAGTCGCTCTGACGCAGAAGCTTTACTTACTCCCTCTGATCGTTTATAATTTTTAATATCAAGTCAAGCACAGGCATTCTCCATGCCTTCCCTCTTATAGAACAGAAATCTGAAATTCCCCAACTTTGTATTTCAATATAGCATGTTTCCCACACGTACACTTATATATTTAGATACATCATTGGCCCACTCCAATGGTCCAAGTCAGACCTTTTATCCGGTAGTAAATAAAAAGAAAAAAAATCATATTTAGCACTGATTATTCTGCATGGATACGAGTCCCTTGTGAGGAAGTGGGAAGAGGCAGTTCAGGGACAGTGGCTTCTAAGCACCCCAAACCCTTGGACTATTAAACTTTCATTTGATCAACTCCTTCAATGTACTGGTTCTGCCTCCTTTTCTTTCTGTTCATGCATGTACACGATTTTTTATGGGCGTCTCCATCTTATTTTTATCATTACTTTTTTTTTAAAGATTTATTTATTTATGCATATAGAACTGGGGTACAGACCAGAGGTGCAGGGGAGGTGAGAAGATTCACCAGAGAGAGTGGGAAGCAGAGCAGGCTAACTGATGAAGCACACTGCTGAGGGGAGCAGCGGGCGGGTCAGGAGAGGTCTGCCGCGCCATGGGGGTCAGCTC
This sequence comes from Condylura cristata, assembly GCF_000260355.1. Classification (NCBI taxonomy): domain Eukaryota; kingdom Metazoa; phylum Chordata; class Mammalia; order Eulipotyphla; family Talpidae; genus Condylura; species Condylura cristata. The sequence continues at coordinate 663,302 of NW_004567143.1, read as the reverse complement.
CGGGGCAGGCGGGGATTGAACTCATGCTGAAGTGGCCTTAGCTGCTCAGCGCTGTTTTAGCCCGCTGTGCCACCAGGGAGGGCCTTTTACATAAATTATCTTCTCCACCTAGGAACATACTGACAACTGTTCACGTAACCTTTTAGCACCCCCACTTTCTCCTGTAAGGTTATGCCTCCTTTCGTTCCCCCCAGAGCTCTCTTTCAACATGGCTGGGGTTTCTTTGATAAATTACGTGTTTGGTGACACTGTAATAGCTGTCCTATCAACTGGGGAAGTTAACCAAGGAGTCAAGGCTTGCCTAGCCCCTGGGCATCCTTGAAAAGTGGAAAGACAGCATCCTTGAAAAGTGGCCATTTTGAAAATTTCCACAGGGATTTTCTGTAAAATAAAAATAAAACTGAAGATGAAGTTTTTTCCAGTCATTTTCTATGTTGCTTTATAGATAACTGATGCAATTCATTTATGTATGCACGTCCTCTGATTTGGCAATGCCAGGCCTTGTATACCCGCTGTTTCTAGAAATGTAGAACATTATCAGAAACATCTGATTCATTGGCAGCAATGACAAAGAAAGAAGCTGCTTCTTCTCTGAAAGCAGGATTAGAAATATTGACATGGTTCTTTGTTTTGTGCTTTATTGCACTTGAGACCCTAAAAATTCTCATTAGTTCTTCTTTCCCAAGTTCTCCACATGAGATTATCACTAACTGAGTGTTAGGCGCACACCCCACCTCACCCCCTCTTTATCAAAATGCCTACCAGGCACTGAGTTTAATGAGAGGAGCCAGGATCGTTAATCAGGTGTCATTTACAATCCAAATACCCAGAAATTGTGTCTTTAAAAGTTTGAATCGCAGTGCTTGGACATGACAACTTCCTCCTCGTGGTTTCCAAACTCAGGTCTAACAGGATTTCTAATCCTATAGAAAAACCATGTTATTGTTAATTTCTATCATATTGCAATATGCTACAGACTTCTCATTGTGAAACTACTTTCCACTTGATTTTGATAAAGTAGGTTTCCACTCAACTTCAAAGGTTTGAGTCATTTAAAACCTCTTTCTCAGCTGCTAGGCACCACCTAGGAAAGTGTTGTAAACCGGTACAACCACTTTGGAAAGTGGCTGGGCAGTATGTCAAGAGGCTGTGCTTATTCATGTCCTAAGATTTAGCAACTCCTGTCAACAGAAATACACCCATATGCTCACCAAAGTCATGTACTAAAATGGCTATAGAGTGTTGCTTATAATAGCCCCAAGTTGGAACCCAAAAGGCAGAGTGGAAAAATAAATAAATAATGGAATATACTGATAAGAATGTTGTATATGTATGTATGTACTTTATATATCTATGTTGCTATAAATTAGCTCTTACATACAGAGGAATCTCAGAAACATTAACTTGAGTGAAAGACACAAAACACAGTACATACTATAGGACTCAATCATTGACTCTAAAAGGCAATAGGAAAAATGGTTGGAAAATTTCATTTTCAGATTTGTTTTTTACTTTGCAGAAAATGTCTGGGGAGATTATCAAAATGGACACAATTCTTTGTCATTCTTGTCATCAAAAGTTTGAATTTACCAGATCACATAAAAATATACAGGATGTGGCCCTCCCTGGTGGCGCAGCGGGTTAAAGCACAGCACTGAGAAACTAAAGCCACTTCCGCATGAGTTCGATTCCTGCCTGCCCCGGAGGTGACCACATGGCGTGGCAGACCTCTCCTGACCCACCCACTGCTCCCCTCAGCAGTGTACTTCATCGATCTGCCTGTTCTGCTCCCCACTCTGTCTCTGGTGAAGCCTCTCGCCGCCCCTGCACCTCTGGCCTGTGCCCCAGTTCTGTATGCATAAATAAATAAATCTTTTAAAAAATTATTAAAAAAATATATATACAGGATGTGACATTATGATACTTTTACTTTATTAGATGAGCTTCTTTATGAATTTGCTTGGAGATCACTAAATGCAGGGGTCTAGATCTCTGTTTAAACTCTAAACCTGACACCAAAGTCCATCTCATAGCCACCTACACCACGCAGGCTGGCTCACACTGTGGACATTCACACACTGCTTGGCTATGAACTCTCTCCTTTCTGCTCAGTGTGACTCCGACAATGGTCTGAATTGTTAAATCCACTTTGTTTGATCCATACACTTAGGTTTTCCTCATCCAGAGGAGTAAGCCTGTATTATTGATTCCCATCTTTTCTTTGAAATATAATATCATTCCTAGATATCTATCCAAAGGACACAAAAACATTATATCAATAGCAGCACCCCCACATTTATTGCTGCTCTATTTACAATAGGGAAGATGTGGAATTAACCCAAATGCCCCCAAAACAGAATACTGGATCAAGAAGATGTGGCACATCTACACGATGGAATATTACTCAGCAATCAAAAAGATAAACTCATGCCATTTGTGGGGCAACATGGATGGCACTAGAAGGGGTCATGCCTAGTGAAATAAACCAAAAAGAAAAACTAGACAGCTTCACTCATAGCAGGAGTGTAAGGGATCAGGAGGGAACAAAGCAATTATAATAAAGTAAAAATGCAACATCAACAAACAACTATAAACCAGAGACATTCTACAGGGGTGGAGAGTGGAATAGGATCAAAACTGGGGCAGGAAGAGTGCACGGGACTCTGGTGAGGGCACAGGGTGAAATGGTGGTGAGAAGTCCCCGGGGTTACAACGGAGATGAAAAAATGCACAAAATGAAATATAATGTCATAAAATGTTTAAAGAGATCCTACTTTCACAGTTCCCCCTCTCAGACACTTACGTGAAATAAAAAGGAAACAAAACACCCCTTTTATTTGGACCCTCTAAGCGCACAGGCAGGAGCTGAGGCAGCGTGGCTGGTTCAGACAGGTCTAGAGGACACAGCTTCCCAGCTGCTCTGCCCGCGTAACTGTCACCAGATCTCAATTTGCTTAGCTCGTGCATGGACCCATTCTTTATTTTCATACAATGTACACTTTATCATCTTATGTATGATCCCCAAGAAATTCCCACCACCAATTCACCTGTATACCTTAACATAATAAAGGCTATATATGGAAAGCCCATAGCCAATATCATTCTCAGTGGTGAAAAGTGGAACCCGACTTTTAGCAAAAGATCTTTGCATCATGTCATTTGAGCTTCATCATCACTGCATAAGGGAGGCACGGCGAGGACTTATTATTCTTATTTTTATCAATGTACTGACCAATCTCAGTCAATGCACAGGATAAAACTATATCTGGGACTAAATCATGCCACTCTGTGATAGTTGCATCTATTTCTCATTGACTAATTCCTGTAGAAAGAATCTTTGCCAGCTTTTCAATTAATGTATTTCACGTCCCTTGTGGACTGTACATTGTTTGATTCATCTGGATTATCTAAAAAAAAAAAAAATGACTTTTTTATATGTCTGAGTTTGTAATGGAAACATATTCATACCCACCTCTTTATTAACTAATAAGACCAAAATAGGGTCCATGAATAAGCACTAAGTCCGATTCATTATGAGGATGCTTTCCTTTTGTAGATTTATTCTCTAAAATAAAGTACCTTTGCATTTGCCTTTGTTTCTTTTTCCCCAGAGGTCTATCCTCCGCATGTGTCCATTTTTACCTTATTAGCAGTTCTTCAAGCCTGATAATTAATGTTTCTGACCATGTCCCTACACAATTAGCCCCACGCTGGGCTTAAAGCACACATAGTCTCTAGGGAGAACCCATGAGCCAAGAGAGGCCCAGGGCCTGGAGTCAGGAGACCTGGGCTTTTGACCTCTGCTCCCAGAATTACATTATTTACATTCTAAGATAGCAAAGAATCTCACCTAATGACTCTTCAAAACAATGAGAAAATAATCTTGAGCGTCTTATTTGTTCTTAGGTGAAAGATGTAAATGCTGAAAATCCTATTTTAAACTGTTCTAATGGAATATTTAAATTCCTGCTAACACTGGCGTGTAGTATTGAATATAGCTGAAAGTGTAGCTACCTTTGCTGTTGGCAAAACTAGGAGCCAAATTCTTCTGCGGCCATGTAGGCACAGTTGATCAAAAATGAACAGAGGTGGAATGTCAGATAAACAAACAAAGCGGGTCAGTTACTTGTACGTGACATGCAGGATGAGAAACCGAAGGCTGGGAGAAGTAAGGGATATGAGAGAACACTGAACCCAAGAAGCAAAGAGAAATGAGGGAAAGTTTCATGCTGTAATTAATAGAATTTTAATTTGATAATATCTCATAATTTAGCATCTATTTTGTGCTCATCTGCTAGAAGACACAAACAAATGCACTGTTACATGAAGGGAAATAAATTCCATACAGGGCAATCTTATGAGTTATGGCAGATGACAACATGTAATTCTACAGGGCATGGTTCAAATATAGCTAGTAGAAGACACTCTAGATTTGTGAAATGAAAAGATATTTAATACAGAGAACCAGGTTCTAATAGAAAGTGTAGGGAGAGTTATAGGAACCTCTAGTCTTTGCCATGAAGATTGACTCCCAGCTCAACATCCAGAATAGAATAATCATTGAGGACTCTGGAAAGACAGGAAGCTGTCACCAAAACCCTCAAAGTTTGCCATATCCCAAGACAGAACCCTCAAAGTTTGCCATATCCCAAGACAGCTAACTCATACATGGCCAACTCTCTACCTCACTAACCCAGTTAGGAAAGGACCATCTTGGAAACACCATTTAGAGCGGCATCCAGAGAGAATTCTCTGTATGGGGGGTATTCATTCCAGCCCAGTCCACAAAGAATAAAAAGAGCAAGTCCTGGGACACAAACAAAGACTGTAGTTGATGTGGATGTAGAAACATTGTGATAACACGAATAACATCCAGCCGAGGCATGAAAGGAGAAGGACTGAGCGTGGAGGAGCGGGCACCAAACCATTATTATTTTTTTTTATTATTATTAAAAAGTTTATTTTTACATCATTTTGCACATTTTTTTTCATCTCAATTGTAATCCCCATGGGTTTCCCAAACCATTATTTTTACTAATCGGCCTTAACAGACTAGTCAGACCGGACAGCCTGGCAGTTGGTCAGTTTCTTCAGAGCCTCTTTGAACTCTCGATTCCTTAGACAATAAATGAAAGGGTTGAGAGCAGGAGTGATGATGGCGTAGAAGATGGAAATGACTTTGTTCATGTTGAAGGCATGGATGGCTCGGGGCCGGGCATACATGAAAATAGTAGCTGAGTAGAAGATGGTGACGACCACGAGGTGGGAGCCACAGGTGGAGAACGCCTTCTGCTTCCCTGTGGGCATGCGTAGAACCGTGGCCAGAATGCAGCCATAGGACAGGACAGTGATGGAGAGGGGAAACAGGAAGATGACCAGAGCCAGGACAAAGTCCACCAGCTCAGCTAAGGACATGTCTGTGCAGGAGAGATTGAGCACCGGAGAGATGTCACAGAAGAAGTGATTGATGACATTAGGGCCACAGAAGCTGAGGCGGGAGATGAAATAGATCTTAGCCAACGAGATGCCGAAACCAATGGCCCAGGAGCCAAGAGCCAGGCGGAAGCAGAGTCCGTGGCTCATGATGGTGGGGTAGTGGAGTGGACGGCAGATGGCCACGTAGCGGTCGTAGGCCATGGCCGCCAGGAGCACACATTCTGTGCACATGAGCGCGATGAAGAAGTAAAGTTGGATCATGCAGTGAGTGAAGGAGATGCTGTTGTTGGTGGACCAGAAACTAAACAGCAACTTGGGCACCGTCACGGAGATGTACCAGGTCTCCAGGAAGGACAGGTTGGCCAGGAAGAAGTACATGGGCTTGTGCAGCGGCCGGTTCTGCTGCACCAAAAGGATGATGATCACGTTTTCAGCCACGGTCAGGACATAGGACACCAGGAACATAAGGAACACGGAAGCACGCATGCCCGGGCTCCCAGGGAACCCCACTAGAATAAAGTGGGTGACCCGTGTCTGGTTCTTCACTTCCATGTTAGAGACACATGACTTAGCTCTCCTGGTGGGGTGAAAAGCACTGAGTCAGACGCCCTTGTCCAGATAGAACCTTCCATTCTTGGCCATCTCTGACTAGCAATAACAACATCATTCACATCATTTATTAATAATATGTATAGAGTAGATGATACTTTGGGGACATGATTCCTGTCGTGTGATTTGATTCCCACATAGCCTCTTTTATATATGTTTTATATCCACTTCAGTGGTGAAGAGACTGACTCTTACTAAAATATTAACTTACCAAGTTTCTACTGTGGCAAGACACAAATTACATTCACCTCTAAGTGTAAAGCCCAGCTTCTGTCCTCACGGCCTTCAGCACCTAGCACCACCTAGCTTTGTGATCAGGCAAGTTCCTCTGACCTCGGAAGAGGTGACATGTGGACGTGGAGAGCTGAGGTGGGAGAATCTGCCCTAAAACATAGTGCAGGGTGAGGTCAGCAGAGGAACAGGTGGGAGGCGGAGAGGACCCCACCGGTCCAAACCAGCAACTCGGATAGGATGGGGGTCCTGGACATTGAGAAGCAAGGAAAGGATTAAAGCTGAGAAGGGACACACCTTGGCTTATGCTGTGGGAAGTTCACACTGTCATCACCAAGGACTCTGGAAGTAGGAGGGGAAGTTTTAGGGTTAGTTGGAGGCTCTTAAAAGATAGGGACAGTGGCCCTCCCTGGTGGTGCAACAAGTTAACGCTCAGCACTACGAAGCTAGCCACGGCCACTTCGGCATGAGCTTGACCCCAGGCCAGGGAGCTGACCCACATGGCGCAGCAGACCTCTCCTGTGTCCCCGCTGCTCCCCTCAGCAGTGTATCCCAGTCACTCTGCCTGTTCTGCTCCCCACTCTGTCTCTGGTGAATTCTCTCACCCCCTGCCTCTGGCCTATACCACAGTTCTTGTATGCATAAATAAATAAATCTTGAATAAAAAAAGAAGATGGGGACAGTGACACAAACAGGTGGTTTCACTTATACTTGAGAACTGATTGCTGGAATGGACATGAAGGGAAGGGAGAGAACACAGTCAAGGAGCAACCTTAGATCTATGGCTCATTCACGGAAACAAAGCTGGGGGAGAACTGGGAGGTTTGCAAGCATTTTCCTCATAGGTGAGATGGCCATAAGCAAGAATGTGGCTGGGTTTGTTCTGATGATTTTAACAAGGAGCCTAAGCACTGAGTCCAGAATATTGTCTAATAATAACTTATTGAGCACTTAGTAGTTACTAGGAAGTTTGCTAATCCCTTTAACACCACACACCACTTAATCTACCAAACCATTCTAATGAAGCGTTGTTACTCTATTTTTTCAGAGACGCTGTGCTTCAAACGGATTAGACAACATTTCCAAGTTATTGGGTGATAAAGTCAACCAAGCTCAGTCTGACCGAAAGGCATGAACTTGGTCACTCGTCTGACTCACAAACAGATGAGGAACAGGAAAATGGACTTTCCGCCATTTTCATAGATTTAAGCCTTCTATTTTAGGAAGTATTTGTTACTACTATGACTTTCATAATAGTCATAGGCTTCTGAGATGCACTAATTTTTTTTTAATAGCAAAGGTATATATTCAGACATACAAACTTCAATATATTGCAGATCAGCTTGGTAAATCTATCAGAAAAGACATAATCACTGGACTGGCTCTTTAAAAATATGTGAGAGGATGAGGGATTTTAAGTAGATGACTTAGCATGAACAAAGGCATAGAGCTATGAAGCAGACCCAGCATTTTCAGAGAATTGGCTCATTAAGCCTGATGGCTGTGTCACCAGGCAAACTAAGTGAGGAAATTAGTGGAAAAGGGAGAGCTTGTGTGTGTGTGTGTGTGTGTGCGAAAGGGGAGGAGGGAGAGAAAGAGAGAGAGACACCATAGAGACTGATTATCAAGGGTCAGATCGTGGAGACTTTCTTGTGAAATGTTAGTGCATATAAAAATTATCTTGTCGTGTAAACATTCAGTAATCACAGAATTTTGATAGCATTCATGGGAATTCACCCTGGCCTTTATGTGAGGAGATGAGTTTGGATTTGACAAGTTGTTAAACCAGAGGCTGAGAGGCAGTTTGGAAGAGATAACACCCCTGATACAATGCTCACCAGAGAAACAAAAATGAGAATAGCTGCTCACATATTACACTCAACTCTGCACTCTGGGAGGAACTAAACTAAGAAAGAATGAGCACGAATTATCAGCTCCTAGTAGAACGGACCATATTTATTGTTGATGCATAGTTTTCCCACAAAATCTGACCTTTCCACTCATAACACCTTCTAGCCCACTACAGTTACTCAAACTTGTTACAGCTTGCAGATTTTTACCCAGGACCCAGCACCAACCACCCTACTTTCTTCTCTCCATGCTCGTTCCAGTTGTATGTGCCCTATCCCTTCATTTTGTCTGGATTCTGTACAAATATAGTTCCAAGCACATCAACTTGGATAGAAATTCCACCCCCACCTTTGCCAAGCAAGCAGCCGGTTCTGTAACCACCCTCATAATGTGGCCAGCAGGCTGGCCGGTAGGATCTGCAGTTGGGGTGAATGTGTGAATGTGGGGCACTGATTTCAGACTCAACACCAGAGAGAGCTGTCAAATGTGGGGTGGGTGGGTGTGTCCCTCCACTCTCCTGCTGCCTGGCTGTGTATAGATCTCCAAGGATGAGACTATCAGCCCACCTTCTCTCCAGATGGAGGGAGGTAGAAGAGAGTGTGACTGTAGTATTAAGCCAGGATTTCATCATTTTGAGCCAGAGGAGCCTGCAACAGAGCTGTTGGCATCTTTCAAACGTGATGTCTGAGGTCCACTTACCCAGGCTCAGCAGTCTCTGAAGGGGTGGAATGTCGAAAGAGTTTCTTTACTGATTCTAAAATAGGAAGAAGGAGAAAAGAGAGATTCAGGCACTGAATGGATGTGGGAATCCCACTCTCCAAATCCGGGAGTGAATGGGTACACATTACCCAGCAGCTGCCAAGGTGAGCGCCAGCTGAGAAGGAGGCCCTTGGCATCAGGACCACGTTTGTGCCTGATGGGGCACGGGGTGGGCTCTCCCAGAGCACTGGGGCTAGAGCGGCCATGCGCTCCCCGTGGAAGTTGCCGTGGTCATACTCAGCTGGCTGTGAAGGGCTTTATATGGTGCCAAGACTCTCCTCCCCCCCACCCCGCTTCTTCTCTGCCAAGACCCAAGAGAAAAGCACATTCACGAAAGCAGCTCAGGTCTCTGTGGGAGCCAGGAGAAATTTCCATTGCAGGAGAAATTGCCTGCCGTGGCAATGTATTTGTTTTATATTATTTCCACAGGGGGAAATCCACTGATGACCACAGGCTTTGACAAGAACCACGTTCAGATTTATTGTTTGTTGAAACATGAAAAGACAAAGATGACTATTTTAGAACCGATTCACACATTTTCAATTATTACTTACTCTTCTGCCTACTAGAAACAGGCTGATCATATTAATCTTCCAAGGTAGACTTAGATTGCAACCTTTCAGGAAATTTGTAAATGAAATTTGTTTAAGCGCTTATGCCATAATTACATGTTAAGTCCATTTATCGAGAGGAGATCATGCTTACTTTGGAAACCCCTGACCAAGAGTTCACATTCTGAGGCCAAAATCTGGTTACTAAAACATCAACCTCAGTTATCTATTGAACTCACCAAGCAAAAACTGTCCATTTTTTGTGGTTTCAGGAAATGGTCAATGGTAAGACGGACAGTCAGCAATTCAGCCTCTCACAGTCTCTAATGAGACTGTAATAAGAAAAGCGTGTTGAAAGTATTTGCAACTAAGAAAAAGCAAATAAATATAAATTACTTCCTTCAATGCTTGGGCCTAGACTGACGTTTAAGTCCTGAAAAACTACGGCACCCCCTAATATGTATCATCCAGTAATAGCCACAAGTTTACAACATGGTTGGTTTTTTAAATCTGTCATGATGTGGTGTCCTCACAATGGAAATAAAACCACAAAGCTCCCACTCAGTCAATCACATCAGCCATATTCTGCTCACTTGTGGTGGACATAGTGTGCTAGAGAGACTGATGGGGGTACATGCATCCTCTGGCCTCTGATGTATAAAGGGTTCTTGAAATACTGTGACTCTGGCCCTCCCTTGTAGCACAACAAGTTAAAGCGTAGCACTGTGAAGCTATCAGCAGCCACTGCAGCATGATTTCAATCCCTGGCCAGGCAGTGGCCCACATGGCACAGCAGACCTCTCCAGTCTCCCCGCTGCTCCCCTCAGCAGTGTATTTCTGCCTGTTCTGCTCCCCACTTGATCTCTGCTGAATCCTCTCACCTACCACAACTCTGACCTGCCTGGACTCCAGTTTTTGCATGCATAAATAAATAAATATTTTTAAAAATGAGGAAATACTGTGACTCGGCTTTGTACAAGATACTTTGACTGTTTGGGGTCTTTGGAGTGCTGTGTAAATTTCAGTAATGTGTGCTGCTTCCTTGAAGAATGCCATTGCCAGACATTGAACTTGCATTTTGCTTCAGGTGAGATGGCCATCAACAAAGTTAATTCTTTCAATCCAATTCTTTTCAATCCCCTATCTTTCCATTTTTGTATCTTATACTTCTTTTCACAATGTCTTTCACTTTTCATTGCACAGATATTTGATATCCTTTGCTAAGTTTATTCCTGGCTATGAAATTCTTCCTGTGCAATTGTGAAAGGGTGTTTCCTTGATTTCATTCTCTCCTAGCCTGATGTTTGCATATAGGAATGCAATCAATTCTTATATATGATTTTGTAAATTGTAACTTTACTATCTCGACTATAGATTTATTACTTCAATTAATGGATTAGTGGAGTCCTCAGGGTTTTCTATATGTCATCAGCAAACAGTGATGACTTGACTCCTTTCCCAGGTGGAGTTCCTACATTTCATCCCCTTGTCTAGATTCTCTGGCTAGAATATGCAGTATTATATTGAGTAATGATGATTAAAGTGGATGTTCTAATCTTGATCCTAATCTTAGGGGAAGAAGTTCAGTTTTTACCACCGAGTATGATGCCAGCTATGGGTTTGTTAGATATATGGACTTTATTATGTAGCAATTCATGCCTTCTATCACCATTTTTTGTGATTTTATTTTTCAGAAATGGATGCTGAATTGTGTCAAGTGTTTTCTCTGCATCTACTGATGTGATTGTTTTTTATCTTTCCTTTTGTTTAGGTGGCCATGTGCAATGATTGACTTCCAGATGCTGAACCATCTTTCAATGTTGAACCACTAGGTCAGACATGTAATCCCTTAAATGAATTGTTGAATTTGGTTTGACAACATTCAGTTGAGAATTTTTGCATCTATGTTCACCAGGGAAATTGGTCTGTAATTTTCTTCTTTGTGTATATATTTTTTACATCAGAGGAAGAGAAATGTTGGCATTAGTTTGAGAAGGACAGGTATCTTTGAAGGTGTGGAGAACTTCTTAGTGAACTTGTCTGGTCCTGGAGTTTCGTGTATTTGGAGACTTTTAATTACAGTTTCAATGCTTTGCTTGTAATAAGTATCACCTGTTGTTGAATTCATATTTGTCTCGCTTCTTCCTCCTAGGCCCTTTGAGATCACCGATGTAATCCCTTTTGGTCTATTCTGCTCCCACTGTTTTCTCCAAATTTTTTTTAAACCTTTAAGTGATTTTTTTAAAGATTTATTTATTTATACAGAAATGGGGTATAGCCAGAGGTGCAAGGATGGCGGGAGGATTCACCAGAGACAGAGTGGGGAAAAGAACAGGCAGATCAACAAGGTAAACCGCTGAGGGGAGCAGCCGGGGAGCAGGGGGGGTCTGCTGCGCCGTGTGGGTCAGCTCAGCTGCCGGGACCGAATGGACTCACACTGAAGCCGCCTCCCTCGGCTTAGCTTCCAGCACAGCGCTCCAAACCGCTGCGCCACCAAGGAGGGTCCTTTTCTCTAGAATTTTTTACCTTATCTATTGAAATTTTTGACATCCTGAAGCTCTGTTATTTTCTTATTTAAAGTTTCAAGTTCTATTTTCTTTTTATTAAATCTCTCAGATCATTCACTTTCCCCTGAATTTTGTTGCATCTTCAACATGCATCTTTTTTAATTCTCCTCAATCTTTTTGCTTGCCCTCTGTCATTTCTTCCAACTCTTTGATTTTCTTTATTGTAGAAATTTTGAACTCTCTGAGAGGGAGATAAAATTGTCACATCTTGTGATTAGTCTAGAGAGTTCTCTCTTGGTGATGTCATGTTCCCTTGAGACCTCAAGATGCCCCGTGTTATATATGTATATATATACATATATATATATTTTAAAGATTTATTTATTTATTCATACAGAACTGGGGTACAGGCCAGAGGCTCAGGGCTCGTGAGAAGCTTCACCAGAGACGGAGTGGGGAGCAGAACAGGCAGATCGATGAAGTACACTGCTGAGGGGAGCAGCGGGCGGGTCAGGAGAGGTCTGCTGCACCATGTGGTCTCCTCCGGGGCAGGCGGGGATCGAACTCATGCGGAAGCGGCTTTAGCTTCTTAGTGCTGTGCCGCCAGGGAGGGCCCGGTGTTATATTTTTGTGTGTACCAAATTTGGGCAGTCAGGGCTCCATAGAGGTTCTCAAGTGGCTATGGGTTGCAGCGATTTCCTTTATACTGACCATTCTGGCCTTTATTTCTTCACTTCCAAAATATAGAAATTTACAACTTTTAACCGTTAATTTTCTACTAGATCTCACCTTGTTCTCATCCTACTGTAACTTAACTTTCCTGTCCCCCATCATTTAAGTCACCTTTGCTGCCTGAAGACGTTTTCACATCTTTTGCTGAATTTGCTATAGTTTTTTTTTTTTTTTAAAGATTTATTTATTTGTACATACAGAACTGGGGTACAGGCCAGAGGCTCAGGGGTGGTGAGAGGATTCACCAGAGACAGTGGGGAGCAGAACAGGGAGATCAATGAAGTACACTGCTGAAGGGAGCAGCGGGCGGGTCAGGAGAGGTCTGCCACGCCATGTGGTCACCTCCGGGGCAGGCGGGAATCGAACTCATGCGGAAGTGGCTTTAGCTTCTCAGTGCAGTGCTTTAACCCGCTGCGCCACCAGGGAGGGCCGAATTTGCTATAGTTTTAATGAATAACAAATAGGCAATCATTTTTGAGTTTTTTAATATGTAAATATGTATTTCTGTCACCTTTAAAAGTGATATCAAGAGAATGAAAAGACTTGCTACATGGCCTTCCCTGGTGGCACAACGAGTTAAAGTGCAGCACTAGGAAGTTGTCCGCAGCCACTTCAACATGGTTCCACCCCTGACTGAGGAGCTGATCCACATGGTGCAGCAGACTTCTGTCTCACCCACTGCTCCCCTCAGCAGTGTACTTCAGTTATCTACCTGTTCTTCTCCCTGCTCTGTCTCTGGTGAATGCCTTTGGCCTGTATCCCAGTTCATGTATGCATAAATAAATAAATCTTTAAAAAAGAAAGAAACAAAAGACATGCCACAAACTGGGGGGAAAAAAATTTCAAAAGATGTATCTGGCAATGAATTGTTATCCAATTAATACAAAGAACTCTTAAAACTCAACAATAAGATCATAAGTTGATTTAAAATTAGCCCAAAATCCTTAACAGACATCTTACAAAAAAGATACACAAATGGGATATAATCATGTGAAAAGATTCTCCATGTCATATGTCATCAGGAATATGTAAACTAAAACAACAATGAAATGTCACTATAAACCTATTAGAATGGCCAAAATCCAAAACACTGACAACTTCAAGTGTTGACAAGGATGTGGAACAAAAGAAACACTCATTCATTGCAGTGGGAATGCAAAACGATACAGTCACTTTGGAGGATGTTTTTATAGTGTTTTACAAAATGAAACAGACTCAGCATACAATCCAACAATTGTACTTGTTGATATTTACCCATAGGAATAAAAAAATATCACACAAAGAACCACACACAGATATTTATAGCCACTTTATTCATAATTAACAAATTTTGGAAGTGACTGAGGTGTCATTTAACAGGTAAACAGAAAAACAAATTATGGTACCCAGAAACAGTGGAATAAAATGTGCTAGTAAGTAATGAAAAGACATGGAAGAAACAAACCCACATTACTAAGGGAAAGAAATCAATCTGAAGCTTCATACTGAATGATTCCAACTACCTCTCATTCTGAAGAAGGCAACCTTAAAGGAAGATTATAATCAACGATTCTGTTGGTTTGGGGGAGTAAAGGATGAGTAGATAGAGCACAGAGGATTTTTGAAGCAGAGAAACTAATTTGCATGTTATAATTGTGAATACATGTCATACAAATTTGTTGAAACCCATATATAATGTGCAACACCAAAAGCGAGCTCTAACACAAATTGTGGACTTTGTATAATGATGTGTCAATGTTGGTCCATTATTATAACTCATGCACCACTCGGGTGGGAAATGTTGATATGAGGGAAGCTTTGCATGAGTGAAGTCAGGGAGTATATGGTAATGTCTCTGTAGCTCTTGCTCAAATTTACCGTGAACCTAAAATAGTCCTAAAATATAAACTCCATTAAAAATAATGATGCTTTAATTAAGTGTGGAAATTTTATCTACTAACATTTACCAAGGCTGATGTCTTCCAGACCCATAGGATGGCCTCCAGCTGCCATGGCACCATTCAGCCCGGCTCCTCAGCACCCCCAGCTCCAGGTGCACAAGTCCTGTGCAGCTCTCTCTCCCCCACCAATGTGAACAGGACTTGTGAAGGGGGCCATGGGGCAAGGACTTGAGGTGCTGATACTGCTCACGAGCTCACAACATGCAAGATAACGGTACTTGTCAGAGAGCTGCAGAGAAATTCTAACGTGTATAAATACAGACACACACACATGCACAAACATCTGTCTACCTATCTATCTATCTATCTACCTACCTGCCCACCTACCTACCTACCTACCTATCTATCTACCCACCTACCTACCTATCTATCTATCTATCTTACTGGGTCTCTGATCAACAGAATCTCTAAGGTAATTGTATTGTTTTAAGCTACTAAATTTGTCACAAAGCAATAGAAAACTAATATACCAACATTTTTCTAAGTAACCATTTTGCTTTATCTAATTTCTGGATCTTTATAAACTTCCATTATACTTGAAATTCAGTTATTTCACCAATACCTGTATAATTTTTTTTTTTCAGTTTTCCTTGATTTTCTGGTTCATGGTGAAACACTTTAATCATCACAATCAGTTATCCCTTTATTGAAGTGAAGTTTTTATCAATGATACTTGGGAGTAGAATTTCCTTTTATTTAATCTGTTCTCTTCATCAAAATATAATAATTCATACATTGTATTTTTGCTGCATTCATGTCTCTCACATTCCCTTTGATTCCAAATAGGAAATTAAACTTTTCTATATTGCTCATTTTCTCCTTACAGCTTTTAATTTCCTTAGTAAATTCTGAAATTTTTTAATATCCTTCACCTGCCTATAATTCTCTAACTCATTTTGGATCTCAGTCATCCTACGATTGCATCTTTCATTGAGTTGATGTGTTTATTAAGTTTTTTGCAAAGTGGGAGTGAAGAGTTCTTACATTTCTAATGTTATTTCCCCCTTCTTATTACCAGAAGTTCTTTGATTAGCACAGATGTGATAATGTATTTTTTAGCTGGACACAGGACTACTCAAGATTGCATTTCTTACCTTTGAATTTCTTACCTCCAAGTGAATGAGAGGTAATATATTCAAGTTCTACCAGTAGTCTGTAGAACTAAGTAGTAATGTTGTGTGAAATTTTTATTTAAAGATTTATTTATTTATTCATATAGAACTGGGGTACAGGCCAGAGATGCGAGGGGTGAGAGACTTCACCAGAGACAGAGCGGGGAGCAGAACAGGCAGATCGACGAAGTACACTGCTGAGGGGAGCAGCGGGCGGGTCAGGAGAGGTCTGCGCGCCCTGTGGTCACCTCCAGGGCAGGCGGGGATCGAACTCCTGCGGAAGTGGCTTAAGCTTCTTAGTGCTGTGCTTTAACCAGCTGCGCCACCAGGGAGGGCCCGTTGTGTGAAATTTTTAAGAGCCTCTCTATGGAAAGAAATGGATGTAATATAAAGAATTGGGACTGTCTCAAATCTGCCCAACAAAAGAAACCTTTGCTAAAGCAAAAGACACCCTACTAAAGAAAATATATGCACAATTTACATTTGATATGAGAGGAACTATTTTCAATAACAGTTGGGCGATGATATGTCCTATATCATATGTAGGTCTTAATCTAAATTACTTTTGTTGAGTTCTAGCTGCCAAAACTCAAGTGTAGCTGAGAGGCAGTATCTCTCCCGGGTACGTCAGCAGGTCATATTATGCACAGAGGTGCATACACTTCTTTACTCGGGACTTTGCAGATTTTTTTAAAAAATCAAACAGCAACCAAAGAAGGTGTTTTCCTACCTATCTCCAAAAACATCCAAAAGGAAGGCATTGTAGTTTTTGCTCAGTAAGTAGAACGAAGCAAGTATATTTCCAAGGGACTCATCATTGTATGAGCATATTTGCTTTTTAAAAATTAAAACGTTATGTATTTTTAAAATGAGTATTCAAGCCGAAATAAAACCTATTTCTTTGTCAATTTGTCTCAAATAACTCACCCAAATTGATTTCCTGGTGAATCACTGAGTGGTCAGGAGCAGTTTTAAAAATCTTGTCAATCTGTCTACTATTTTGGCGGGAGACAGTGGCATGAAACATGTCCCTGAAACCCTCTTTCCGGCCAGAGAGCAGAAGTTCACTGAGTTGGAGAAAGTGTTAAGAAAAGAATTAAAGTAGGGCCCTCCCTGGTGGCGCAGCGGGTTAAAGCACTGCA
>NW_004567143.1:625158-645565 GCF_000260355.1 Condylura cristata | reverse complement strand
CTCTGTCTCTGGTGAAGCCTCTCACCGCCCCTGAGCCTCTGGCCTGTACCCCAGTTCTGTATGTACAAATAAATAAATCTTAAAAAAAAATAATCAGGGGGCATATCAAGAGGATTTGACCAGTGCATGCTTCTAAGCCTGCTCACTTCAGAGTCTAGTGGGCTAGAGTAGGTTCACCTGTGAAGTTGAAGTCTGGCCTTGAGCCACAGCAGCAACAGGACAAGAAATGGCCCCCTCCCCCCACTTAGGGACTCTCTTCCTCATGAAGTGGCCCCTCCTGGAGGCATGGAAGGTGGCCCTGCATCGACTTTGGGTCTGAGGTGGTGACTACACAGCCGATAAAGAATCAAGGCTGTGATTCCTTCTTTCCCATAGACAACAGTGCAAATAAAAAGGATCCAGGAAGAGATAAAGAAGCATGCTTGTTTTTAGAAATCAGCTTTCCAATGATTTGATCCTAAGGGGACTTAGACCTAATCACAAGAATACCACTCACAAAAGACGAGGTATGACAATGGGCCTTGGACCAAGGGAACACGTGGGACCTGGTTGGGGAGAATTGTCCCTCAGATGTCTCTCCCACAGAGAAGTCAGAACCGCTTCTCTATGGTGGTGAGTATTTATGCAAATGCAGTCTCTGTTTCTAGAAATACTTACTGTTGCAGGTCATGGATCATTTTCAGGCAGCCCTAACATTTTATTTTCACTTTGAAAGGCTTTTTCCCTGGCTTAATGTTTTATATATAAGCATATATTCTCCTAAAATTCTAGCACATCACTTTCCCTATCTGTAAAATATGGATAATAGTATACCTTATCCCTCTCCCAGAGGTATAGAAACACAGATATCTAGCAATATAAAAATAACAAAAATGACTTATACAATGAATATATGCATAGAAATTAACTTGAAAATATAAGGTTTGTTTCAAAACGTGCACTAGTTGATCAAGCAAGTGTGGAGAGTGAGACTTAGAAAAGTCACTTGTATTCCAGAGCAGCCTTAGACAGGCAAAGGTAGGAAACATTTCAAAGAGAGTTGTTACCTTACAGAATAATCTTCCACACAGAAATTCTGTATGGATAGAAAAGACCTTTTCGCTGAGAGCGCCTTCTTTCTAATAGCATCAGCACAGACATGGCCCCTGTTTCCAGAAGTCGATGAAAAGCAGAGCTCAGAATATAAATCTGGTGTGAACTCATTAGCACACTGAAGGCCACCACAGGTGGGGGGAAATTTTTAAATCACTGGAAAACCTCTGACTTTATCATTTGAGTAGCCAAATATACCTTTAAAGGAAAAAAATTTCTAATACCAGACAACTATATTGAGCCACTTTACTCTTAGACTTGAAAAAAGACCCATAGAGCATCGCTATAGGAACCTGCTTTCACAATTCATGCTGCTCAAACTGGAAATGCCTGACTCACCATTGGAGAGTAGAGCAGTGCTTTGGAAAATAGCAGAACTATGAAAGTTGTGGGGTTTGAAGCACATGCATTTAGACCAGGTAACTTTCTCTAACTTTAATGATGAAATCTCATGAGGCCAATTATACTTTGTTTATTCCTCTTCTTTCATTTTCCCTTCCTCTCTATCTGGTCACTTCTGCACCTAATACTCTACACCAGCAATTCATCTTTGCAAATAAAAGTTTTATTTCCTTTTCTCTGGAGCTTGGGAAGGAACTCAACAAACTTTAATTTCTCAAGGGAAGTATAACTGATTCTTCAGTGCTCTACTTTGGGATGGTGGGGGCATTAAATCCCACTTTCTGAGCATGAAGTTGTAATTGAATGCCACTTCCTTGTTCCAGCTCATCCACCCACTTTGTTGCAGTAATTCCAGACCAGACAACTCATTAAACAATAGGAATATTCTGTGGTCCAATATCTCATCTGAGGAGATATTATAAGGAGACTTATTTAAACCAGTGCATAGACAACTATTATTTATTATTGGATGGTTGGCCCTGTTTGAAATTATGTCTTCTAACCTTAGAACTTTCACTTTTCCCTGCATTTCAAACCATCCTGGTTTGAACTTAGGGTGTGTTATTATTCAGAATTCTCCATAAAATTATACCCATCCTGGGCCCTCCCTGGTGGTGCAACAGGTTAAGCCTGTTCTCTGCAGGAGTTCTCTGCAGTCACTGCCGCATGTGTTCGATCCCTGGCCAAGGAGCTGATCCACATGGCACAGCAGATCTCTCCCTTCTTGCCTGCTGCTCCCCTCAGCAGTGTATTTCAGCCTGTTCCACTCTATCTCTGTGGATTTTCTCACTCCCTGCACCTCTGGCCTGTACCCCAGTTCTTGTATGCATAAATAAATAAATTATAAAAAAATATATTATGCCCATCCTGTGTGAAAATATTCCAGTGAGAGTGCTAAGTGTGTTGCAGTGAAACCAGTAAAGAACTGATATATTCTCCTTTTCCCTCCCTCTTGGAGGGAAGAAAATTCTAGCTAGTGGGCCTTGTCGTGTGAGAGTGGACAAGCTGCTGTCATGCTAAGCTCAGCTATCTGGTATTATATCCAAAAAGGGCTAATCATTTCTTCTCCCTAGCAAACTCTAAGAGCTGGTAGCAAAAGTATCTTCTCCTACTGTCAAGTAGGAGCAAGCAAAGCAACTACAGCAAGCAAACTACCTTCAGAGAGCTTCCTTTATTGTCATCTTGATTTTTATGGGTTTAGAACCACATTTCTTTGTAGGTTTATTATCAAAGGTCCCAAAAGCTTTGTGACACCCCTGGGCAGAGTAGTCACACAGAATAACAGCGGAAATACAACCACAGGAGAGGAGGACCACAAAAAAGGGAAGGATGATCACTGGGAGTCCTGAGATGGCCACTCTGACCGTGTTGAAGGTGATATCCACAAAGTCAGCCTCTGCACAGACAACAATATTTCACAGGCAAAGTGACTGATCACATGACAGCACAGAGGCAGCTAGAAGATGATCATGATCTATGTAGTGAGTTTATGAAGCCAGCCACCAAGTGGCCACCAGCCAGCCCGGGCACATTCCTGCAGGCATGACGACTCTGTAGATGTGACACAGAGCCACAAGTGGTCACAGGCCCTGGCCCTAGCAGGAAGACTCCACGCTGCCCACTGCCAGGAAGATGAGAAGCTGGTGGACACATCTGGGGAAGGGGCGGGATGGCAGGATGACAGGGAATGAAGGAGCGTCCATGAGCAAATGTGGTTGGTGTAACAGATGTCCACCAAAGACAGGACCCTGAGAAGAAAGTCCAGAGGAGGACATGGCCTGCTGTTCAGGCTGATAAAGAGGGTGATGAGGACATCCCCCAGCAAGGTCACTGATACACGGCCAGAAAAAGGATGAAGAGGAAGGGCTGGGTGTCCCAGCCCTTCACTGGCCTGTCCCAGCAGAGTGAACTCACTGACTTGTCTGTTTTTCCCTGTCCATGAGCTTCTGAGGACCGAATCCAAGCTATAAATCCATAAACGTCAGATACCTCACCAAAGAGCTGTCTAACTTCAAAAGAACAGCTTTTCTTTCTCCTTCTATAGGAAGGATCGTTATTAAAATCCTTAATAAAAGCTTTATTAAAATCCTTAGACATTGATTTCAAATGCATTAACTGTAAAAATATAACTGTCTTTAGAGTTAATTTCTAACCTTGAGTCTATGTTATCACTTTCTCCCTCCTCACAATCTCAGCAACTGCATTCAGTGGACCCAAACAAGCATGAGTTACTCCTGGATTCTCTATGCAAATTTGATGCTCAATGTTCATCCTTTTTAAAAGTCAGAAACCTTAAGGCTCTAAGTTAGAACACAGTAAATATAAAAGGCATTTGAAGGAACAAAAACATTGTCAAAAGTTACATTTCAAAGCCAGTAAAACAATGATGGATGACTCAGGTGATCTGGCTCCGTGTTGAAAATGTCACCTGCTTATCTGAGCTGGGTGAGAAGCTAAGAAGAAAGACTTGGCCATGCTCACTGCTTCCTCCTTGGAAGATCAGCAGAGCTTGAGTCAGCATTGGGAGAGAACAGAAGGAAATGCAGTGAGTCAACGATGCACTGTATTCCCTAATAAATGAGAAGAGCTCAAATATTGCATTTTAGCCTGTTCACTAGAGGTGGGAAATTGGTTGCAAGTGGCCTATTTGTATGTATTCTGGATGTAAAGGTTATGGATTGGAAACCATGGTGTGATAGAAAACAATGAAGTAGAAAATATTCATAGGAATGACAGTTCTCTTTTCCCTTGAATCCTTCATACTTCTATCCCCATCTGAAATATTTAACTACTTACCCATCTTTGAAAACTGTCCTCTCTCACCCTTATGCCATGACCCCTACGACCAGAACTCAGTCCTCGAGTCTTCGGACACTACCCTTAACTCTTCCAATCTTCCTAACCTATTATTGTTTTGGAAAGGTCTTTGCATGCTTCATTGTGTTGACACCATATTCAAATCACAAGTGGTTTCTAAAACCTCATGGTCTAAAGGAAGTCCACTCTCCATTTCCCATTCTCTTTCTCTCTAGTCACTCTGTCTTGGGTAGGGTGAGTGGACACCATGCACAGCTGTCCCCAAAGGTCTTACCTGCCTGCCACCAGTGATGCGGTAATGCCATTACCCGTGTGGTGACAGTCATGCTCAGTGTAAAGGGTATTCATGGCCCTCCCTGGTGGCGCAGCGGGTTAAAGCACAGCACTGAGAAGCTGGGGCCACTTCAGCATGAGTTTGAACCCTGCTGGCCCTGGAGGTGACCACATGACCCAGCAGACCTCTCCTGACCCGCCCGCTGCTCCCCTCAGCAGTATACTTCATCGATCTGCCTGTGCTGCTCCCCACTCTGTGTCTGGTGAATCCTCTCACTACTCCTGCACCTCTGGCCTGTACCCCAGTTCCATATGCACAAATAAATAAATCTTTAAAAAAAAAAAAGGTATTCATGACAGCAGAGCTAATTGCAAATAAGCAAGGCTTCTGCGAACACTTGGCCCACTTTATTAAAACTAGATTTATCTGGCAGAATACATTTTACCTTGTTTATTTAGTAAAATTACAGAACTGAGGAGAAAAAAATATATTTTAGTAGCATAACTTTTCATATCAGATTCTAGTCTTCTTAATCATTTTTGACATTCTGGCTTTTTAGCTGTGTGTGGTACTGGATCCTGAATTTTGCTAACATCTGGCTATGACTTTTCAAGCTAAAACTTCCAGTTTGTCTCCCAATCTTTTTGGCTTTGCTTGATACAAAGACAGCCCCTTTCTGAGTGTGCTTGAGTTGGAAGTAGACAGTTAATACCAGCTTCAGTGAGATCATGACAATGGCTGTGGACAGTCCTCCTGACTCCTGCTTTTTCCACCATGATGATGACAGCAGTCTGTCACCAGGGACTCCACAGCCAGTCCTCACCCATCTTCTGAAGGTGCTTCAGCCCCAATATCCGGAAATATTGAACAGTTTCCATCAGGACTCAGCCGGCCTCATGATTGCTTTAGTCTTTAACCTATTTCTTGTTTCTGTGAAAATGCCTCACTGCTGACACAACACAGGCTTGACTGTGGGCATCACCTACTGGCCTGCCTCAGAAACTGGACACAACTCTTTAGTTGAACGGATCAACTGTCAGAACAGAGAAATGGTTCTCTGAAATACCGGAATGACTCTTCTAAATACTGGAACTTCTCGAAAATTTCCAAAGTCTGGACTTACAGCATATATCTGCCAGCCCAAACGTCTCCTAAGGCACGAGTTTGCTTTCAGGGAGGGGCTGTGAAGGCTGGGTGCCCCTGAAAGGACCCTATCACAGCACGCTGATAAAATAGACAGCCACTTGCTAACATGCACCTGTACTTTGTAAGTGCAGGTTTGGGTCTTCAAGTGCTGGTGTTTTCATAGAGTGAATGGGGAAGCAGCTGCTGGCTCCAGACACGAACATAAAGGATGGTACAGACCAAAGACCAAAAGCTTTAGGCATCTATGAGAGAATATGTCTCCAAAAGACCCGTCAGTGGAGTTAGATTCCGTAGGGACTACAGAGTAATACAAACCACCCAACTGGTGCTCCGCCTTATCTAAGAAGATCTTCAGAGCATCGTCTCTTCCATCTGCTGATCAGTGCAGACTCATTGGATCGCAGGCAACCAAACCTAATGACTGAGACATGAGATAGTTTCTGAAGTGCAAAATATATTGAAACCACTTCATCTTCCCTTAGAGGCTTCACCAATATGACCCTCAGCCTGTATCCAGAAAAGCAACGCTTCTTCCTCTGACCCTACACAGCTCTTTCTGTGCATACCTTATATTACAATTTCACACTTTTGTTCACTTCATATTGTAGCAAGTGATGTAGAAAGTGAGAACCCAAAGGCCAGATTTGACCCACCACCTTGTTTTGTATGAAGAAAATAACATCTTTCTATATTTTAAGTGGGTGGGAAAATCAAAATAATAATATTGCAAAGGTGAAAATTTCATCCTAAAATTGAAGAGAGAAGGAGGTGACTCAGAGACACAGGAGAAGGAGACATGTCCCCTACACCCCTGTGGACTCTAACCTGCCCAATTCTCAGATCTTATTCCTGGAACTTTCCTTTGCACTTTCAGGAATGGGTATCCCATCAGCTCACGGAGCATGGGTGACAAGTGGAAGACCCTCCATTTCCCACCAACAATCTCCAAGTGCAACTCAACCGAATGCAAGGCAATTGACTTAGTAAAGAGATGAAGGGAAGAAAGGAGCTTCTTCCATTGAGACCTGGAAAGTGAAAAGACCCACAGTTACCATATTCTTTCTCTCACTCTCTTGCCTATCACTATTTAAGGGTTGTTTTCCTTTTTTAACCTCATTTAGGATTGTTACAAAGGGTATCAGTTTATTAGACTTATAAAGGTGGTGTAGGGCTCAGTGTGTGTGTGTGTGTGTGTGTGTGTGTGTGTGTCTGGGGACACAGAAATGCTTGCCTAAGTAGACAACTTTTCTTCTGCTAACTAGGTCTATGATCATTTATGCATTTATCCTATTAATTTTGTTTTTAAAATTTCAGAGAAAATGTCGTGTTTTCAAAGATCAGATTTAGTCTTTGGAATGAAATCTCATATATAGGTGATAATTTCTTGTAAAATTTTCTTTCGCTGTGTAACGATAACTGAATCTTAGATTTTTCTTAGCCAATGATGTTAGTGTTCACAACAACAACAACACCCTGGGTCTATCTTTGCAGTAAAACAAGGACTTTGGCTGATGTTTCTCCAGTTTTACGAATGACTCAGTGCCCTGATGTAGTCGTTTGTGCACAAAACATCTTATCAGCCTCCTTAGCAACACTCTCCTCAGAAGAATAACCCCACAACGGGCTACATACACCCCACATATGAATCCTCAAATATGAAAACCCAGGTGGCTTCCATTGGGTATAATATATGGCTTATAAACTGGGGATGAATAAGAACCAGTGGCCCAAGGTGAGACCTACGAGTAGGTCCATGATTACAAACAATGTGACAAATGAAAATACTAAGTGCTGTTTAACTTCAGTTACATGAAGGCCACGACTGAGCCAGGGCCCGAAGTCCTATCACAGCAGCACCAACTCCCCTCCACTGCTGCTGTGACATAAACTCCACCCACATCTTGCTCTGAAACCCAAGCTTTCAACCTCACCCAGCATCACCAGGACCAGGCTCCTCAGCACCTTCCTGGTTGCCAGGGCAACACCTCTGATGTCTGCCACCTCTGAGCAGGTGGGAGAACACACAAGCAAAGCTCTTTTCTCTGCGTGGTGCTCAGAATTCATCAACTTGCCAGCTTGGACCTTAATCCAGATAATTGGCCTAGGAGTTTCTGCCAGGCCCCCTTCACCTCCTTATTCCTCAGGCTGTAAATCATGGGGTTCAGCATGGGGGTCAAGATAGCATAGAAGAGAGAGATCAGCTTCTCCTGAAGGACGGAAGGGCTGGACCTGGGCTGGATGTAAGTGCAGATGGCCATCCCATAGCACAGGGCGACCACGGTCAGGTGCGAGG
This sequence comes from Condylura cristata, assembly GCF_000260355.1. Taxonomy (NCBI): domain Eukaryota; kingdom Metazoa; phylum Chordata; class Mammalia; order Eulipotyphla; family Talpidae; genus Condylura; species Condylura cristata. Next base: position 637,541 of record NW_004567143.1, on the reverse strand, counting down.
CACAGGTCTGGAAGGCCTTCTTCCTCCCCTCTGTGGACCGGATCTTTAGGATGGCGGAGATGATCTTGATGTAGGATAAGAGAACCAGGCAGAAAGGGGTCATCAGCAGGACAATGCTGGACACCATGATTGTGACCTCGTTGGAGGAGATGTCTACACAAGCCAACCTAATCACAGCGAGGATCTCACAGGATATGTGATCAATGAACTTGTTTGTGCACATGGGCAGCTGAAAGGTGATGGTCGTGTGCATGAGAGAGTTGACAGAGCCACTGACCCAGGATATGACAGCCAGTTTCTTACAGAGCCCTGCATGCATGATGACCGAGTAGCGCAGCGGGTTACACACGGCCACATAGCGGTCATAGGCCATCACTGTCAACAAGACAAACTCAATCCCACCAAAAGACAGGGAGAAGAACAACTGTGCTGCGCAGCTCACATATGGGATGACTTTATGTTCTGCAAGGAAATGCACCAACATCTGAGGAACGATGCTCGTGGCATAAGAGACGTCAACGAGGGAGAGGTTGGTGAGAAAGAAATACATGGGGGTGTGGAGACGGCTGTCCAGTCTGATCAGAAGGACAATGAGGAAGTTGCCCAGCACTGTCACCAGGTACATGATCAAGAACAGGACAAAGAGAGCGGCCTGAGTGTCCCGGTCCCTGGACAGGCCAAGGAGAATAAACTCTCTCACCCACGTCTGGTTGCCTGTTCCCATTGAAACATGTGACGATGATTGATCTGCAGAGAAAGTTAGAACAGAAGTTGTTGAGCCAGATAACTCTGGAAGCACTTCATGAATACATTACTGTGTACAATTTGCATTTTCAGCTTTAGCAGATGTTTCATTCTGTATGTGGGATATGGTGACAGGTTTCATCCCCAAAGACATGTCTACTCTACTTGTAAAAGCAGATCAGCACCTTCATAAAAGGATGATATAGTCTCAAGGAGACCCAGCTAAAGCTGCAAATCATCCAGGGCATCTTTAGGGGCTCTTTATCTTTGCCAATTTACCTCATATACTAGGTAGAGCAAGAAGAAATTGACAGGTGACTGTGTTAGGTAAAATGATACATCAAAAAGAAAATAATTGTTGGGAAGTTCAGAAACTACTTTATATATGTCAACTAAGCCCATGATGGAATGGAGATATTTTCTATAAAAGGAAAAAATGCAAAGAAATCTTTTGAATGGAAAACTCTAGAATCATAGAACCTAGGTTTGAAACCTGATTTTATTTAGCAGTTGTGTGATTTTTGGCCTAGTGACCTTTTTTTTTTTTTTTTTTTTTTGGTATGAGACTGATATTATACAACTGACAAGTACACTTAAGCATTAATGTAGGAATCTTTTGGAAAAATTCCTTTGGGAAATTTTAGAGTATTACTATATGTATTCATTGCAACAGGGCCTATGCTTTGGGGTAGGTCTGATAACAGTAGTCTTTTGTTCTTTGCTCTTTTCCACGAAATTCAAACATAGATTAATTGGGGGTGACCTTGAATGAAGGGCTGAGGCTGGGGGATTATTCTGACACTGAGGACTTGAGGCCTCTGACGATTGTAGGTCATTTCGGTGTTTTTGGTAAACTTTGGACTCTTCAGGCTTTAGGGATGAAATGAGGAAGGGAATTATAATTATCTTATTCTTTTAATTTTTCTCTTTTCACTTGCTGCTATAAATAATCATACCACTGTATGTAGACCCAAAAGAAAGCAAAGAATAGTAAGGCTGTTTGGGCTTTTTTGACAGAAAAGAGGAAGGCACACATCTAAAAATCCCTCTTTGTGGCAGAAAAGAGGTGTGAATTTAATGTTCATTCGAATCAAGTTTCCCCTTTTTTACTCTATTCAGGAGTATGAAGGCAATGTATGATAATATCAATGTTGAACCTTAAACAGAAATATTTCAAATTTTAAAGATAGTTGAAGCACTGACTCATTAAGCGTCCCTTTTCTTGCCATATACAAAGTAAGGAAATGGGAGCTAACAGTGGTTGGAGGGACGGACACAGGCGCAGAGCTTCTGACCCTATTCAGAACCACACAGGTCAGGTTAGCGTCACCAAGCAGAAAGCAAAAATTGCAGAAAGCAAGAACCACAACTCCCAATTTCTCTCTGAGGTTGATGGGGTTGGACCATACACCCAGCACCCCGATTTTTATGTCTGTCAAATAACCGTAGCTCTGCTTCCATGAACAGCTTTGAAATCCAATGGGACTCAGCAGCCATGAGTCCCCCACATTGAGAGAAATAAAGGACCAGTCAAACCTCTTAACTCTGAAAGGACAAATGACACAGAGAGTTCCAGAAATGTGCTTCTCATTCATGATTCAGACAAACAATTCCCAGACCTCTGTCCTCGTGTCCTTCACAAAGCCCAATCTCTACTTTCAGTGGCTCTGCCTCTCCTGCCTTGTCACGATGCTTCCACCCCCACCCAGCACTTGGCTCTCTTCAGTCACAGTCACCTCCTTGCCAGGGAGCAGTGCTCACCAGAAGCCACATTCCAAAGTCAGCCCTATTACCTCTTCCTCCCATATAAGTCTGTGTTCTCTTCGCGCCAGGTTAGAACTGTGGTTGCTTTACCTTTTCTTCAGGTTCTAACACACTTCACAAACAATAAAATATGAGCAATGAGGTCAGCAAGATGGCATACATGGAGCTTGCTGATGTCTCTCCTCAACTCCTTATGGTTATACAAAATAAATAGCCAACACAGATTAGTTCCCTCTGAGAAAAATAGAGATAAACTAAGAAACTCTTATATAACTCATTTGAAGAAAACAGCCATTTGTTTAAAAGGCAGAAGTTTAGACACATTTCTGCATAAACCCCACTTCTGATACAGCTGCAATTTGAAGGGAAACCACAACCCCAATTTCTCTCTGAGGTTGATGGGATTGGGCCATACACCCAGCACCCCGATTTTTATGTCTGTCAAATAACTGTAGCTCTGCTTCCATGAACAGCTTTGAAATCCAATGGGACTCAGCATCTATGAACCCCCACATTGAGAGAAATAAAGGGCCAGGGGAGAAAATAGTAATAATGAACAACTATATACCAGAGACATTTTATGGGGGTGGAGCAGGGAATGGGATCAAAAATTGTGGGGATGGGGGGGGTGCAATGGACTATGGTGATGGCACACAGGTGATTTGGTGATGGGAAGCCCATAGAGGTTACAACTGAGATGGAACAAGGCACCAAGTGATGCAAAAATAAACTTTTTTTTTTTAAGTTAAAGTAAGACTACAAAAAAATGAGAAAGCAGGCAAAAATGCACATCACTAAGTTGTTGCCTGAAAGGGGTTGCTTAAATATTTTCCCAGCTAGTGAATAAAGGTCAGGCTTCTAATTAACCTGCACCTGGACAGGTAACTAATAATCCCCCTGGAGGCTGAATAAGTGAGTGAGTTTTTCTGGGCCTTCTATTCCCTAGAATGCAGGCAAACTCACGTTATAAGGTGGCCAGCAACACCTTAATATTGAAGTCAAACAAAGATACCACAAGAAAACCATGTAACATTATCTCTGATGGAGATATAAAAATTCTCAACACAGTAGTAACAAAAACCAAATTCAACTACACATCTAAACTGACCAACTGGATTTATCTACGGAAGATAGGAATGCTTCAACATACCCAATGAGCCAATGCGATATGCCATGCTGGCAAAATGAAAGAAAAAAACCCACATGATCATCACAATAGATGCAGAAAAAGCATTTGATAAATTTTAGCATTTGTTCAGGATTAAAACTCTTGACAGGGCCCCTCCCTGGTGGCGCAGCGGGTTAAAGCCCAGCACTAAGAAGCCAAAGCCACTTCCGCATGAGTTCGATCCCCTCCTGCCCCGGAGGGGCAAAGAAAGCAATAGACAAATCGGAAAGGCAGCCCAGGAACTGAGAGAAAATATTTATAAATTTCCTAAAAGGCTTAATATTCAGAATCTACAAAGAACTCACACAACTCAATAGCAAAATAGCTAACAACATGATTAAAATATTAGCAAAGGTCCTCAATAGACATTTTTTTCAAAGACACACAAATGTTCAGTCAGCGTAGGCAGACTGAACATCACCATCAGGCAAGTACAATTCAAACTGCAGCGAGGTATCAAGTCAATGTGAAAAAGCCGACTCACACATGATCCAGCACCCCACTTTCTGTATCTAACCAGAGGAAATGAAATCAGTACTCCCATTTTCACTTCAGTGTTACTCATGACAGTCAGGAGACAGAAACAATTAGGAGTCCAGGGATGAATGGATAAAGAAATGGTGGTCAATGCGTGGCCAATGGAGGTTTTCCAGTGTTGGGAGAGACGCGCTGTTGCAACAGGATGGGTGAACCTGGAGGACACTATACTGTGTAAATCAGCCACAGAATAAAGCACCTGCATGAAGGCGCGTCATGTGGGATCTAAAATGCCAAACACTTAGAAATAGAGAGTAGGAAAGGGGGCACCTGGAGTTCAGCACGCACACAATTTCCATACGAGCGACTATTAATTACCTTGCCCACAGTGATTATTTATTATGTATGTAAAATCGTGTTGCACATCTTAAGTAAATAAAATTGTCTTTTAGATATAATAACAGAAAATCTGCACACCACGGTCTGGCTCACATTAGAAATGTCCCATGTTCTAATATGGCCCCTTCCTCTACCTATCTTAAAAGAGTGTCGGAAAATCAGATTGTTTTCATCATTATATCTAATGGCAAATTCTCAGGCAAAGATGTTTGGTAAAGTTTGTTAAGTATCTGCTATTTCAGAATCATGAAAAAAGCAAACATCTTCTACTTATTTCTTAGAATTTACTTCAGCTCTGCCTGGAGCCTCTCCCAGATACAGTCCCTTCCCTGACCAGCACCCTAAAAGAAAATGTTTCACCTAAAGTGACAATCTGGCCCCTGGACACAAAGGGGCCTCTTAGTCTTTACCTCAATCCCCCGTACTCATGCAAAGGTTACCTTGGTAACTGCTCGTCAAAACAGATGATTAGGGCCACCCTGTTGGCACTGGAGTTAAGTCTTAGCACTGTCACCATGATGGTCTAAGTTCATCCCCCACCAAGGAGCTAATCAACATATCTCTCATTGCTGCTCCCCTCAGCAGCATATTTCAGTGGATCTGCCTCTTCTGCACCCTACTCTGTCTCTGGTGAATCCTCTCACTCCCACACCTCTGGAATACACCCAGGTCTTCTAAAGCAAAAACAAATAAAATTTTAAAAATAAAGATGAATAACTTGATCATGCCAAAGACAAAAGAAATCAATATGGCAGGACTTTCCACACTGGAAACACCAGCTTATGACTTGTGGTTGTCTGAAGATCTCTTCAGGAGCTGCTGTTCACAGGTGTTGAACAATTTTTAATTGGGGGATTGGTGGATCCCAACATATTCACTTTTCTTTGTGAGGAAGAAAGTATTCATGGCTTAACACTTTCGAACATTCATGCCACATTTTATTATCTTACCTCTTGGCATATTTAAAATTACTTGACAATATTTCCCACTTTTATTGACTGACTGCTTCTTAAAGTATCTTCTCTCTTTCTCCAAGTTTAGATAGTGAGAGGTATTGATTCACAAAGACCAAGGAGGTATACATTCAGCTACTCAGTGTCTCAACATCCAAAACTATATTCCATTTCAGAATTATGCTCCTTTCCACCATTCACATGAAGTCAGAGAATGCATGATTAGACAGAACCTTGGAAATGCTTTGAATTTCAATCTAAGAACAGTGAGGTTTAGAAATGAGCCCATTACCACTTCATTGCCATTTGATTATCCCTTGTCCAACGGGTAAGAACCCAAAGCCTTTTCCCCCCTTAATATGTGTCTGTGTATCACCTTTCATAGCATCTCACGGAGTTTTCGTCACACGTGGCTCCTTACTGGAGTCCTCTACGATCTCAGCTGGCAAGCGGCTGTCTGAACATGGAACCAGACTGTGTGACGGTAACTGCCACTACTTGCCCGTTTTCCTTCATGCAGGTCAAATAGCCAAGAACCATAGGGTTATACCGTTTAGTGAACAGAAATGGCACTCTCACTTAGAGGATGAGTCACCTGACCTGTGGCTGAGTCCTGGGCAGCCGTGTGTCCTGAATCCATTGTGGGAGAACAATGTGCATCAACCTGTTTGAAAACAGAAGATCCAGCGCCACTGGGTGAAGGGATGTTTCAAAGGTGGTTTTACCTCCTGAGGGAGCAATTAGTTTTTCATCCTGGGGTCTTGTTATCTACTTCATATCTGGATTTCTGTTCTGACATTTTATATACAGAGTCCGGTTACTGAGACCAAGTTTCTCCAATAGGTAGAAATCAGAAATTCACCTTTGATAATATATTGTATCATGATTTCATTTGGTGAATGCTTACCTTCATTCCATAACCTGTCCCCTGCAGGGAAGACTGAGGTGCTCTTTTGCAGTTCAATTCTCTCAGTCTGGCAAATACCACAGTATAATCCCTACAGGGTTCCTGTTGTGTCCATTCAAAAGGAAGCAGCCCTAAAATAAGGGGCTGGGAAACTTGTTTTTTTTAATTCCCCCGGTTATTCTGAGCATCTATCAATTTGAGCAATCTATCAGTTTACATTTCAAATTTCTACTATTAAAAGGAAAGTCCAAAAGCTATAGGTAGGTTCTTAGGGAAAGAACTGAAAAAAGATAACCTAAAACTATTATTTTCTGGAAATGGAATATAGTCCTACTACATGTTCAATAGCAATACTAACTTGTCGGAGACTCTTTGTCCCCGATCACGGATTATTGGGGGGCAGAACAGGCAGGGTCTCAAGGTGGGAACTCATCATTTGGTAGGTGTAGGTCTTTTCCTAAGTGTCTTTCCTAAAAAAGATGCAGAATTTATTCATAGCAACTCCATTTTTTAAAAAGTAATCATTTGCCTCCCCTTCCTGCCCTGCCTCCATTTTCTTCTCTTTCTCTCGTTCTTTCTGCCATACTCAATTTTGCATTTGAGAAACCCTTAGAACAAAAAAACGCACCTAAACTTTATGTTCTGAGAAAGCAGAAACTGAACTTGCTACATTTGCAATGCCATATAGGGAGATAAGATTTCAGCGTTCAGGCTCTTGTCTCTGATGACAAATCCCATGAATCAGAATGGTTGTTTCTGTCCCTCTTGAACCTCCACTCACCTCCCCCCATGATACCTCTACTGTGAGTCCTCAAATACTGATCAGTGCCCAGCAAAATGGACACATCTTCATCAATGCAGGCTCAAGTTGTTTTCTAAAGGGCACCCCCCTTGAACAAAGTGATAGACCATAGCGATGAAGTGCCCCAGTCTCCTTAGGCTCCTGGCTGAGGACTCAGCTGGGACTAGCTTAGACCAGGAGGGGAGTTGTTGGGAGGAAGTTCACAAGGGCCCCAAATTTCCCTCAGGGTTTCACGCCTACAAGTGTTATTGTTGACACCAACCCATTTCCCAAGGGCAAGGCCTTGATGTTGACATTCTTATCCCGGAGGAAGGTTGTTCTCCATCCTCTTTAGCCCACAGCAATCTACCATTTGAAACCATCAAATGACTCTTTCTTTTTCATGATAAATAAGTTGGCTTCTAACATTTTAGCTTTTGCACCTGATTCCTACATAATTCAGTGTCTTTCAATATGTGCTAGATTTCATTTTATCCAGATTTCCTGAATTAGATACTACGCAGATAGGTCCAGAAACTGCTTCTTACTGGTCGTCATGTTAATAAGAGCATGGAGTTGAGGACTACTGCAATTCATTCTGTCGCCCACAATCACATTATCTTTCATTGAAATGCTGTGTACTATCACTACACACTTCACAAATTTTGGTCAAGTCTTTTATCTCGACTAAGTGAGCGGCTTTGAAGTCACCACTGTCTATGTTTTCCTTGTTTCTCTACCCTGTGAGCTCCTACTCATCCTACCGCGTCTGTTACTGCACTGACAAGAAACGCTTCCTCTTAAGCCTAGAAAGTTCATCTCAAAGGTGTCCACCTAGAACTGAAAGTTCCTTGAGGGAGAGCTTAGACACAGTAATATTCATTCTCAGTTTGTAGGTGTGAGTTTATGAGAAGAATAGTAAGAAGAACGTAGACATGAAGCTACAAGACTAAGCCACAGTCTTTCTTCCAAACACAGTGCATATAATTAGACAAGTTGAATCCAGATAAGGGGTTTGCTTGCTTTAAATTCCTTGATTTCAAGAGCTCTATTTGCTATAGTGATAGTACTTGGTTGAAAATGAGCATCCAATTCATTTTATCTGGTAAAAACAAACCATGAAAAGTCATTTAGCTTCTTCTAGATTCCCTTAAGGTGTTGGAAGTTTGAGGGGATACCACCTCCATCTTAAGTAAGAAAAGAACAGATAATCTATAAAATTGTAACTACCCTGGAGATCACAAAGTTGAGCTTGTAGGGCAACCAACTCAAATGGGGTACCAGGAAAGAGAACTACCTCCAGAGACAGGCACGAGCTCTGCCTTCGCTGTGCCAGCACGTGGAAGGGTGTGGGGAAGCCATTCAAGCCCACAGAATCATGAGATCAGACAGTTCAGGCTGAGGGGAGGAACACTGTGAGTGTACAGTAACTAAGAGCGACGGAAACGAGCTTGCACCAATACTTAGCTTTTCTCCACAGACTTAGAATAGACCCCGCAAGAATAAGACAGAAATCCAGAGAACGGCTCCTTCATGGTGCAGGGCCAGGGCCAGTGGCAGCAGCCTCTGCAGCAGCAGAAGGCAGGTCCCCAGCATCACGTTGTCTCCTTAAGGAACAAAAGTCTCAAATCACTGGGGGAGGGGGAGGGACAGCAACCCTTGTGTACCTGAGAGACAAGTCATGGCTGAGGGAAGGGAACAGGAAAACAAGAAAACGTTCTCAATGAGGGTCCTTGGGACAGGAAACCACTCTGGGTCTGGCTGTGGAGCCATCTCCCAGGTGGAGAAGGGGTCTGGCCACTAAGAAAGTCCCGAGTCTGAGCCCCAGGGACACGGGATGTGCCTAAGCCTGAGTAGACCCAGGAATACAGAGGATGGCTCATCCCCCATCAGCAGGGGAGCAAGACCTGAGGAGGAAGTGACAGCCACTTACACAGGGGATGGAGCGTGTGGAGACGTGGCCTGCCAGTCATTCTCACAGGAGAGCTTAACACCAGGGCAGGAGAGCAGGGCTGGGAAAGTCTGTCAAACTTTGAACATCCAACGTAAATGCAGATAATGCTAGAGGAAGAGTGTATGCTGTGCTGAACATAACCCCATTATGGCTGACATAATTCCAATCACAATGCAAGAAAAGGGAGATGTGGGACTTGATAGTGTATCACAGAGGACACAATGTATATAAGGAACGTACTTAGTGTCTAGTTTTCAAGATTGCTAGAGTTGTATGGAGGAAAACAAAGTAAGTAACCATTATGAACAGACTGTCTTGTGGTCAGGGTAATGGCAGCTGAAGGCATCCAGAATCTACGACTAATACTCCCTTACATGGTGAGATGAACTGGACATTCCTCCCCTTGTAAGGCTGTACAAGGGGAGGCTATCCTGGCCAATCTGCTTAATTCCGATGCAACCCAAAGCGTCCTGATGAAGGAGGCGATGGGGATTGTAAAGGGTGTGAGGGTGGGAGCTCAGAGGCTCCGGTAAATCAGACGCTGCAGAGGGAGAGGGACTGAGAGCCAGGAATGAGGCTGCCTCCAGCAGTCAGGAAGGCACCACGCCAGGCTGTCTCCCACCTCTCGAAAAGGAATGCAACCTGTGGACGCCTAGTTTCCACCCAGTGAAACCCACTTTAGACTTCTGACCTCCAGAACTTAATAACTTTGGGTTCCTTGAGCCACAGAATTGGTGGTGATTTGTAACAGCTGCAAAAAAATAAACTAAAACGGGTTCCCAGACCCTTCCTGGTGTTCCAAGGGTTAAATCTGAGCACTATGAAGCGATCCGCAGCCACTGTAGCTCCAGTTCATTCCCCAGCCAGGGAGCAACCCACAGGGCGCAGCAGACCTCTCCTGTCTCCCCGCTGCTCCCCTCAGCAGTGTACTTCATCCAATCTGCCTGTTCTGCTCCCCACTCTGTCTCTGGGGAATCCTCTCACCCTTCACCCCCATACCTCTGGGCTATACCCCAGATCTTGTATACATAAATAAATAACTACAACAAATAATTTTACACTGATGAGATCATAATGATAAAAAAGCACTTCCTTTGTTAAAGAAAGATGCTTACAAAGTGGTAAAGAAAGAACAAATAATCAAAGCAGATTTTGCAGTCCCTATACTAACTATACCTCAGGAAAAGGAAAGATGATGAGGACGATGTTGCTATCTTTAAATGCATTCAGAAAATAAAAAGAGATGAGAGAAATCACCATATTGAAACCCCTAATAAATTAATGGAACTAGTTCAGGCATTTACTACCAAGGTGATTTTGCCCTCCCAGGAGACATTTAACGGTCTGGAGACTTTTCTGAGTGTGCTGGGGTGGGGGTGTAGCAACCATTTAGTGGGTACAGGTCAGGAACGTTACAAAATGGCATGCAATACACAGATTCGCCTTACAGGAAAGAATTATCCAGCATAAAATGTCAATAGTCATTTGCTGCTATTGAGAAACCATGAGCTTGGCAACAAAACGATTGCACTAAAGCCTAGGGAAGAGAAACTGAACACTGTGTTCTTTTGGATAAAAGCTCATGTCATCACCTAGAAAATTCTCTTGACAGCAAAAAAACATACCGTTAAATCTGCTCGGATTCCAGACAGACCAGAGTTACAGAGACAAAGGAGCCTGGAACAGAAGCAGCTGCCCCGGGTGGTCAACCAGGAATCCAGGCTGTGTAGAAGTCCAAGTGGGACACACAACCCTGGTTTTTTCCAACAAATAACTCCGAGTGGGGGAGGGAGGGAATTGAGCGTGAATATATAGATTAAAAAGTTCTGGGCCCCTGGGCCCTCCCTGGTGGTGCAGCGGGCTAAAGCACAGCACAAAGAAGCTTAAGCCACTTCCGCATGAGTTCGATCCCCGCCTGCCCCGGAGGTGACCACATGGCACGGCAGACCTCTCCTGACCCGCCCGCTGCTCCCTCAGCAGTGGACTTCATCAGTCGGCCTGTTCTGCTCCCCACTCTGTCTCTGGTGAAGCCTCTCACCCTCCACATCTCTGGCCTGTACCCCAGTTCTGTATGAATAAATAAATAAATCTTTACAAAAAAAAAAAAAAGTTCTGGGCCCCTCCCTGGTGATGCAATGGGTTAGGATGCAGCTCTGCAAGCTGGTTGCAGATGCTGCAGTGCAAGTTCAATCCCCGGCCCCGGAGCTGACCCACATGGCGCAGCAGACTTTCTGTCTCTCCACTCCTCCCCTCGACAGCGTGCTTCGTTGATTTGCCTGTTCTGCTCCCTGCTCTATCTCTCACCGCCTGTACCCCAGCTCTGTATGCATAAATAAATCCTATGTACCAAAAAAATTCTTCAGAGACACCATAAACAATTGTAATATTTGGCAATTATTTGGGTTATTTGAGCAAACTGTAATTTTTACACGTATTAGGCATTTTTTTTTTACAAAACACCCAAGTTACATTGTTATTAAGTACTGAGACTTTAATTCTCAAATATTTTCCAGTGTTCAAGCATTTTTTAAAGTAACCCGATAACTTGATTGTTCAGAAAATCTCTCTATTTTGACCTTGAACAGTAAGTACTCTGTTCCCTCATATGAGAAGGTCTTCCAGGGCAGCTACTAATGAGCATGCCCGTCATCTCATCTCAGGGGGCACAAGCACTTGATTAAAGTTGCTGAGAACAATCAGATGAATGTATTGACTCCAGGACCCAGAAATGAAGGGAACCGCATCTTAAATACGCAGGTGTCATCTGCCAATAATCAGACAAACTTGAGAGTGTGACCCAAACACGAGGACAGTCCATATTGGCTATTATCTTAAAAATCACCCCCTGGCGCTCCCTGGTGGCGGAGCAGGTTAGAACACAGCACTAAGAAGGTAAAGCCACTTCAGCACTAGTTCGGTCCCCCACCCCAGAGGTGACCCACATGGCACAGCAGCCTTCTCCTGTCTCACCCTCTACTCCCTCAGCAGTGTACTTAGTTGGTCTGCTCATTCTGCTCCCCACTCTGTATCTGGTGAATCCTCTCACGGCCCTGCACCTCTGGCTTGTACCCAAGTTCTGTATGCATAAATAAATTAATCTTTAAAAAAAAAAATCAGGCCCTCCCTGGTGGCACAGTGGGTTAAAGCACAGCACAAAGAAGCTGAAACCACTTCCACATGAGTTCGATTCCCGCCTGCCCCGGAGGTGACCCACATGGCGTGGCAGACCTCTCCTG
>NW_004567143.1:607330-624133 GCF_000260355.1 Condylura cristata | reverse complement strand
TCTGTCCATTTCCTTAGGCTATGCATTTCCCCTTCACATCATTTCCAGTGATGGAAGTATAAATTGTGTAAGGATCTCTAGAGCTCTAGTTGACTTTATGCATTGTTTGCAGACTTGATATGTGAAAGTGTGACATTGATCTTGTATGCAATCTTTGCATGTGTGTGTATCAAAACCTTGAAACTTCCTCAATATATGAAGAAAGGTTCTTTTGTACACCTGCTTTGTGAAAGAGATCATTTCTCCTGATGTGTTTTATTGTGTAAAGTGGTCTACAATAGTCATGTTTCTATGGTTTCTCAAATAAATCCCCTTTTGCAAATGTAAATAAAGTATTTTTTAAATTATTTCCTCTATAAGCACATTTTGGGGATATGAATTATGATTTTTAGGGGTTTAGACTTTAGGGTTTCACCAATCTTGGTTATGGGGTGCAGGAATGTGTCTTTACAGATGACCCAAACCCATAGGAAGGTTCATGTTGACTACTGTATTGACTCAGACTAAGAATCTTACTATTGACTAAGAGCCAATGTCACAGCTGCAGAGTCAACTTTTCATGAACTTTCTTGAACTCACACTAAGAACTATTAAGCCACCAGCACTGTCATCTTTTAGGATACCTGCCTACCCCTCAAAATTTTAGATTGAATTACTTCTAAGGTAAAATTAAAGTGTCAGATAGGACTTGGGCTATATGACCCTTCAACACTGTGAACGCAAGATGCTGTAGCAATGTGTTAACATGAAAGATGACAAAAGGAAAAAACAACCCAGAGAAAGCACTAGCGAGCTGAAAATTCGCCAAAGGACAGGAAAAATTGTTACCATATTATTCTCTTTCCTTAACCATGAACAATGTTTCTCACATGACCTCACTTTTTAGCTAGATGTTTTCTCAGAGGTGTGATCCTCTCTCAGACAATTCCATCAGCTAGATTTACAAAGAGCAGGCGAGGTCCTACCTCTTGGGGGAGGCATAGTGGCTTCTACTTCAGAGATGAGGGAATGAGGGAAGGAACTGTTAAAAGCCTTTTTTTTTGGGGGGGGGGGAGAATGATGACTCTCTTTTCTTCCACTAACTACATTTTTGGTATTTTTCAGATTACTTCATATCTTGAGTTTTTTGTCCTTAAATTCTCCAAAAAAGAATTTATGCATTTTCATATTGGTCAGTGTTAACATTTAAATGGTATCTCTTACAATCCACAGTAAACTTCTGCTCAACTGATTGCATAGAGACAGGAGTATATGATACATTGCTTTTCCTTGGCCAGTAACAATTTAGTGACAAACAACACTGATTTTTATTCTGAACAGTAGAAAACAAGACATTTAGTTATGCTTTTCCATTGAGCTCCCTCCAGCACTTGAAGCACTGTGTCCACCTGCAGAATGTCCAGCTCAAAAACATTTTAATCAGCCTCTATAGCAACACTCTCCCCAGAAGTGTGACTCACACAACGATTGCAGTGATGCACACTACCTCCCTGCATGATGGGGGGGGAGGGGCAAAAATACAAAAATGCCTTTGTCCCCTGTCACAATGCAGTAACTCTTTACAAAATGTGGATGAATAAGAACCAGTGGTCCAAGGTAAGACCCATGAATAGGTCCCTGATTACAGACAATGTGACACATCGAAGACAATCAACGGCATTTCTTTCATCACTCAGGAATGGGTGGGACTGAGTGCCCAGAATGCTGTTCCAGCAGCAGGAACACCACTGAGCACGGTGCCAGCACAGGAAGCCCACAGCCCACACTCAGACCAACCCAGCCTCGCCCAGCATCACCAGGACCAGGCTCCTCGGCACCTTCCTGGTTGCCAGGGCAACACCCCTGATGTCTGCCACCTCTGAGCAGGTGGGAGAACACACAAGCGAAGCTCTTTTCTCTGCGTGGTGCTCAGAATTCATCAACTTGCCAGCTTGGACCTTAATCCAGATAATTGGCCTAGGAGTTTCTGCCAGGCCCCCTTTACCTCCTTATTCCTCAGGCTGTAAATCATGGGGTTCAGCATGGGGGTCAAGATAGCATAGAAGAGAGAGATCAGCTTCTCCTGAAGGACGGAAGGGCTGGACCTGGGCTGGATGTAAGTGCAGATGGCCATCCCATAGCACAGGGCGACCACGGTCAGGTGCGAGGCACAGGTCTGGAAGGCCTTCTTCCTCCCCTCTGTGGACCGGATCTTTAGGATGGCGGAGATGATCTTGATGTAGGATAAGAGAACCAGGCAGAAAGGGGTCATCAGCAGGACAATGCTGGACACCATGATTGTGACCTCGTTGGAGGAGGTGTCCACACAAGCCAGCCTGACCACGGCAAGGAGTTCACAGGATATGTGATCAATGAACTTGTTTGTGCACATGGGCAGCTGAAAGGTGATGGCTGTCTGCATGAGAGAGTTGACAGAGCCACTGACCCAGGATATGACAGCCAGTTTCTTACAGAGCCCTGCATGCATGATGACCGAGTACCGCAGCGGGTTACACACGGCCACATAGCGGTCATAGGCCATCATTGCCAGGAGAACAAATTCAATCCCACCCAAGCCCAGGGAGAAGAACAACTGTGCTGCGCAGCTCACGTGTGGGATGACTTTATGTTCTGCAAGAAAATGCACCAACATCTGAGGAACGATGCTCGTGGCATAAGAGACGTCAACGAGGGAGAGGTTGGTGAGAAAGAAATACATGGGGGTGTGGAGACGGCTGTCCAGTCTGATCAGAAGGACAATGAGGAAGTTGCCAAGCACTGTCACCAGGTACGTGATCAAGAACAGGACAAAGAGGGAAACCTGAGTGTTCCAGTTACTCGACAGGCCAAGGAGAATAAACTCTCTCACCCACGTCTGGTTGCCTGTGCCCATTGAAACATGTGATGATGATTGAGCTGCAGAGAAAGTTACAAAGAAGTTATTGAGCCAAATAACTTTGGAAGCACTTCATAAATATTTATGTGTAACATGCCAACCTTAACAGACATTTCAGATAATTTACATGTTCATAAATACTTGGGGGATCTCCAAAAGATGCAGTTAAATCCTTAAGATAATAAAGTGCAATTTTAGGAGTTCCTTATCTTTACCATTTTCCTTAGATTCCAGGGCAAAGAAAGAGTGATAGGATGATAGATGGTCTTAGGTAATATGACAAACCAGGAAGAAAAAAATTGGAAAAATAAAAGATAGCTATCTTCAATATGTCACTTGCACCTTTCAGGAAGAAATAGGTAAATCTATTCCAGGAGGGAAAGATTGGGAATAGTTGGGATGTTATGGAAAGTTCTAGAATCAGAGAACCTAGGTTGCAAATTTGATTTTATGTTCCCTCTATGTGCTTTTTGTTTAGCGACACAATTTTCTATAGAGACAACAAAATTACTGGCACAATATCTAAGCACAACAGAAGGGAAACGCTTTGTATTTATTATAATGTACATGATATTATGTTTTATGAACACGTAAGTATGTAAGTGGTTCTGGTGACAGAACAGCAGTAGTACTATGGATGCAACCTCTGCCTTGGGGGGCATCATGCATTCCCCACCGACGCCCTCAGCCTGGGGGCCCATGTGAAAGAGGGCTGTGGGCTGAGCAGGCTCCCGGGAGGACACCTGGGGCCATTTTCCTCTTTGATTTCCTTTGCTCGTCCAGTCTCTGGGGAAGGGAAGGGGGGAGGAGTTGTGACAGTATCCTGTTCTTATTTTTTTCTTTTCCATGTGCTCCCTCAAGTATCTACCTTTTGTATATGAGCTCATAATAAAGGCAATCACGGTGTGGACACTCGACTTTCTAGACAAGAGAGCAAGGGAGAAGTGGTTAAGTACCCTTCTCCATAGGCAAGAAAATAGGATTCATGTAGGCGTGTGCTGGGAGGGACTTTTTCTTCGGTTTCTCTTATCTCAGAAGTGTCTTTTGCATAGAATTAACTGTCCTACTATCAAGTCTGAATATGAAGGAGAAATTTTATATTAAAAATTTTGTGAAGTTCATGGGAATCTCCCTGGTGGTGCAACGGGTTAAAGCATCGCATTATGAAGCTGTCCGAAGCCACTGTAGCACGAGATCGATCCCCGGCCAGGGAGCTGACCCACATGGCGCGGCAGACCTCGCCTGACCCGCCCGCTGCTCCCCTCAGCAGTGGACTTTGTCAGTCAGCCAGTTCTGCTCCCCACTCTGTCTCTGGTGAATCCTTTCACTGCCCCTGCACACATCTGGCCTGTACCCCAGTTCTGTAAGCATAAAATAAATGAGTCTTAAAAACAAATTGTGAAGCTCTGACTGATTCCCAGTATTACTCCTGGCCTATTCACCAACTTCATTTTGCTTCCCATGTACAGCATGGGGGCAGGGAGTCGAGGGAGTGGGATGAAGCACAGAAGCAGAGCCTGCCCAGAACTCACAGCGAGTCAGGTTAGGATCCCAGAGCAGGAGGGTGAAATGGCCAAGGCTTCCAGTTTCTTAGCTCTTAAAGGACAAAGCAAAACAAGCAGTTCCAGAAACATCCATGTCTTTGATGATCCAGGCAGCCCCAGGTATTTTCTCTCCTCCGCCACCTGTTTTACGCATCACTGGGGCCTGGCCCAGCTTTGGCCCCCCACCAGATACTCCCACGACCCCCCACGCCAGCCCCACTCGCTGCCTCCGCAGGCTGCTTACCATCGTGAAGGCAGGAGGGCATTTCTAGGGAGCTTTTGACGGTGCCCCCAAGCCTGGTCTCTCCTGCAAGGACTTTTCTCTGCTGCTTTTTTAGGGTATGCCCTCTCGCTTTCCTTTCCTTCACTGTGCTCAACCTCATAAAACACATTGTTTCACAGAAATCCTCCAATTTAGTTTAAATTTGAAGGAAATACTTCGTTTTAAAAGTCTGTTCAATAGGGAGCAAATCTCCTGCAGAATGTAGACACTTCTCTTTCCATCTGGAGGACTCCAGTGAAGAAACTCTTTACTGGGACTTTCCCAGGGGAATGTCACACTCCTTGGTGTGTGAAGGGCTCGCGCACCCCAGAGGAAAAGACACCAAACAGATCCAGGTCACATCACTCGCCCTCCAGCGCCTGTGCAGGGCCCTGAGGAAACTCCCAGATGGGTCCGGCTGACGGGAGCCGAACTGGGATGGCAGGACGTGACCGCCTCTGCTTTGATTCTGGCTCCTGAGGCCTGAAGCGAGTCACTAGGTCTCCTTGAGTCTTGATGATTCTTCATCTGTCATTCGGGTCACAGTGGTCGAGGGGAGGGGTCACGGGTGAAGAAGAGAAAGATGTGGCGACCCTACACGGTAACTGGCCACACTGACAGACAAACCTGCCACAGCTTCCTGCTCTCTGTCTCCTCCAGGCTCTCATCCCTCCCCTTGTTCTGTCTCTGTGTCATCCTGGGTTTCCTGCATTACAGAACTGGGGTACAGGCCAGAGGTGCAGGGGTGGTGAGAGGACTCACCAGAGACAGTGGAGAGCAGAACAGGCTGGCTAATAAAGAATACTGCTGAGGGGAGCAGCAGGCAGGTCAGGAGGGGTCTGCCGCGCCATGTGGTCACCTCCGGGACAGGGGGTGGGGATCGAACTCATGCTGAAGTGGCTTTAGCTTCTTAGCCCTGTGCTTTAACCTGCTGCGCCACCAGGGAGGGTCTTACTCTTTGTTTTTTTAATATTTATTTATGTATGCACACAAGAACTGGGTGCAGAAATGCAGGGGATAAGAGACAGAGCAGGGAGCAGAACAGGCAGATGGACTGAAATCCACTGCTGAGGGGAGCAGTGGGGAGACAGGTCTTCTGTGCCCTGTGGGTCATCTCTGGCCGGGGATCGAACTTGTGCTGCAGTGGCTGCTGAGAGTGTCATAGTGGTGAGACTTAACCCCCTGAGCTACCAGGGAGACCCCAGTTTTCATTTACCCTTAACTGGCTCTTCCCTCTTTAGGAAACATAGGCAAATTTCTGTGTGGGGAGATAGAGCCTTGGTATTTAATCATCATCCTAATGAATTCTTCATTTCACGCCCAGATTTCTCAGTGACTGTGGGTTTATTTCCTCCTAACATCCAACATTCAGGCCACAGAATCTGGATTTTGCCACCACTACACTATAAAAACTGTGCTCTAAAGATATTCCTGCCTTTCCAGTCTTCAGATTCAGAGGCTTCCCTTTGATGCTCATTCTTTACTTACCTGTGCAATGTCAACACTTTCCTCCCCGACTCTCAATTCTCCCGCAAGTTTCAATCTTGGTTTTCCTCTCTCTGTTTCCTTATCTGCATTCTTGGATATTTTTCTAATTTATTCTTACTCCCTTACTATAACCATTTTGCTCAAAACTACTTTCTAGTCTTGTTTTTTTCCTAGAAGGACTCATGATGTCTGACAGCAATACTCATTAAAACTCTATGTAACTCATGCTCGGATATAACCAAATTCCAGGATTCAGAGCTCTCCCTATACATACATTTATTAAAGTCAAATAACTAAAGGAAAACAGATAGAAATATTTGCTCCATCTGTCCAGACAAATAACAGAAGCCTCTTGGTTGGGTTGGGTGTGCAGCTGATGTTCAAGATCTTTGCTGAGTAACAACCAAGATTAAGAGTAATCCTCTCTAACTCTTCCTCCTAGAGAGCGTTTTGTGTCCTAACGTCAGTACTTGCCAAGTCAATCATGTTCCATTAATAAAATCCTATTTAATATTTTGGATCATCTCCTGCTCATACTCAACAAGCTCTCTTTGCATATGTGTGTGTGTGTGTGTGTGTGTTTGTGTAATGCATGTATGTATGTATGAGCTCCCCTTATAAAAAATAATTCTGTAAAAAATATTTCTGCTCGGGCCCTCCCTGGTGGCGCAGCGGGTTAAAGCACAGCACTAAGAATCTTAAGCCACTTCTGCATGAGTTCGATCCCCGCCTGCCCTAGAGGTGACCCACATGGCGCGGCAGACCTCTCCTGACCCGCCCACTGCTCCCCTCAGCAGTGTACTTCGTCCATCTGCCTGTTCTGCTCCCCACTCTGTCTCTGGTGAATCCTCTCACCCTCCGCATCTCTGGCTTGTACCCCAGTTCTATATGAATAAATAAATAAATCTTTAAAAAATATATATATATTTCTGCTCCTCCTCCAAGCAGAGGTGAATAAAGACATACCTGGGGGTTGTTCTCCTTAGAAAAAAAGCACCAGGAGGGAGGGCTCCCTCATGCCAGTACTTAATGTAAAGGATGGAGGGTTGTGGCTAAAAAGAATGGGGTGTTTGTAACCAAAGGTAAATGGTGCCATTGAAATAGCGCATGAGAAATATCTATTGAGAGGCCTGTTCCTAATGCCTGAAATCAGTTACCTTTATGTTAAATCCTTTGAGAAAAGATTAGAAATTGAAATAATATTAACTATGAAGTGTAAAATATAAAGTACACATTGTCAACTGGCAAATGAAAATCCCCGACTTTGCAGGAAAAATGAGGGGATAAGGTATGGAGCAACAGATCAAACTTTTCAGTTCAAACATTACCTTTTCATTACCCAATTTATGGAGCTACCTGAAATCAGGACTGAATCGTTTATCTCCCGGTGACATCGAAATCAAGACAAAGAGAGTAGGTGTGCAGATTTCTCATACAATTCCTTTTCATGACACAATCCACCACACTGACAAGTTAAATTTAATCCATCACAATTTTTCCTCACACATTCAAAGCTATTCATTGATTCCATGGAAACTTCTGTTTTCTGTCATGACTTTTGATGCAATGGTAACAAATTGTTATTTTGAACCCATTCTCCCTCCATAAATTTAGCTACAATTCTTTTTCCTACAGCTTCAATCTCCTACTGCCTGGTTATAACTTCATTCAATACATGAACCTGAAGAAGAGGATGACAACCATGTCACTCAGTGTTAATGCAGGACTAGTTCTTGTAGGGGAGAACAAAGCAGGGAGAGATCAAAATGGAACTCGGTATGTTCTTTCCTCCCATCTTCTGAGTCTGCCTTCTAAACCTTCTAGCCAAGGATCGCATGCCATCTATAATGCTGGCCAAGCCAGCCTCCCTCGTGGTGCAGGTTTAAGTCTTAGCATATGAAGCTGTCTGCAGCCACTGCAGCACAAGTTCAATCCCCAGCCAGGGAGTGACCCACATGGCACAGCAGACCCCTCCTGACCTGCCAACTGCTCCCCTCAGCAGTGGATTTCCAGTATGAATGGCCACCATGATCTCGCATTGGCCTGGCCTCTCCTCTCTGAAGATGTGTATCAGGAAAGCCAAGCACTTTAGTTTTAAATATATTTCCAATGTAAATGTTCAGGCAGTCATTTTTGGCAAAATTTGTACGCATCTTTAGAAGGGCAGAAAGCTGGCATCTCAACTCATCTGCTGCAATTTACTCCAGCTCTAATGGGCAGCTCACCCAGCTGGAGCCCCTCCATGCCAGGCTCCCAGGACCGCCACAGCATGGTCTGGAGGAGGCACCACCCCAAGTGGCAGTGTGGCTTCTCCAGCCGAAGTGACCCACACCCACCCTCTCTCCAACCCGCCATATTCCTGCTCCAGGGGTCTTGATAAGGCTTTGAAGAACTATAGCTCATCACGAATGATCAGAAACCTGATCCAATGACAAAACTCAATGCACATTTGGCTGAATCTGTATTACTTAGGTACCACACGGACTCACTCCTTGTGGGTTTTTCTCTTTGCTGCTGTTCACGAGATTTTATTTGGTTTTCAATTAGGTTTCATTTACATCTCAGTCTCTGAACCAACATTCAAAATATTTGATTGGGGCGTCCCTGGTGGTGCAGGGGTTAAAGTCTCTGCACTATGAAGCTATGGGCAGCCACTGAGGCATGAGTTGGACCCCTGGTCAGGGAGCTGACCCACAGGGCGCAACAGACCTCTCCTGTCTTCCCGCTGCTCCCCTCAGCAGTGGATTTCAGTAGATCTACCATTCTGCTCCCCACTCTGTCTCTGTGAATACGCTGCACCTCTGAACTGCACCCCAACTCTTATATACATAAATAAAAACAAATCTTAAAAAAATACTTGATTAAACTATACAAGGATGGCGTTTTCAGGGCTTAATGCTTGGGTATATTTTCTATTTATAAAATTAATTGCCACATTTTACTATCCTGCCCTGGTGAGCAAATTTTACCTTTAAAACTATCTAATACCACTTGCAACTTCTTCACTTGGCTAGCTGCCTCAATAAATAATCCTCTCCTTCTCCCCTACATTAGGAAGAGAGAAGCATTGATTCACAAACACTCAGGATGTATGCACCTAATTCTTTAGTATCTTTTCAATATTCTTCAGTATCTCAAGATCCAGAATTAATTTTCAAAATAATAACCCTTCCCCTTCCCATGCTCATTCACAGTACATGAGTGGACAAAACCTTGGAAATGCCTTGAAAAGTCAGTCTGAAACAAGTGAGGCTTAGGAATCAGGCCATTACCCATCTCCCTGCACATCCATCGAGATGATGTCCTGCAGCTAGGGATTAAAGGCCCAAGAGCTTTCCCCCTGAATATTCTTTGTATTCATCTTTTGTAACACTCTATTGAGGATTTCTTCTTGGAATCCTCGCCAAGCTTAGCTGATAGCAGCAGTCCTGAGCATGGAAGCAGAGTGCATGAAGTGGAATTACCACAACTTACAGATCAGTTTTCTTTCAGTTTTCTTTGCCGGTCAAAGCAGACCAGAGCCATAACTTGCCAGTGTTTAGCTATCAACAGAAATGGCTCTTTCATTCAGAGAATAATTCATCTCACCAGTGACGAATGCATCATCAAAGGCATGAATAATGCTTTTAGTCCATCTTTGCAAGAGAAAATTAGAGGGCTACTTAGGTGGGTGGTGTCTCAAAATGCTTTCATACTCAAAAGAAAATTCATTTTGTACTTTCTGTCTGGGCTTGGCTGACTTCATTTCTCCTATCTACAAATATTGATGCCCAGTTTCTCCCAATGACACAACATTGAAGTCAGCCTTGATGATACATGTTAGTACTTCATGTTGTAAATCTCGCCCTCTTCATAAATCTTGTTCCCTATGAGTAGGGCAAGAGCATCCTTTTTAAGATGATTCTCTTTATCCACAACCTATAACAATTCACTAAAGCTTTTAATTTTAAGTCATCAGAGAAAATTGTTAGAATAATTTCCCTACAGTCCAAACCCAAGTTTTAGCTATCATGA
This sequence comes from Condylura cristata, assembly GCF_000260355.1. Classification (NCBI taxonomy): domain Eukaryota; kingdom Metazoa; phylum Chordata; class Mammalia; order Eulipotyphla; family Talpidae; genus Condylura; species Condylura cristata. Next base: position 613,950 of record NW_004567143.1, on the reverse strand, counting down.
CCCAGTCTAGTGAGCAGTGACTAGGTCTGCATTCTACCTTGAAGGAAAAACAAAACAAAACAAAACAATTATCCTCTTCAATTCCACTATTTCCTCATGGAGGCAAGAGAATTGTTATCACTCCCTTGAGATCTGTGCAGAGAGTCTAATGGGCCACTGAGAGCGTCACGATCCTGGCTGGACAACAGGCGCTTCTCTATGCAGGTAATCATTGATAATGATTGGAAAGAATTCAACTCCAATTAAGACATACAAAAATAGACTTTTATAATCTCCAAGGGAGAAGAGGGGGAGAAAAAAAAGAACCAAAATCTTTAAAGCAGAGAAGTAACTCTCTATACCTTTTAAAAGATATAAAATATACTTATAAATTAATATTTAGAAATAGACTCCATGCCATTTGTCACATATCACAAATTTACCATTCTCTATATGCATCTCACACCATTTACATAAATCATTCATCCAATATTCATTCACCTACAAAGTCAAATACCCAGCAATTCACAATACTACCTTCTACATATTCACTCCTTTACCAAACTGTCCATAACCATCTTGATAAATTAGCTCATTTATCCATTTCCCTAAAGCTCATGCATTATTTATCAGATTCTCTAAACACAGTGTGTTACCCTGTTTTCCCACTAATTACTTCATCAGGTTACCATTGTTTCTGACATTATAGCGCCAGTAACTCTGATGAAGGGTCAGTGAAATGTTAGGCAATGCAAATAGAATCTAGGGCAGCTTTTCATTCCTCACTGAAATGTACATCATTGGCAGAAATGATTGGATATTTCCTCTATGGGAAGTTGGAGAATTCCATGGATGTAAGGACTTAAGTGACAATATCCAGAAGTTTCCATCTCTACTATTTCTCTCATTCCTCTGCAGACAACAAAAATCAATATACAAGTGCCAGGCTTTTAACAAGGTCTTGACTGCACTCTCAGTCATTCCTACTGAAAACCTCAGGAAACTAAGGTAGTCAGACCCACTCATACTCTGAGGTACAGGTACATGCACTTTTCTATACCAACATTGCTTTCCTGTGACATTTTAGCACTTGTACCTAAGTGCCACATCACTCAGTGTCTTTCCATATGTGATGGGCACCCAGACCGACTGAATCAGAATCTATGCAGATAGGATCCCACAAACTATTTTAAAGATCCTCAGGTATTTCGATGGAATAGATATGATAACCGGAACAATTCATTCTGTAGACCTGTGCCACATTAATCTTTCATTAGGATACTTTACTCAACCACTATGCACCAAAACCAGTATTTGATCCAAAATCCACCTAACAGGGAAAAATGGGTTTCAGAATCACAATATCTAAGGTCTTGTTTTGCTTTTTGCTGCTTTTCTCTTGTATACCCAGAAAAATGTTAAAATGCCTGTTGTTTCCCCAAAAGGAAACACTCTCTCTTCTGCCCAACAAGGTTATCATATTGGTAGGTGTATTTGTAGAATGTGAATTAGTTTCTTTAAGAAACAATTGTGACGGACACTAATATATACTGTCAGTGTGTGAGCCTGTATTTGCAAGGAGAGTATGACTATATACATATTATTTCCTTCAAACACAGTGCATGTGATCTGGGCAAGTTGCTCTCACAAAAGTGATTTAACTAATTTAAATTCCTTGACCTAAAAGTCATCATTATTATCTTTTACTTAACTACATTATCACACACGTCCCATCTTACACTTTACCTGTGAAAACAGGTCTTACTAAGTAATTGCAAATGTACCACTCTGATGTCGGATACTCATAGTAGAACTCAGTGAAAGGAGTAGGCAGGGAGTATGTGGGACTCTAAAATTTCTGCTCATTTTTGCAGTGATTGAACTGTTTGAAAAATAGCCTACTAAGAAGCAGAAATAAGGGGGGGGGGGAGTGGTAATTGAGCTTGCTCCAAATTCCACTTAGACTGTAGAAAGTGGTAAAAGCATTAATTTCATTAAAACAAAACAGTGTTAGATAATCTATAGAATCAAAAATATCTTGAATACAGCAAAAAGCTGAAATCATAGGGCAGCCACATGCATGAGTGTCAGGAAAATCAGGTATACATCAGAGAAAGCCAAGGTGCGACTTTACTTACCTGGGCAAGAGCATGTGAGGACATTAGGGCCAAGGAACTGGCCTGTAAGAGCTGCTTTAGCAAACTGCTCGAGTTCAAGTGTGAGGCACTGTAAATATAGAGTGGGTGAGAGCCACAGCAATAAGAGGCGCTCACACCAGTACTTGAGATTTTCTCCACAAACTTAGAACAATCCTCACAAGAATGTTCAGGGAAAGACAGAAATCCAGAGAAAGGCTCCTTCGTGGTGCAGGGCCAGGGCCAGTGGCAGCAGCCTCTGCAGCAGCAGAAGGCAGGTCCCCAGCATCACGTTGTCTCCTTAAGGAACAAAAGTCTCAAATCACTGGGGGAGGGGGAGGGACAGCAACCCTTGTGTACCTGAGAGACAAGTCATGGCTGAGGGAAGGGAACAGGAAAACAAGAAAACGTTCTCAATGAGGGTCCTTGGGACAGGAAACCACTCTGGGTCTGGCTGTGGAGCCATCTCCCAGGTGGAGAAGGGGTCTGGCCACTAAGAAAGCCCCGAGTCTGAGCCCCAGGGACACGGGATGCGCCTAAGCCTGAGTAGACCCAGGAATACAGAGGATGGCTCACCCCCCATCAGCAGGGGAGCAAGAGCTGAGGAGGAAGTGACAGCCACTTACACAGGGGGTGGAGCGTGTGGAGACGTGGCCTGCTAGTCATTCTCACAGGAGAGCTTAACACCAGGGCAGGAAAGCAGGGCTGGGAAAGTCTGTCAAACTTTGAACATCCAATGTAAATGCAGATAATGTTAGAGAGAAAAAGTGTGTTGTGGAGGATAAACAAAGCAACAACAAAACTCAAGCCAGTCAACCCATGGCTGCACTCATTCCCACTTTCTCCCTCCGCAATCCCAGACCACCAGAAGAAAACGTGGGGGAGGACGAAGTGACAGTATGCTATGTAAAACTTCCTATGAAGTTCATAAAGAGATATTATATCACTGAAGACAGACTTCCCCATCATTATACTTTTTATATTTATAGATTTACACTTGTAACATTTATGTTGTTTAATGTTATATTAAATTCATCTTAACAATACCATATTTATATTGATTATATTAGTAATATCTTAATATCATAAATGATTATTTTTCTTGAAAATAAAAATTCTGAAGACATCAACACACCACTTTAATAAATGGACTTTAATAAATGGACCAGTTGGGCAGAAAATCAAGAAGGAAGCAATAGCCATCAATGACAATTTAGATCCCAGGGCTTAAACTGCATCCAAAAAAACTAAGTACATATTCTTCTCAAGCACATATGATATATTCCCCAGAATATACTACATATCACAAAACAAGTGTCAGTAAATTCATGAATATTAAAATCACATCAATTATCAGATCACAATGCTATGAAACTAGAAATTATTCATGAAAGAAAGCAGGAAAAACCTCTAACATGTGGGTACTCAACAGTCTAATGCTGAGAGACTATTGAATCAATGAGGAAATCAAAAAAGAAATCTAAATAGATCTGAAGACAACTGAAAATGAAAACACAAACTACCAGAACCTACAGGATGTAGCAAAAGCAATATTAAGACACCCTATATACAATACAAAAGCAAAAAAGAGCACACAAAATAATCTAACCTTACAAGTTAAATAACTAGAAAAAGAAGGATAAACAAACCCACAAGCTAGTAAAATGAAGAAAACAATAAAAATCTGAAGATAAATAAATGAAATGAAATGGGAAAAACAAAAAAAGTCCAAAAAATCAATAACACCAAACCAAAGGCTGGCTCTTTGGAAAAAAATAAATGAAATGGCCTCTAGCTAGACTCACAAAGAAAAAGAGAGACAACTCTAATAAGCAGAGTCAGGAGGAAAAAAATAAAAGATGAAAAGTAATAACAGACATCTCAGAAAAATAGAGGAACATAAGAAACTACTACAAACACCTATTAGCTAATAAACTGCATAACCTAGAAGAAATGAAACAAATTCTTAGAGGAATACAAACTTCTGGAACTGAATCATGAAGACACAGAAACATAAATAAAGGAAGTTAAAATAATCATTAAAAGTCTCCCCAAAATCAAATGCCCAGGATCAAATGGTTTTACAAGTGGGTTTTACCAAACTTTTGATCTCAACTCTTCCAAAAAATTAAGAGAGAATGTTTCCTAACACATTGTATAAGAACAACAGTACTCTGAGACCCAATGCAGATAAAAACATCACACACACACAGAAAGAAAAACACAGACCAAATGTCCAAGATGAGCACAGATACAAAAATTCTCAACAAAATCCTAGCAAGCCAGACTCAAAAGCACATGAAAAGGATCATATGTCATGACCAAATGAGATTTATTACTCACTTTTATGGAATGTGTGGGTGTCCACAATACAAAAGTTGATCAATCGTATCAACAAAAGTTAAAAATCTTGATGCCTGCTGATATTGAGAATTAAATTCTTAAAGATTGGATTTACAAAAGCAAAACTAAAATATCAAATGGATGTTGGATTATGTAAACCTTCAACTCTGTATATTGAGATTATGTGTTCACAAATGCAAGACTGGAAAGACCTGGAGGAAAAAATGGACTTTGACTCTTCATGGGAGTGAAAAAAGGTGCTCCTTTCACTATCTTATCATGATTTCATACACTATGTTCTTATTTATGTTTCTGAAAGCTCAGAAAAGTAATTTATGGATTTTTTTTTGGCTTTGGCCATTTTTCAATTTTAATTGTTAACTTTCCACCCCGGGTTAAACCCCACTCAACTGTTTGCATAGAGCAAGACATGTTTGGAAGATTATTTTTCCATGTCCAGTAATCATCTTGTGACAGTGATGAGTGGAAAACAAGACACTTAGTTATGCTTTTCCATTGAGCTCCCTCCAGCACTTGAAGCACTGTGTCCACCTGCAGAATGTCCAGCTCAAACCATTTTAATCAGCCTCCATAGCAACACTCTCCCCAGAAGTGTGACTCACACAACGATTGCAGTGATGCACACACCTCCCTGCATGATGGGGGGGGAGGGGCAAAAATACAAAAATGCTTTTGTCCCCAGTCAAAATGCAGTAACTCTTTACAAAATGTGGATGAATAAGAACCAGTGGTCCAAGGTAAGACCCATGAATAGGTCCCTGATTACAGACAATGTGACACATCGAAGACAATCAACGGCATTTCTTTCATCACTCAGGAATGGGTGGGACTGAGTGCCCAGAATGCTGTTCCAGCAGCAGGAACACCACTGAGCACGGTGCCAGCACAGGAAGCCCACAGCCCACACTCAGACCAACCCAGCCTCACCCAGCATCACCAGGACCAGGCTCCTCGGCACCTTCCTGGTTGCCAGGGCAACACCCCTGATGTCTGCCACGTCTGAGCAGGTGGGAGAACACACTAGCAAAGCACGGGTGTCAAGATAGCATAGAAGAGAGAGATCAGTTCTCCTGAAGGACGGAAGGGCTGGACCTGGGCTGGATGGCCATCCCATAGCACACGGCGACCACGGTCAGGTGTGAGGCACAGGTCTGGAAGGCCTTCTTCCTCCCCTCTGTGGACCGGATCTTTAGGATGGCGGAGATGAACTTGATGTAGGATAAGAGAACCAGGCAGAAAGGGGTCATCAGCAGGACAATGCTGGACACCATGATTGCAACCTCACGGGAGGACTGACCAGCCAGCCTGACTACAGTGAGTAGTTTGCAGTTTACTGTGCTGGGCTGCACAGCTCATGTGAGGGATGACTTTATGTTCTACAAGGAAATGCACCAGCATCTGAGGAATGATGTTTGAAGCATAACAGACATAAATGAGAGGTTGGTGAGAAAGAAATACACGGGGGTATGGAGACGGCTGTCCAGTCGGATCAGAAGGACAATGAGGAAGTTGCCCAGCACTGTCACCAGGTACGTGATCAAGAACAGGACAAAGAGGGAGGCCTGAGTGTCCCAGTTACTAGACAGACCAAGGAGAATAAACTCTCTTACCCACGTCTGATAGCCTGTTTCCATGGAAAAACTGAGAATCTGCAGAGTCAAAAGTAGCAAAGTCTCTAAGGATAATTTCATGAAAAAAAAAATGCATGCATAGGCCATGTCAGTCTTCGTCATGTATTTAAGGTCACTTACGTCCGAAAACAGGTCTGGTCTTGACATCCATTAGGTCTACTCCACAAGCGTGACAAGCCATCATCTTCCAAAGAACATGATGGAATCTTAAAGTCTGGAAACAATGCGGTGGCATTTTAGGAGCTGTTGATATTTCTGCAGCAAAAGAAGATGGCAGGTGACACCGAAATAAAAGAGAACCATGAAAATAAACATGAAGCTCGGGACAAGCCTGCATGAGGAGGACGGAAAGCAATGAGGTGTGAAACAACTGAGAGCAATTCGGACAAGGAAGTGGCAGGCGTAGATACTACAAGGAAAGCTGATGTCCATGGGTAGAAACTGGATAGGAATCCTCCTTTTATAATTTAGCAGATGTGTGATTTGGGTTAGCGACTTAAACTTTTTTTTT
>NW_004567143.1:597948-605170 GCF_000260355.1 Condylura cristata | reverse complement strand
AAGAGAAACACAAGTCTTTTGCAGCAACTTGGATGGAGCTGGAAAAGATCATGCTTAGTGAGATAAGCCAGAGAGAGAAAGAAAAATACCGGATGGTTTCACTCATAGCAGGAGTATAATGGACCAGTATAATGGACAACCATATACCAGAGACATTTTGCGGGGGTGGAGTGGGGAATGGGATCAAAAATGGGGGGGTGGGGAGGGAAGTGCACAGGATTGTGGTGATGGCACACGGGTGACTAGGTGATGGGAAACCCACGGGGATTACAATTGAGATGGAAAAAAAATGTACAAAATGATGTAAAAATAAACTTATAAAATTTTCAAAAAAATAGTATCAAAATTTGTTATCAGTGATGGTACATGGATTTTTAGGAGTTATCAAGTTTTTTTGGCACATGTGACTAGAAGATTTGGAACTTTCCATCTTCTAGCTTCTGGATCCATTCCTCTTGAATGTTGAAATCTCCTGTATGCCCATCCTACCTCCTCACTCTTCTAGAGGAACTTCTCTATGAGTGAGCAGGACACTATGATGACAGCACTATTCTGGAAGAAGACACTTCTACATCAAGGCAGCTAACTATACACAGAGTAATTACAAACCAGATTCCTATAAGCCATGAAACCCAAACAAAAGTATCGCTTATCCACCATTCCCTTAACTGGATCTGAAGAATGCCTGAGACCACTGCATCATCACCCAAATGGAGGACAAGTGGAGTAGAAGACAAGTTAGTGAAACAAAAATCAGTCCTAACTGATGAAAATTTAAATATCCCATTGTTACAAATTTTACAAAGCCACATGACCATATGAAATCAGTGTCCAGCTCCCATAAGATTGCATTTTTCTCAAAGTAAGTTTTTAAAAAATTAAACCGAGTGCACAATTGATTTTTTTATTATAGTCATCAAACTATATTTTCTCATTAGTAAATCAGTTGTTGTATTGCATCCCAGTGTGAACTTATGTCCAGTGGGATATGGGAGGAAGGGGTAGACACAGAAATATTGCCTGATCCTGCCTTTGAAGAATCGCTGGCCAGATAGGACCATCAGCATCTACAGGCGGTCACTTGCTGCTTAAATGACTTAGTGAGTGAAGAGTAAACAACACAATATCCTAGCATTAACAGCATCTTAATTGCATGCACATTAATTATATGACATAATAAAAGCTAAATATAGCCTTTGGAAAAATAGCTTCATTGACGATTCATACTCTGTTGATGGTGAAGAAATCATATCTGGCAAATGTGCATTTTTTTTTATCTCAGATACCAGACTGTTCAACATTCTCACTGGTTTTGTATTGATGGGTGAAAGTGTATGATGATTAAATTTAAAGATCCTAGCAAACTGGAGTAAGTGGTTGATTTTGAAGATGGAATTAGAGTTCCAAATGACCTCACACACAATTGGAAAAGGGGTCCGATAGGGAGGGAACAGTATTGAGAAATGTGTAGGGGAATAGGATTTTTTAAAACTTCATCAACAAAATGTAGCAAGTTCTAAAACACATTTTAATGTACAAATCAAAAGGTGAAGTCAATTAAACAAACTGCCTACACACCAGAAAGCATAGCAATAATGGTAACACAGTTTCATTTTGAAGGTTTAAAACCAAGATGGACGTAACTCGTAGGCACGAAACTAAGTGAAATAAGTCCGATGGGGAAATGGAAAAGCCACAGGCTTTTGTACAGGTGTATAAGATAAATAAAACAATTTTAAAAAGAAAAGACATCCTTATAGAAACAAAATGGCGGCTACCAGAGGGGGAGGGGCACAGAGCCGCTCAGTGGTTTAAGGTGATCAGTTACAAGATGGCGGGTGGAGGCTGGTTCTTTCATTGCTCTGCCGTGTGGGTGTTTGAAAGCCAGTCTCAAAGGCTTACCGGCATCTCATAACTTTGTTGATAGTGAAATATATAAAAAGACTGAACTGAAACAGTTGAATTAGAAAAATATCTCCACCCAGGAATTTCCTTGGAAACAAGGACCTTTCATGTTTTATCTGCCTGATTTTATCCAGTTTTGAAGACTGGAAGTGGGAGAGCGCTGTTCCTGTCTCCTACTATAATCTGTCAGTTCTGTTTTAACCTCCAGAAGAATAGATGCCCTGAAGAAATTGCCTACTCTAGAAAGTATTGCTGCAGGACAAGTAAACCCTAATTATTATTGATCAGGGAAGGTTTCAACATATCATTTCTTTACAGGTACTAAATTTAGGGTTTTGGGGTGTAAATCAGTTATGAGTCACAGAGGGTAGTGTCTTAGTAACTTGAAATTTCCCCAAAGCCCACTCCAGATTTCAGAGTCTCCTCGGAGCCAGCCCTTTGTGACTGGAAGTCTCGGAAAGGGCATTACTACTTCAAGGGAATTGTACTCCTCCTGGTTACAAAAGTCACACACGAGTGTCTTTGGGGGGCAGGTGAGGGTGCGAGTTGTGATTGGGAATTAACTTTTTAAAAAGCTAAAATAAGAGGCGTTTCCCCAGATTGATGATGCTAATAATTGAGAGAATAATATTCTTAATCATTCCAGTCTTTACAAAAGCATTTTTAAAAGGGAGGGTGGTGGGATTTCCAGGCAGAACAAAACTCACCTGAGGCTGGTTCTCCAGGTGAGTTCCCAGGCTTGCTGCTGCTGCCTCCCCAGAGCCCTGGGGGTGGTTCCCGCCAGCAGGGCCCAACCTGCCCTACAGGTGACTCCCAAGAACCGGGGAAGGCAGAGAACCAGAGTGGCAACTCCTGGAGCTTCCAGAACTACCAATGCCCAGGCCAAGCCCTGCCAGACCAATTAAATCAGTCTTTGGGGCTGAGGGCTTGGCAGCGAATGGCGCTTCAGCCTTCTCAGGTGCTTGGAATTATCAGTGGAGCTGCAGAGAGCCCAGCCCCCTCCCACCCCAGAGAAGGCACCCTGACTGAAGTGCAGAACTAACCCTCCAGCAACAGGTTAGGTGAATCATGGACTTGTTTTTTTACTTCTTTTTCAACCAGAGATTTCCAGAGAAAAATTGTAAATAAACCCCACAGGCTGAAAACAGGATTTCTTCACTCTATTTAAATCCATCAGTGCTTTATCAGTCGATTCCAACCCCAGAGAAAAGGACCCTGGGACTATATTTTGCCTGACCCTCAGGCAAAGTCATTAAATCCAAGTTTTTCAGTGAGCCCAGGAGCACAATGGCCAAGTGAGATATAGTTGGATGACTAAGCTTTTTTGTGGTTTGGTTTGGTTTTTGCTTTTTAAGAAACTACCCAGCCATTTCCCAGTGTGGTTGCATCATCTGACGCTCTGGCCAGCACACAAGCTTGCTCCCCCTTCTCCTCAACCTCACCAGCAACTGATAAATCAGTATGGATAATGATGGCAGTCCTCTCTATTTATATATGAAGAACTGGAGTACAGGCCAGAGGTATGGGGGGGAGGGGTAACAGGGTTCACTAGAGACGACGTGAGGGGAGCAAGTGGATATACTGAAATCCACTGGTGAGGGGAGCAGTGGGGAGACAAGAGAGGTCCGCTGTGCCCTGTGGGTCACTCCCTGCCTGGGGATCCAACTCACGCCTCAGAGATGATGGTGCTGAGGCCACGGGGAAAGCCCCCCTATTTGATACCAAAAGTATGCATTCTTCAGTGGAAGTCTCTCACCCTGTGCTAATTATGTTGTGTGCTTTTCTGCTGTCTACGTTCCTTGTGTGTTCTAGATGCTACCTTTGAGTTGGGAATGTAGTTTTACATATTGTCTATATCCTATACCTTAACTTTTCTTAACAGTCTTTTCCACAATAGAATTGTGTAGTTTGGGTGAGGTCCAATGTATTACATCCTCAATGTATTACATCCTCAATGTATTACATCCTCAATGCATTACATCCTCAATGCATTACATCCTCAATGCATTACATCCTCAATGCATTACATCCTCGGTGTATTACATACTCAAAACTGTGCTCTGCTTTCTGTACTTTTTCCCTTGGAGGATTTAGCTCTAACTGTAAAAATTTTCATTAACACTCTATGGTTTGCTCTCAACTATAACTTGATTGCCTACACTTCTCTCCAAAAGTCCAGATGGTTTCTCTAGAAGTTTAAGGAACATTTCCTAAACATCTCACAATTGATTTAATTCTTCTCTCCACTGCCGGAGGCCAGCTCCCGCCAAGGTAAGGAACACGCAGGAAAGGACAGTGTGGGCGAGTGAGCAGACACAGGTACTCGATCAGGTGCAAGCATCTCCCGAGAAGCCTCCCAGAAGGTCCTTATTTATATATTTTGCACTTCCTAGTATTTCGTAATTTACTTTTTCAAGAATCTTAAAGCAGTAGTTACACAATTATAATAGGTTACAAAGCTACAAATCATTTTAGGTAAGGGTGCATGCAATTATACTAGATTACAAGTTGGAAAGCTGCAAAGCTTTTTAGGTCACATGACCCTCTTGTTTTTTTCATGTATGGGCTGGTTTCAAGAAAACAAAAGGCGCCAGACAAAGCTTGCTCTGTGTGGTTATTCGACATTACAACTAAAGAAATGATGTGTCTAGAGCATATCTTGTTTAAGGCTGACTAAGAAAGGGTCATTTATTAGGTCTGCAGTATTCTAATGACATCTTGGGCTTTAATGACGTTTTGGGGATTTAATCGTGCAAACATGTATATGGCTTTTTCCACTTGTTTTGCCCAAGCATTATCTCTTAAAGCAAAACCTCAGTGGGAACTTTTACTGGGCTTGGTTCCACCAGTTCATTCAAGGCTAGTTTGTTCAAGGACTCAGCTTTACTTATGAGAGATAAGTCGCAAAACGGAGGACACTGAGAAAGACTGCACTTTGTATTATCGTCTGCATCGAGAATTTCTGGACTCCTGTTACAAGAATATATTGTACCAGAGATGGCATTAATGTCAGAATTTGTCTTGTCAGTTTGTAATCCATGCAGTATTCTCAGAATTGCAGTGATTGTCATAAACAAAATGAAAGTAGCGAGAGCCAGCTGTGGAGACTCCCCACTTTTCAGGAGACTCCCCCACGCCTAGACCTTTGTCTTACAGCGTGAGTAGCACGGCCCACCCACGCCACTCCACAAACTGTATTCTCTGTCTCCTTTATTTCTCTCAATAGATTAAACACTCCCACTCTCCCCTGGCACCACGTCTCATTGATCCCACTTTCTCCACACGCCACAGAATAAATCATCTTCCTTCACTGTTTCATCTCATGGCTTCCTTTGTCCTCACTCATATGGCCACTACACTAATGAGGGATAAGGACAGGAGAGTTGCAAAGGAGGCACCACAAGACCAGAAATCTGGCCCACACAGAGCCAGGAGCTGGAGGAGGGGGGAGAAGGGGCTAACGTAGATGCTAAACCAGCTGTAGGAACTGAAAGTCCTTAGGGGCCAAGGCACAGACCCAAGCAGTGTCAGATGCTGTTAGTGTCTCAGGGCCTAGACGGAGGTAAAGATAGAGAGATTGAGGGCCTTTGTAAATCCTTCCCTTTCAAATTCTACTTGAGGGCCTTTGTAAAGCTCTGGTCCCTTTCAAATTCTACTTAGTTACTCAAATTAACAGCAAACAACCAGCTCCTCCTTAAAGGAATAAGTGAGCTCCACCCAAAGACAAGATGGCTTTATCAGTGACATCTCTGCCCTGACTCTGGCGCAGTCCTCTGCCCACCTGTGCCTACACAGGTGCCCATTCCCACCCCCTCTCCCTCTGCAGGGCAGCAGCCTCCTGCCACCCATGACCTGCACCTGCCAGGGCTTCTCTTCACTGATGCCCCTCAGCAGAGGCCGCTCTCCTCAGGGCCTCCCGCCTGGACCATGCAGGCCTCTCTCAGCAAGCCTGTCCCTTTTGGGACAGCCCGTCCTGCCACCTGAGTCTAAGTGTCCTGTATTCTCTCCCTTTTACAAGAAACCTGCCCTCTTGGATATAATGTCTCTGTGTTGTGGACAAACTACCTGGAGAATTCATTGTGTACTGCTGAAAGAGGGCCCTGGTGACCCTGTCCCAGAGTGAACCCAAAGACCTTTTTCTTTCAAACCCAACAATTCTAAAAGCAACTTCAGCGGAGAGTCCAATTTCCAGCATAGTGGTGCGATCGGCACCCCTGGGGTCTACAGCCCACCTGAGGCTGTGTTTAGTCCCCTAGTAACTGTCTTTTCTGCCTGAGGTAGCCAGTTTGTATACTGTGCTTGAGAAGGGGCACTGCACTGTGGTGTATGAAGTCTGGTCAGTAACAGGAGTACTAAAATCAGTGGGGTTCTGTTCTTCCTTCCACAGTTCTATGTAACCATCAGAATAGAAAGAAGACAAGACAGGTTTTCCATTTTATTGTATCATCGGATTTTCCTTAAAAGCTCTCCTGTGGCGCAAGGGTTTAAAGCACAGCTCAAGGACGCTATCACAGCCACTGAGCCTGAGTCCAGTCCCCAGCCGAGAGCCTCTCCTGTCTCACTCCGCTGCCCCCCTCAGCAGTGTGTTTTTGTCGATCAGCCTGTTCTGCTCCCCATTCTGTCTCTGTCTCTGGTCCTCTCAATCCCCTACCCCCTCCTGCATCCCAGTTCTTGTATAAATGAATGAATGAATGAATGAATATTAAAAAACAGTTGGCAGATCTATAACCACAGGGAGGAGAACTCAAAGAATGAGGGCTAAGACCAGCCTTGAAAAATCTAGGAAACCATCTCAGTTCAGTCTCCATGGTGACCTGATCTGCACCCAGCAGGTAACTTTGCCCTATGAAAGGATGACTCACCACACAGCAGCAGGAAGAGCAGCCATGGCCCTCAGCAGTTCCCTCTGGACTGCCTTCAAAGCCAGCCCCAGGCCCCTCGAAGGGTCGGATTTCCCAGCTTCAGCATTTGGAGCTAAGAGCTACATATGGTTTGCTTCTCTAGCTAGCTTTATTCTCTGGGGAAATTTTCAGTTTTCCCTCCTCTCAAAATCCCTTCGACCTTTTCATGCCACCATCCAAAGCCAAGAGGAGAACTTCAGATTTGTAAATGCCTATCATTCCCCAAATCATGAAAACTCCCACAACTGGTTCTTTTGAGTCCTAAAGATTGGGCTTTGTTAAAGTTTTCATGTTCTGTGTCTTCTCAGTAGAACTGGGGCTTTTGCGTCTTTGGTGATTACCTGTCTAATACCCAGAGTCATGACTGGCACTTACAAAGGGTGCACAAATCATTCCTCTTTGCTCTTGGGCGGGGG
>NW_004567143.1:594120-597848 GCF_000260355.1 Condylura cristata | reverse complement strand
TCTCTGTCTTGATGGGGGGACAAATAAGCCCAGAGCTAGTGAAATCAGAACAAGCTCTGTGCATTGCACAAGTGTCTACTTCCTGGCTGTGGTATTATACTGTCATGACGCAAGATGTTAGCATTCAGGGAAAACTAAGATAAAGGCACATAAGAATTACTCCAATGACTTTTTTTTTTTAATTTTCTGTATCTCTAGAATCATTTCAAAATAAAAATTTCTTAAAGTGTTGACTTTTAATTAAGCACAATTTGCAGCTATTTTTAAAAGAGATTTAAATATTTAAAAAGAGCAAAGCTTCTTGGACTCTTGTGATGATGAGAGAGTTACTTTATCTTTCTACCTATAGGTTTAAATGTTTGGCTTGTAATTCTTGGCTTGTCACTTTATTTTTCCTTTAGATAGTCTTTGAGTTTCCTACCCTGGCCGGAGTCTTCAAGTAAACCTTGCAATTTAAAGCTCACCCCCCACCTCCTAAGCTGAACCCTCAATCTGCAGTGAGGCCAGAGCATGATCATGGAACACAGTGAACATGAATAATTAGCACAGCTGCCTTGGGGTGCCAGTGTCTTTAGAAGGGGATTCATTCTGAGGAATGCAACATAGTGTCATCCTGCAGACGTCACAGAGGGTGATGACACAAACCTAGAGCTGGCACTTCTTGATGCCATCTATGTTGGGCCTCCCCCAAGCCTCACTAAGGACACATGAGTAGAGTCTTTCTAGAAGGCTGGGCCTTGTTATCTGAGGCCCATGAAAAGAACAGATTCGGTTTGTATTTGTTAGCTCATGTGCCCGAAAGAGCAGTCTTCCTGTTACCCCACCCATCTGATGCAGACAGAGCAATTTCACGAACAGGAGCCCAGTGTCCTGACACGGACAGGAGCATGGCGCCCCGAGGACACAGGTCCTGCCTATGACCATGCCCCTCCATTCCTAGATGGCAGCCAGGCTTTTAAACTGTAGGTGCGTATGTATGCATGTGTGTGACTGTGTTTACTTTAATGCAGAGTGACCTCTTTCCAGCTTTTTCTTCTTTACCTTTTGGCCCTGTGCTGATAATTTTTCAAGACCCTGTCAGGGGCCCTCCCTGGTAATGCAACAGGTTAAAGCGAAGCACTATGAAGCTGTCCGCAGCTGCTGCAGCACAAGTTCAATCCCCGGCAAGGGAGTGACCCACATGATGCGGCAGACCTCTCCTGTCTCCCTGCTGCTCCCCTCAGCAGTGTGCTTCATTGATCTGCCTGAGCTGCTCCCCACTCTGTCTCTGGTGAATCCTCTCACCCCCCACATCTCTGGCCTGTACCCCAGTTCTTGTGTGCAGAAATAAATAAATCTTTTTTGTTGTTTTTTAAAGAACCTGTTGGAACCAGGTTCTTCCTCTCACTGTGCAGATGCCTCTGGTGGTGCTTCAGAGAGGCAGTCACACCAGAAAGAATACCTAGGAAGGAATTTGACCTTTTGACCTTTATTTTTTAAAAGGAAGCCCAGTCTAATAAGACTAGAGAGTTTTAAATGCTTCTGGAATTTCTCTTCCCCAAACACAGGCGCCTACAAGCTACAAGAAGTCTTACTGGCTCAGAAGCAGCTCTATCCCCAAGCTCCAGACCTCAGCCTCCAGTAAAGCCCAGAAGCAAGGAGAAGCCCCTTGGGGATAATAATTCTAAGTTCACTCTCTTCCCATAGTTTCATACCTCCAGGCTGTTTATGGGTGTCCTCATCTCATCTCTGAAGACAAATCCCCTTCTAAACATGTGCTGAGCTGAAATAGCAGCACACTGAAGATCTTTTCCTCTCAGAGTTTGCAGAGTATGGCAAAGTTAGCTTAACAGGCATGGAGGAGGTGCAGGAGGAGGGCAGGCCGTGGCTGGGCAGAGGAAAAAGCAGGCACAGGGTGAGTGTGCTTGATCCAGAGAAGAACTATGCAGCCAAGCAGGAGCTAAGGACAGAGCACAGGCTTGCACCCCAAATTCTCTCCTTTGATCTGTCTTTTATGCTAACAGCCCCGCAAATGAGCTCGCAGGTTACCGCAGAGGCAGGACACAAGGCAATAACCACCTGCCCGCACTTACCTGATGATACCTGAGAGAACGAGGGACTCCTGAGACTCGACATCACTCCTGTGATGATTCTCTTGCCAAAATTGTAACCTGAAACTACTCACAAAGAAGGTGAGACTTTCAAAGTGAGGCTATGTTAAAGAGGAGCTGCTGTCTTCAAACAGATCAAGGTCAGAGGTGAAGAACTGCAGGAGACTGAAGCAAACTAAAAAGACATGAAAACAAGATGCAATATGTATGATTCTGGGCTAGATCTTATTGCCATAACCCAGCACTGGGGTAATTAGGAAAAAAAAAAAATTAAGATTTATTTATTTATGCCTACAGAACTGGGGTACAGGTACAGGCCAGAGATGTGGGGGGTGAGAGGATTCACCAGAGACAGAGTGGGGAGCAGAACAGGCTGATGGGCTGATGGACTGAAATCCATTGCTGAGGGGAGCAGCAGGGAGACAGGAGAGATCAGCTGCGCCATGTGGATCACCTCCCTGGCCGGGGATGGAACTCAGGCAGCAGTGGCTGCCGATAGCTTGATACTCTGAGACGTTAACCCCTGTGCCACCAGGGAGGCCCCCTAGGAAAATAATCTTAATATTCAGGGGCATTATATTAGCAATTTTCTCTCAAATGGTTTGCAGGGGGCAGGAGGAAATAATATTCTGTGCTCTCATGGAGTTTCCAACAAGTTGAACCTTTTGATTGCATCTTTATGGTGCCGTGTTACATACACCTTCATCATCTATATTACTTACAAGATAGTAGTTGGTTTTCTGCAGATTTTGAAGTGTCCACATAAAAAGAACCTGCTGGCATAAACTGTCATATCACTCTCGTCTGGGCATGTGTAAATTGAAACATGTGGAGAGGTGAGTCTTAATCATTTTGTTATCTCAGTGGAGTTTTTCACATAGATAGTAGTGATATAGATGATTGAATTTTAAATTAAATTTAGAAGTCAAAGGTCTTTAGAGATTTGCTCTAAAATTCAATTTTCTATAGAAATTGTTATTAATGAAAAATTGTATGTGTCTAGAATAGCATCTTTGAGTAGAGGTGTGGAAAATACATTTAATATAAATAAAGCCCAGTGTCTTTACAAGAAAAATTCGAAAACTTTCATATTTTTTTCTTATAGAGCAGCCACAAGTGTTTCAGAGAACCTAATCAAAGCAGATTTGCACAGGTAACTCCACTTTGTCAACAAAGTCATTGCCAGAAACACATTGCAGGTAGACACCGTGGGCCTCCCTGGTGGTGCAAGGGGTTAAATCTCAGCACTATGAAGCCGTCTGCAGCCACTGCAGCATGAGTTCAATCCCCAGCCAGGGAGTGACCCCCTCCATGGCGCAGCAGATCTCTCCTGTCTCCCCGCTGCTCCCCTCAGCAGTATATTTCAGTAGATCTGCTCGTTCTGCTCCCCACCCTGTCTCTGGGGAATCCTCTCACCGCTCCCACACCTACACCTCTGGCCTGCACCCCAGCTCTTGTATGCATCAACAAATAAACCTTGAAAATAAAAATAAAGTAGATACCACCAAATCCTGCAGAGAAGTTGATGGAATCTCCAATGCACAGCAGGAATGTGTGAGCAAAAAGGAGCTGGAGAGAGCATGATTCAAATGTCCAATAACTATCAAAATCATCAAGCAGGCCCTCCCTGGTGGCGCA
>NW_004567143.1:591606-593700 GCF_000260355.1 Condylura cristata | reverse complement strand
TGTGATATCCTGCCCATCCTGTGCTCACCATGGAACCTGAGGGTGTCCTTTCCACCTGCTTCCCCTCACCAAGGTGGGGCTCACCCCCCACACCTTAGTTCAACCTATGAGCTTGTGACAAGTCTCCTTGGAGATCAGAGCTAGGCCGGGCTGCGGTCTCAGCCGCCCTGTACTGAGTTTCAGAAGCTTCTTGATGCCTGCATCCTCCTCCTCCCCTTCAATTATACCTTAGCAAAGAGTCCCGGCCCACTGAGGCTGGACATGCCAGCTGAGCCCACCTCTGTGACGGCCTCCTGTCTCCATCTGGCTGAACCACACTCCCAGAAAGCATTCTGCAACCTTATCCCATAGCCACCCTGGGCTGGCTGCGGGAGCATCAGAAGTCTGTCTGCGGGGTCCCAGCCGTCCCAGACCAAGTCTCCAGACCCACCAGTAACGCACTGAGCTGCCAATGGCGGCTTGTATTGTGCTTCCTGCCCACTCTACCAGTTTGTCTCTCCGACTCCTCAAGCAGCAACCCGCAGTTTAATCTCCTAGCTCCTGCCTGTGCTTCACTTGCTGCACTTGGAACACCCCTCCTGGGCGTGATGGCTTCTGGAGAATTTCATCATGGTCCAGGAACCCAGGGCTGTGAAAATGAACCCGGTAAAGCCCACTGAGCCTGGGTCTGTTGGCCAGCACCATCCTGACCCGTGGATCAAACTTCCTTCCCCCAAAGCAATCTACCTCCACCCAGGACGTGTGGACACGACACCTTCCCCTACCTGCTATGCGTTACCGCTCCCTGGAGTCTTTCTCCACACAGATAATGCTGGCACTGGCTGAAGCGTCGACTACTATTAAAGGACCAACTTAAGCTTTAGAACTGAGATCACAGCTGCTTCTTTATATTTTTAGTTTGCCAGTCATTTGCAAAACTGGATAGGTTGGGGAGTCCACCATTTACACCCCCCAACTCAGCTGTCATTGGCAAGTTTCAATGTATGGTTCCGTGTCCTGCAATAGGTAGGTAGGAGCTTCGTATCCTACAGGGACGCAGAGACACAGGAATACTACTCAGTCATCAAAAAGGTGAGACCTTGCTTTTTGTGTCCACACACAAGACAGGATGGTATGATGCTAAGTGAAGTAAGTAAACCACAGATAAGGAGAAAGACGACCCTGGCTGATTCTGCTCATGTGTGGAATATAAAGCAGCAAAGGGGCAGAAAAAAACCAAACTCAAACCCCTGAAACGTGACATCAGGCTATCAAAGGGAGAGAGGAGGAGCAAGGGGGAGGGGCCCACTGAACTTTGACGGAGGAATGACGGCGTGATGGCGTGACCACAGACGATTGAAGAAGTGGCGCTAAGCACATACAGTGCTATAAGCCAGCATTACCTCAATTAGAAAAATATAATTAAAAATACTGGGCTGAGAATCCTTTTAAGAGCATCTGAAAGCCAGCTCCCCATGCTCCTGACAGCCTGCGATCCCTCAGAAAGACCCTGCCAGGGGACCCCTCACCCCACGGCCAGGCCTGAAAGTGAAGGGCAGGGGAGGTCACTTCTCGGTGGTTTCCAGAAGTGGCGTACAGGTAACCCTCCAGGCGTGTGTTCTCACCACTGGTGCTCTGAGCATGAAAAGAAGTCCAAGGAGCATTTGTTTGCACAGCTGAGAGCAGGTCTGGGAGGGACCTTGGAGCAAGGGGCGTGAGACAGTGCAGCAGGAGGCTAAACAGCCCCAGCAGTCAGTTGCTCTGTCCCTGCCAGGACAGCTGCGGGGGCCCTGGCCAGTATCCCCCCGCCTCTCGGAGACTGAGAGCCAACCAGGCCTTGCCTGAGCCCCAGGCGCTACGAGGCAATCGCTTCCCTACCCCCCAATCTCCCCAAAACATCCTTTTGCCCTTAGCGTTGCGTTTCTGTGCCTCTAGCCATGCTGCAAAGCTAAAATGTGGGGCTCCGACCTTCTTTATCACAACAGGGAATGCTGGAATGCAGGCGGCAGGGGCCTGGCCCGGAGGGGCCGTGACCTTCACGTTCAGAGGTCCTCTCAGGCTTCAGTGTTCCAGCAGATAAATTCCTGCACAGAAATCCGGGCACATTCCTCTAGG
>NW_004567143.1:589662-590826 GCF_000260355.1 Condylura cristata | reverse complement strand
GCTGGGAGCTTTGGGTGTGCGCACACACTAGTGCTGGCTTGGAGCTGCTGGGAGGAGACCAGGCCCCTGCAGCCTGGGAGACCCTGCCCCTGCAGCTTGGCCAGCGGTCAGTGGACTGTGGCCTGAGCCAGCACAGCACATTCCCTGTCCCTGGCTGGCTGTTGGCCCTGGCCCCTCACCAGCATGGTCCCTCCTTCTCTGACGTCAGGGCAGCTCCTTCTGGCCTGGCTCTGGGCCTGCCGTAAAGCCTGGCCTGGGTGGGAACCTAGGGAGGAAAGCAGAGGAAGCAAGCGCCCCAGGCCCGCCTCCCTGGGCGTGTAGAGGGCTTGGTGAGCTAGCACAAGTGCTGAAGAGCAGCAGCCCAAGGCCTTGAGAGGGGAGGGCAAGTATTCTTCAGAGAGGTGCCAGCCCGCCTCACTCTCTGCCTCCGAGGAGCTAAGTTATCTGTGGGACAAAGACAGGCAGGGCAGGAGAGAGGAGGTGAACAGAAAAGCCAAAACGTACAAAGGAAAGTAGGAGAGAAAAGAACAGGTCAAGCGTGGTCTGAAGTGGAAGGACAAGGGAGAGTGAGAGAAGACGTAGACACCCACGCGGCGAGACAGCTTTGACGCAGGAGGCAGGAACCCCGGACCTCCAAGAGATGGACCCAGTAGGAAGTGGCCTCGCCCCGAAGACCTCCCCGGAGGTCCTGTCTCCACCTGCACAGAGCCGCGCAACAGTAAAATGGTGTTGCTCCAAGCCCCTGAGTCTGGGTAATTTGCCCCAGCGGTTACTGGAGGGCACGCTGGCCTCCAGCGGAGGGCGAGTGGGGTGTCGCTGAGGGTCCCCACACTTCTCCTCTCCGCCTTTCATGTCCAACGTCCCACACCTATTACTGGTTAATTAAAAATTTTAATGTCTTCATGCTTCATTTCACCTACAAGACAGTGTCTGGGATATTTGAAAATCAGTCAGAGGTATAAAGAGAAGTACCCACTGCCTCTCCACCCTATCCGCACCCTTTCCAGAGCAACTGCCAGACGGTTTTCCTCCTTAGAAGAATGTGGTGATGTTCTCCGAGTTCATGCAACTCGCCTCTTTACAAAGCTAGATGGGACCCATGTCCGCACTGGTCCTTGGAAATCACTCTGCATTACCTTCCATAAAACTGTATCATTTATTGGC
>NW_004567143.1:588049-588796 GCF_000260355.1 Condylura cristata | reverse complement strand
CCCTCTTAGGTCCTAGCTCTGCTTCTCGGCCCCTTTGCTGCCTCCCTGCAGCGGGGGCTGTGTCCTTGCAGCACTGAAGATGGCCCTGGCTTGCAAGGAGGCAAGCGACCCCCATTTTCTCCTGCTTTTTTCCCTTGCTCCACTGAGAGCCATTAAGATTTGAGCTAATAGCACCCTGGAGGTGATGTCAGTTCACCGTCCGCGGACTCCCTTGAATTCTCTGGGGGTGGCTTGCCTCTGCTTGAGCCCAGAGGTAAGTGAAGTTCCTCACCTCCCCAAATGCCCTCGGCATGGGTGGATTCCTGGTGTCTGAGGTGCAGGCAGGGGTAGTGGTGAGGGAGTGTGGAGAATGTGGGGGTGCAGGGATTAGCTGGAGCATTTACCTGGAGTGTATCTGTCCTGTTGGAATAACTGCTGGATTATGCAGTCCAGTCAACACACCAGCTGGCCACCCTGTGGGCCCCACCTACAGTAGAGGGGAGAGGCCCTAATTATGGAAGGAAAATGGGTACCAACCTGAGAGCCGTGGAAACCTCTAGGAAGAAGGCCAGGTCTAACTGGACATGAAAGACAGAATGCATCTGACCGTTCATCCACCCAGCGCTCACGCATCCACCCGGCACTCACTCGTCCACCCAGCGCTCACGTATCCACGTGGCGCTCACACATCCACCCTGCGCCCACGCATCCACGCGGCGTTCACGCATCCACCCTCCACTCACGCATCCACGCGGCGCTCACGCATCC
>NW_004567143.1:582236-587862 GCF_000260355.1 Condylura cristata | reverse complement strand
AGCCGTCCTCCATCCGCCCATCGGCCCTTTCATACTTCAAAATACTTGTCAGTTGATTTCAATACTTTTTGCTATGGTTAGATTTTTAAAATTTATTAATAAAGTACGTGTAATTTATGTAAGGGGGTCCCAAAATAATGAATGAAATGCCTGACCATCTCCTAGCTCAGGAAATAAGCTACCTCAGCACTTTAAAGCCTAGTTTGCCCTAGTGTATGTCGGTTCTTCTCTGTTCCTGGAGGAGACAGCTGGCCCAGTGTTTATATTAGTCATCTCCTTGATTTCTGTATATCTGTACATTGTGTCTGTGTATTCCAAAAACATGTATGCGTCGACTCCCTGCTTTCTACTTCTAGGTTAGTGGCACCAGACTTTTTGACTTTTCACCCGAGATGATTCCTTCGTTTTCACTGCTCAGGGAATAAATGTACTATGATGTATCCATCTTACTAATGATGAACATTTGATGGGAGATGCATTAGTTATCTATTGCTGTAACAGGTTACACCATCACTTAGCAGATTACAACAAAACCAAGCAACCCCTGTTATCTCAAATTCCTTGGGTAACCCAGAAGTTGCTCGGGTGGGTGTCTCTGATTCAAGCTATAAGCAAGGTATTGGCTGGGGTTACGGTTGCCCCAAGCCAGACTCTGAAAGGGCCCCTCAATGCTCACTCCCAGAACAGCTGGCAGGTGTCTCAGCTCCCTGGCTTAGGTTGGACACATCAGTTCTTTGCCACATAGTTCAAGACTCAGCCTGGCAGAGCTGAGGCTCCCAGAGAAAGCTTAAAGCCAGATTCTCTTTGTAACCTGATCTCCAGAGCCACATTCCCATCGCTTTTGCTATTTTCTATTAGTTACAAGTGAGTCACCAATTTCAGACCACACTCTGGGGGAGGGAGTTATTGGAGAGTTTGACTACTCAGAGGTGGGGACTCGGGCTATTTTAAAGGCTGCTTACTACAGGAGCTATTAACAAATAATGATGTCTTTCTCTGGTTTACAACCACAAATCATCCCGCAGTGTATATCCCCAGGTGTATATTCAACTCTACTAGATGATTTCCAAGCTGTTTCCAAAATGTCCAGGCAGGCTGCAGTCCCTCAGAGCAGATGAGGTTCCCTCTTGCTCTCTACACTTGACATAATTTAGCTTAATCAGATTTCATTCCCAGCCAAGCTGTTGGGCATGGACTAGCATTCCATGGTGATTTCAGTTAGCTTTTGTCTGGTAACTAATGAAGTTGGCTATTTTGTATTAGTAGTAGATTATTGTGTTTTTGTTTTTTGTTCTTTTCTCTATGAAATGCTAGTTCCTGTCTTTGACTGATTTTCATATTGGGTTGTCTTATTTTTCATTGATTTATTGAGATACTTTCCTTCTATAATCCATGCTAATAAATCCTTGCTAGCAATAGATGCTACAAACATCTGCTTTCACTTGATGCTTTGCATTTCTTCCTCTGCATCATCTTGTCTAACTCTTTCAATGGACATGCTTTGTAATTGCAGGATACCAGTATTTTCTTTCATAGTCTATCTTTTCAAAATTTGTCAATTTTGAGCAACTGTTTACTAGAGATAACAAATTTACTAATAATTTATACCATAATTATTAGTGTCTGTACCACGTATGTATCCTTTATGCCATACAGAGTTACTATCTACTAGTTTCCTCTAAAAGTTTTTACAGTTTTGCCTTTGACAATTAGCCTTAATCACCCGGAATCTGAATTTTATGTTTATTCTCTAAGTATAATCAATTGTCCTAACACCAGGGACCAGCATGAATTAAATTTTCCATATAGGAATGATTTTTGTTTTAAGGTCCTTACTCTCTTTCCTTTTCTGTCTAAGTCTCCACCAGTACTAAATCTTTTTAACTTTTATAGTTTTATAATCAAACTTGGAACCTGATGGGAATTTGAACATTTGACCTTCCATAGAAGCACTTAAACAAACTTAAGCAAATCAAGTTCTTTAAAACAAAACAAACAAACAAATCCTTCAGTACTTGTGCTTGATGTTGCTTTTATTCTCTATATTCATTTGAAGAGAAATACCTCTTTAAGATTAACCTTTCTTTCTATGAACTTGGTATATGCTATTTATTTAGGTTACTGCTATGGTTTTAATGTTTCATAATATTTTTCATTGTTTTCCTTTTGTTAATCTTTGTTAAATACATAGGCCTGTATTTACCACTATTATAAAGATTTTCTGTTATAAAAAGTATATTTCATAGCTTATTGTAGGCAGCATGTTGAAGTTCAATTCCTTTCGCATGTAATATATGTGATAACATATCAATCTGACTTAATCTCATCGTCATTCTAAATTTACTTATAGATTCCTTTAGATTTGCTATGCATACAATCATATTATCTGAAAATGACAATTTTACGTCCTCCTTTCCAACATATATACTTGTAAGGTTTTCTTCTAATCTTACTTTACTGGCTAAGATCTCCAATACAATGTTGGAAAATGTAAAGAAGGTTATCTTGTTTTGTCCTTTAAATAATAAGGAAATAAAAAATAATAATAGGGAAAAAGATTGTGGCATCTGCTGCAATTATCTTTTAATGATGTCTTGTTCTATGCTAAGAATGCTTCATTCTTCTTTCAGTAAATTCTTCTAAGATGGGAAGATGTTTTATTGAATGTATCTTCTGTAGCTGTTCATTCTCTCATATAATTTTTCCTTTAATTATGTTAATATAACATACATAATAATGTTAGATAATTTTACATTCCTGATAAATCCTCTGTGGAAAGTGTGCATTAGCTTATACATAAATGTAGATACAAAGATAAATATTAGGTATTTCACCTTTTTTTGTGAATGTAGACAGAGATGTAATTTTCCTTTTTGGTATAAGCCTTGTTTGGTGTTGATACCATATCATTTAAAATGATGGGTAGTATTCTCACTACTGCTATTCTCTGTAAGAATTTATGCAAAATAGAATTATCTGATTCTTAACTGTTCCTTCTTATCAGCAGCAAAACATTCTGGGTTTGTAGTTTACTTTGTGAAAGGATATGAAACTTTGGCTCAGACACTTTAAGGTTCATAGGACTTTTTTAGTATGGGGCAAACGGTATTTTCCAAGATTTTTAACTATTTCAATTAATAGAGTAAAAATTATTGCTAACATCTTGTTAACTGTTTAAATACTTACATCATCTATTAATTATGTATAAATTTTATATATAAATTATCTTTGCATTAATTTCACCAAAATTTGGACTACTTCATTAGCTCTTTCCCATACACAAAAATTTGTTTACTTTACTACTGTTACTTACTTTCCAGTTCTTGGTGTCACTGAATGTTTTTGTCATTTATTTTCTAAGTCCTTACATTATACTATGCTTAGATTAATTTTTTCGCACATTTCTTCTTACATAAGCTCTTATGTCTAAAACTTTGAGTCTCTGCTTTTTATCTGTATCTTCCAAGTTGATATGAATATTTAGTTATGTTGCTTTAATATTTATAACTTATGGTTTTTTGTTTGAGTCATGAATGTCTTAGAAGTGTGTATTTTTATTTTCAATCACATAGATGAAGATCGTTTTATTATTTTACTGTCAATGTTGCCTTATTCATAAAGTACTTAGAGAATGCATGATGCTAATTCCTTCGGGTTTCTGAATTTCTCCTGATACTCTACCATATCATTTGACTTGCATACTTAAACATAATGTCTGATCTATAATTATATAATTCTGACATATACTTTTAGAACAAGTATTTAATTATGCAATCCCACTTGATCATGGTATAGAACCGTTTTAATGTACTATTATAAAATTTTGCTGGGAATTTTTGCATTGATTTACATTTTTAAGATTTATTTTTATGTATTTATGCATAGAAGAGCTGGGGTGTGGGACAGAGGTGTTGGGGGAATGAATGAGAGGATTTACAGAGACAGAGTGGGTAGCAGAATAAACAGATCTACTGAAATACAGTGCTGAGGGGGGCTTGAGTGGGTCAGGAGAGGTCTGCCACATGAGACAGGCTAGCTCCTTGACTGGGGACCCAACCTGTGCTGCAGTGGCTATGGTTTCAGTGCTGAGACTTAACCCCTTGTGCTACCAGGGAGGCCTGATTTTTGCAATTGCTTTTCATCAGGGATTTTGGTGTGTAATTTTCTTATTAGTATTCATATCTGGCTTTGGTATCAGATAAGGATAAGGCTCGAACAATACAATAACTTTAAAGCAATATATCTTTATGAATCTCCATCTTGTAATTATGTTAAAATAGTGCATATTTTATTTTTATTTGCATTTATGCCCCACCAGATGTATCTGTATTTAAACATTAAGGATTCACTCACAGCTGCCAGTGTATTTCTCTTCCAGTATCTATATTCCTTTTTGCAGTTCTGTTTTGCTAGCTTGAATAGTTTTCCTTAATCCTGAAAAAGTCATTTTTTACAGTTCTTATACTGTTTTGATAAGAAATTCTCTCGGCTTTTGTTTTTCTAAAACTATCTTTCATTTACCTTC
Organism: Condylura cristata; assembly: GCF_000260355.1. Classification (NCBI taxonomy): domain Eukaryota; kingdom Metazoa; phylum Chordata; class Mammalia; order Eulipotyphla; family Talpidae; genus Condylura; species Condylura cristata. Next base: position 583,337 of record NW_004567143.1, on the reverse strand, counting down.
ACTTTGAAAGGATATTTTTGCTGTGCATAGAGTTTTAGCTAGGTGTGTATTCTTTTTCTTTTTTAAAGATGTATTTATTTATGCACACAAGAACTGGGGTACAGGGCAGAGGTGAGGGGGGTGAGAGGCTTCCCAGAGACAGGGTGGGGAGCAGAACAGGCAGATCGACTGAAACACACTGCTGAGGGGAGTAGTGGAAACGTCGGTAGAGGTCTGCTGCACGGGTGGATCAGCTCCGGGGCTGGGGATTGAACTCCCGCGGCCGCGGCTGGCTCCCAGCTCTCTAGTGCTGTGCTTCAACCAAATTGCGCCGCCAGCGTGGGCCCTCTTTTCTTTTTAGAAAACCGATTCCATTGTGTTCTGGTTTTCATCATTTCTTTTTGAAGAGACATCTGTTTTATTGTTCCTTTTCATGAAAATAATCCTTTCTCTTTGGCTGATTTTCAGATTTCCTGTCTGAATTTGGTTTTTAGCTGTTTTTTTAATGATGTGTTTGAATGTAATTTCTTTGTTTTTATTCTGCTTGGGATTGTGGAGTTTTCTTTCTGAGTTTTGATTTTTTTAAATCTCTTTCATAGAATTTTCAGTCATTAATTATTAACATGTTGCTTCTGCTTCATTTTCGCTCTTCTCCTGTGAACCTGAATACACTATAAAGTTTAATTTTTTACTATATCTCATTCTATTATGATCTTGTATAGCTTTTCATCTTTTTGTGCAACATCATTTCTTTCTCTGTTATTTATGGACATTTTCTTTGTTACATTTCATTAAATCGCCGATCGTTTTCATATAATAGGCTATTAAAGCCAACTACTGAATTCTTGATTTTAATCATTTTTATTCCTGTACTTTTTGCTTTACTCTTTTTGAGTTTTAATTCTACTGAACTTCTCCAAACTTGTTGGGAGAGGGAGTGGGGTGTGGAATATATTCGTTGGTTATTTTTTTAGATTAGTTTGTTTATTTATGCATACAGAACTGTGATTCAAGCCAGAGGTGCAGGGGGTGAGAGGATTCGCCAGAGACAGAGTGGGGAGCAGAACAGGCCAACTGACTGGAATCCACTGCAGAGGGGAGCAGCAGGCAGGGCTGGGGGGG
>NW_004567143.1:578403-580645 GCF_000260355.1 Condylura cristata | reverse complement strand
TGATGGACAAAGCACACTGCTGAGGGGAGCAGCATACAGAAATGGTGCAGAGGTGCAGGGGCAGTGAGAGGCTTCACCAGAGACAGAGTGGGGAGCAGAACAGGCTGATCGACAAAGCACACTGCTGAGGGGAGCAGCAGATGGGTCAAGAGAGGTCTGCTGCACCGTGTGGGTCACCTCCAGGATGGGAATCGAACTGGTGCTGAAGTGGCTTTAGCTTCTTTGGTCTGTGCTTTCACCCGCTGCACCACCAGAGAGGGCTCACAGGCCCCCCCCCTCTTTTTTTTTTTTTTAATTTCACATGGCTTTTATAACATTTAAACATATAGACTGTTTAAAGAAAAAGATTACTGGTCAGTCCTCCCCACTTGCTAAACTAATCAAACATATCCTAGTTTTTCCTGTCAAATAAACATAAACTACAAATATAGGGTCATAATTTTTTTCATTGAAAATAGATATGGAGAACACTCCCCAAGGTATGATTTGAGCTCATCCTTTTTAAGAATTATAAGGTATTTTATAGCATAGTTTTCTAATAAATTGTCCATTCATTCCTATGTGACGGAACTTACTACTTCAATAATTATTTCATTGATTTCCAACATTTATGACAGACTTTGTAACTCAGCACAGAAACTGGAAAGAAAAGCCAAACTCTAGGAAAAGTAGACATGATATAGGACTTTAAAATAAAACTGAAACAGTAACATGAAATCTGAAAAAGAACAAGAGGATAGTGTCAGCTGAAACTTGGAGACTATATAAAGAAAACAGAAAGGCTTAAGGGGGCCTCCCTGGTGGTGAAGCACAGCACTATGATGCCATCCACAGCCACTGCAGCACTAGTTCGATCCCCGGCCAGGAAGGTGACCCACATGGCGTGGCAGACCTTGTCAGTCTCACATGCTACTCCCCTCAGCGATGGATTCCAATAGATTTGCCTGTTCTGTTCCTACTCTATCTCTGGTGAATCCTCTCACCCCTCTCCCCCCCACACACCTCTGGCCTGTACCCCAGTTTTGTATGCATACATCTTTTAAAATAAATAGGCTTAAGGGAGAAAATTAAAATAAAAGAGAATGTAAAAGAGGAGAAAAGTTACCATACAGGCAGTGTGTGATTTGATCAGTTTTCGACATCAAACTGTTGGAGTGACCTAGGGTTACCTTCCTTACCCCAAGGCATCTGTCTTGTCTGTCTACCCATCAACGAGCACCTGTTTATGGCCAGAAAAAGTGGCGAACTTAAAGATGAATAAAATATGGTATTTCACTTATACTTACTGTAGTTTAGGGATTTATAATGAAACCTGAATAATACAGGATCCACTTTACCTTTGAATCCACACCCCCTTGGAAGTTTCAAGTAGGGCGTGGTTTTGTGATAAAGAAGGTGCTGTTTGTGTTCTCTTCTGAGGACAGTTCAGTCTGGGGACAGGGTCCCAAGGACCTGGAGAGCTAGGGCAAAGGGCAGTGAAGGGTGATGAAACTGGAGGGTGGACAGAGGCCACGGAAAGCCCTCAGGCCTTTGGGGCCAGCCATCAAAAGTGACACATGGTTTCTGGCCAGGGTTGAAAGCCAGATGAACAGACAGATTCAAGGCAGGACCCAGCTGGGCCAAGAGGCAGGTCCTGGCTCACTTGGTTAAAATGAATCAAGATTAGGAACAAAGTTCAAGAAACCCCCAATACCCCCCCCCAAAAACAGTTACAGGAGGGGTCACTGCCAGCTGTTTGAACAGGACATTTCATGCATGTTTTGTGGATTGAATCTTATTTTATCACAGATAAAATACCCTGAAATACCAGAATACCATTAAAATGTTCATGTATGAAATAAAAACACAAGTAATCGACTTGCCCCGATAACAAATTCGAAGTTTGCTGTGTATCATCCATTAGAGATTCTGTTTACATAAGTCCATAAACATATTTTAAGTTTATTGTACAAACTAGTCTAACGTTCCGTTTACTACCACGTTGGGTGTCTGGGAAACCTGTAAATAAATATATAGTCTAACTTCTGGGGTGTGTGGGGGGGGGGAGGAGGAGGGCTGCATATTGTATTCGGCAAAATGTGTCTATTTGTCAACCCCTCTCTTGTGCACAGTCTCCGGATTTCTCCTTTCGCAAATTCCCCTGCCGCCCTCCAGGGGCGGGTCTGGTTCTCCAGCGGGGACTGGGGCCGCAGCCTCCCGCAGAAACTGACACAAAGCGGGGCCTCTGCGGTCCTGGGGGGCG
>NW_004567143.1:544099-577943 GCF_000260355.1 Condylura cristata | reverse complement strand
TTTTTTTTTGGTGCTGCATTTCTTCTCGTCCGAATGAAATAGGTCAGAGGTGCAGGTCCGTGCGGAATAGAATACAATCCGATTTCTCAGAAGCTGACGTTTGTCACCTCTGCTGCTGCGCCCCTCCCCCCGCACTCTCTTCCTCCCTCCTTTTCTGGAAAACGAAGCCAGACAGCGAGAACCTCTCCCCTCCACCGCCAAATCGAATGCGCCGGCTCCCAGAAGCGTGTTAGACTGTATCCTACAGACAGATCGATCGGTAGATAGCTAGATACACTTTGCCCTCTTCTTAATTATGTGTCTATTAGCACGTAGCTGTTTTGAAAGTTAAATTGTGTTATGAAACAAAATTGCCAAATTTTGACTTGTGATGATTAGACCTGCCATTTCCAGAACCCTAGAAAAGGACTCCTCAGCCATCACCAGCCCTCCCCCCCTTTTAGCTGAGACGGCGGAGCCCGGAGATGCCAACTGAGGGCTGGCTGTGTCGGTGAACCCGAGGGCAGACTTGAGTGCAGCTTCTCTTGATTTCTGTTCCAGCCTTTCCCTCTGCAAACCCTGCCTCTGAGCCTGCCTCCCCTATACTCCTCCTGATTAGCGTCCACGTGACTCCATGGGGGCAGGGGTGGAAGAGGGATGGAGAAAGGACATCTGGCTTGGATTGCGGCCAAAACTATAGTCAGGACCAAAAGGCATGCATTTTTCCGAAATGTGAAATAGCAGCTCCTAGGATGACAACGTGAATTTCTATGTGACCATATCCCAGATATGGAGCCAAGAACTTTACAAGTATCTGCTTGCTAATTTAAGCCTTCCAATGAATCTTTACTCGAGGTCCTAATTTTATCTCCCCCTTGTACAGGCAATAAAAGTAAGGCACAGAGGAATTCGAATGTGCCCAGATGGCCAGCACTGTGAAGTGCAGCCTGAGCTCTGAATCCAGGCCATCTGGTGACATTCTGGGTTCTCACCATTACTCTGTCCTGCGTTCCCCAGGGTAAGTGCCTGAGGGCGGCCAAGTGAACGCAGAGTAGGACCAACATCACAGCACAAAGTAGGGTGAATTCACAGGGGTGGCGGGGGCGGAGCAGCTGTCAGAAAGGACTTGAGAAAGGGAGAGGCTTCGGAGTGGACAAAGAACACATTTGCTGCCTGTTGTCGGAAATACAGTCTTACTTTTTGATTTACAAACCTAACAGATAAAACAATGCAAAGGATGCCAAGCCAGATAAGTTGAGATGCTCCTCGGATTCAGTAATGTTAGCTGGACGCGCACACAAACAGGCTACTTTCTATAAAAATGGCAGCACAGCCAGTAATGACTGCAGTCTGTCTCCCCCACTTAGCAATAAATATATAAACACCCCCCACCCCCCAGTAAGCGGAGAGCCCTTTACTTGACTATCGAATAACATCCCACAGACTGTGCTCCTTCGTTTGTCCGGTCCTTCCCGTCCTAACGAGGAGCGGAGAAGCTGATGTGTCTAATGAGACAGCGGTCGCCGCCTCCGGGACCGGGGCCTCCGCAGTGCTGAGCCCACTGGACCCGCCACACAAAGAAGCGGTGTCCCGGCCAGGCGCCGCCCCCTCGGGCGCCCGAGCGGCCCGGAGGAAATGGGGAGGAGACTCCTCAGGAAACCCCTCCTCTCCTCCCGCTCCGGCTCCTCCCGGCTCCCAGCCCCAGCCCCAGCCCCAGCCCCAGCTCCCAGCTCCAGCTCCCAGCCCGGCCGCCGCGGCGCCGCTCACTGGTAGCCCCATCCCCGCCCGCCGTCCGCCCCGCTCCGCGCCCAGCCCTGCCCGGTCCGGCTGTCCCCGGGGAAGCTGCAGGGCGACCTGGTGAGTGGCGCCCTCGGGCTGGAGTGGACTCAACCTGGGCCTGGGCGCGGGCGGTGAGGGAGGCCGGAGTGGGGTCGGGGAGCGGGGCCGGCTGTGCCCAGATCGGGGGTGGCATCCGCTGTTTGTGCCCGCGTTCCCGCCCCCGGTGCTGCAACCTCGCGCCGCAGCGCTCCTGGTCTCCGGCTGCTGACATCTGATGGTTTGCTGGCTTTGTGTCGTCGAGTTACTCGCGGGCCTAACCCGGAGGAACCCCATCTGATGTGCAACTTTGTAGGATGCAAAGGGGGAGTCGAGGCTTGCTCTGGGCCACTCTGGCAGTGGCGACAGCATCGCTTCTGTCCTACTGCCCTTTGGCCTTTGCAAATACCGTCTCGGGGACTGAGAGCCTCGCCCGCTCGCTCTGGCCCCCCACCCCTCCCCGACTGGGATGTGTGTGCGTCTGTCTGTGTGTGTGTGTGTGCGCGCGCCCGCGCGCGCGTGCGTGTGTGTCAACGCGCACGCGCAGGGGGGAGTGTACCCCCGCCCGCCCAGACCTCGGTGCCAGCCGGACTGCAGAATTAGCTGCCAACCAGGGCTTTTCCGCTCAGCTCCCCTCCCTCCTCCCCCCTCCCACCTCCCCCCTCCCCAGGCCCTGTGCTGTCCGCCCTCCTCCCCTGGCGTCACGTCTGCTCTTTACGCGCTGGCTCTGGGCCTGGGAGGAAAGTCTGGCCCGGTGAGGGCCCTAGGAGGAAAGGGGGGGGATGGAGCGGAGACGGAGAACTTAGTGCTGACAGCCCCTGGGGGTCAAGGAAACCCGGTTGCCCGCACTCCCAGCTAATGAATAGGGGCACCTGGATTTTGTTTTATTACTAACTTTTTAGAGAGCCAGGTCCTCTCACTGCTGGGCTCCACCTCCCGCATCCGTGGGGAGGAATCTAGGGAGAGAAGTAGAGAAGTGAGCTGATTCAGAGAGGGCAGAGAGCCCCCGCAGGAACTTGGGGATAAGAGGGTGGGGTAAGAGGAAATAGGGGACTGAAAGAAACCCACGTCAAGCTTGTTTTCCTGGAGAGGTTGCTTGGGGAGCACCCGGAGGGGTGGTCTGACTTCTAAGGGGGCAGGCGTGGGTACACATGGCAGCCTGTTTGGTTTTTTACCATCTATTCTTCTACCTGTCTCACATATTCTTTTAACTATATGAGCTAAATCATTTTTTAAAGATTTATTTATGTATGCATACAGAACTGGGGTGCAGGCCAGAGGTGCAGGGGGTGAGAGGATTCACCAGAGACAGAGTGGGGAGCAGAACAGGCAGATTAATGAAGTTACACGGCTGAGGGGAGCAGCAGGCGATCAGGAGAGGTCTGCCATGTGGGTCGGCTCCGGGGCCAGGGATCAAACTCTCACCAAAGCCGATTGCACTGAAGCAGCTATGGCTTGCTTGTAGCGCTGAGCTTTAACCTGTTGTGCCACCAGGAAGGGCCCAGGGCTGAATCATTTTTAAATGGAAATCAAATAAGATTGAGCTGGGACTATGTAAGACAGTGGGGAGGGAGGGCTTGACCCGTCGCACTTGCAGCTTAGCAGAAGTTGAGGGAGGTTGGACAAGAGATTGCACAAAGGATCCACCGAGAAAGCAGCATGCAAAACGGCTGGCTGATCCTCATGGCTTTTCAAGGCCAGGGCCGCCATGTGCTGAGAAGGGGACCTCAGGTTTGCCCTTAAGCCACACGCACCATTCAGCCATCCCTCCAGGGGTTCCGGTTTGTTCTTGGGGCTCTGAAGAGCAGAACTCAGCCATGATCAACCCTTCCCCACTTCTGGGATTTGACAACAAGCTCTAATGCAGGCTGTGTTGGCATCAGCCAATGCAGGCCTGCGTCTACTTCCCTTCTGGATGCATCTCTCGAAAAGAAGCAGTTTAGCCTCGTGGAGCTGCTTAGTAGTAGGGACTTGGGGCAGGAGTTTTGTAAAGCTTTCTCTCTGGATGACAGGTTGTACCTGGGGTACCCTCTGCTTTCAAGGTGCCTTGGGTTCCAGCAAGCTAGAGGGGTCCATAGAGGGGCTGGTGGTGTGGAGGGGGAGGCCGGGGGAGGAAGAACCTTGCCAAAGATGGATGAGGAAGGTGGGAGAAGCAGGGGCCTCCTCCCGGCAGTGTGCGTCTCATAAAGCAAGGAGAACCAGAGTCAGAGAGCCCCAGGGAGGAGGAGTCCAGGCTTACTGGGGGGCAGTTGTGCAGCCTGGGGGAGAGGAAGAAAGATGTGTTAGGGCCAGTGAGGTGGGATCAGTTGATGAACCTAAATGTTCATAGACTCCGCCACTTACTGTGTGTTTTACTTTCTTGGTGCACTTTAGATTACCTGTGTTGTCACTGATCGTAATGGTAAGCCTATGACAGTGAGAGGCCGGAGAGGTGTAGAAAGAGAAAGAAGGCTGACCCCTCTCCCCCGCCTCCTGTACTGAATGTTAGCCTGTTCTTATGTGGCCTCCATGAACTTTCTAGGCCTGCAAAATGCTGGTACTTAACAGGTGTCTCTGGAACTTGAGAAGGTCTGGCTGGCCATCTACCACTTACCGTCTAGATTTGAACCAATAGGACATTTCCTGTGTCATGTTTTTGTTTTGTTTGCTTGCCCTTCTACAGTACTAGGACGCACCTCGGTTTATTGTGAAGTTTAAATCACTTTTGGAAAGCCCCTAGAATAGTACTGAAATATGCAAAGCACTGTCTATGTCATTACTACTGCTGACGTTACTAGTCCTGCTATTATTATTATCTTCTTTCGTGTGGAAATAGGTTTGTGTCCTACATACTATAGTGACTGGAAATTTTCACTTAAAAGATATCTAGGACAGTCTTCGAGGTAGATGCAAAATAGATTTAGCTTCTCCTTCATAATAGCTGTGTGGTTGTCAATCATACAGGTTGTATGATTCCCATATCCTCGCCCTGCTTTTCTGACAGCTGGCTAACATGACACCTGTCACTCAGCCCACAGGAAAGAGGACAGTGGCAGAGAGAAGGCATCTCAGGTGTTCTTGGCCTTCCACTCACTCCCCTGGGCTGCTGTCCAGCCCTGGAGCCTGGTAGAAGGAGAATTGGCAGAAAAGTCTTCAATCCTTTGCCTTTCTAATATCCAGGTCATCTGCCTATCACTTTGTCACTTCTCCATAGAACAGATCAAAATGCAACTAGTGAGACAAAAATGTCAGTTCCTCACTCTGAGTGTGCTTGGTGGGTCAACACTGATGGGAACATAGGTCCAGGGAGACACAGCCGGGGAGCAGCCTCTTCCGGTGCTGGCCCGGGGCAGTGGGCGTGGGGTAAGTGGAATTTGGACGGGGTGATTGGGGTAGAGATCCTGCGTGGTTCTAGACACACTCCTTGTCGTGGTCTGTGTCTCAGTTTTCATTTATCCACCGCCACATGCACCTTCACGTGGCAGTGAACCTCCTTGAACACACAGCTTAAATCTACCTCTTATTTCTGTAAGGAAGGTGACTGGACGCAGGGCCTGCTAGGGGCAGGTCCATCTTTGAAACTGTCTTAGCGTCCAGAGTCTCATTCCTTCCATCAGATTCTTGGGGTGTCTCCACAGCCTTTCCGACGTCGGACGCTGTATTTCCCTTCGTCTTTATCTTCATCTTCTCTTCATCTTGCTCCTTCACTGATTTTTTTTTTTTTTTTGGACATTCATATGGGCAACATTCATTATCTTGTCAATTAAATTCTCACTGACTAGTGAAGTTGAACGTATTTTCAAAGACCTATCAGCCATTTGCATGTTCTCTTCTGTGGGTCCTCTTCCCTTCGAAGGACGGGGTTTCCCTCTCCTTTGAGAGCGGGAACAGGAAAGAAAGTGAAGCGAGAATAGGCAAGGCTGTCCATGTTGCCAAGTATTCCGGAAGCTGCAGAGGTTGGGAGATGTGGCTGGCGGAGGCCAGGGCTGCCAGCCCTGGACACAAAACCCAGAGTGAAGCTAAGGTTTTTCCCTGTGGGTGAAGACAAAGCTCTGGAGGGTTCTTTGTCTGGGAAGTAATATAATGAATGGGTGTAGAAGAATAAAGTCGAGAACAGATACTACTGACTTAAGAACTGAATCTGTTTAGTAGAGAAATGAATCAGTGGAGAATTTGAATTAGGTTAGTGACCGTGTGATTGGAAACCGGGAACCAGACGTTGGCAGGACCCATGGCCAGTGGGAGTGGGATCCAGGAAGGGTCTCGGGACACGGATCCAAGTGGTTCGGCCACTGTCCTGGTTATTTGTGGTCACCAGTGAAAGCAAGAAAAAGACAAACTCTAGCTGACCCGTTGCTTGCTGTTGAACCTCTTCAATATTTCTCCAAGATTGATGTTACTCGTTTTTTTTTTTAAGACTTAATTATTTATTCGCACAGAAATGGAGTACAGGCCAGAGATGCGGAGGGTGAGAGAACCCACCAGAGACGGAGTGGGGAGCAGAACAGGCAGATGGACGAAGTACACTGCTGAGGGGAGCAGCGGGTGGGTCAGGAGAGGTCTGCCGCGCCCTGTGGTCACCTTCGGGGCAGGTGGGAATCGAACTCATGCGGAAGCGGCTTTAGCTTCTCAGTGCTGCGCTTTAACCCGCTGCGCCACCAGGGAGGGCCGATGTTACTCTTTTTAATAAGTAGGCACAGCGAATTTGTGGAACTTACCTAAGAGCAGTTAGCTTTGAGGAAAAAGAAAAATCTGAAGACTTGCCTTGTTTTGACGGCCGCTGCACCAGGTGCTGTGTGCGCTCCGTCAGGGTCTTGAGTGTGTCAGAACCTGAGCTTTGCCATCTGTGGCCTCGGGAAGCCATTGTCTATGCCAAGGACTTTTTCAAGGGCCCACAGAAATACTAAAGGTCAGAAAATTATATATGACTGGTATTGCCTCCAAAAATGGGAACAATAAAATCAGAATCAATAAAGCTTCATCCATTTTTAGGTCAGTTATTTTTGTTTGTTTGTTTGTTTTTTCATTTTAAAGGATTCCCTCCTAGGATATACTTAAATAGTTTACTCTAAGACAAGTAAATGTTTATGTTAAAAGATTTATTTATTTATTTATGAATACAATAACTGTGGTATAGACCACAGTGGGGTGGGGGTGATGAGAGGACTCCCCAGAGACAGAGTGGGGAGCAGAACAGGCAGATCTACTGAAACACACTGCTGAGGGGACCAGCAGGGAGACAGGAGAGGCCTGCTGCACCCTGTGGGTCAACTCGTTGGCCAAGGATCTAACTCGTGTTGCAGTGGCTGCAGACAGCTTCATAGAGCTGAGATCTGACCTCTTTCACCACAGGGAGTCCCTGAATGAAATAATTACAAGCCCATACACATGTGTGTAAGTGTCAGCCATCACCTTATGACTCACTATGTTCTGCTTTGGGGTGTCTGAGACCTAGATGTGAGCCATTAGGGACTTCCACACCTGTGACTGTGACCAAAGAACCTTCTCAGAAGACCCAGACTTTTCGGGCTGAATTCTGGGTTCCCCACGATGGTGTAACGAGATCGCTCTGGGAGCCGAGTGGGGTGTGGCAGGAGATAGCAGGCTGCTCCCGTCTTGGCTACCAGCAGCTGCTGCTACAAATGACCACAAATGAGTGACCAGAAACAACAGAAATGGATTCTCTCACAGCTCTGAAGACTTAGGATTTTGAGTTCTAGATATTGGGAAGGTTCATTCTTTCTGGAAGTTCTGAAGCTGGATTGGGCCCTTGCCTCTCTCATAGTGTCTGGGAGTTGCCTGCAGTTTGGCCTTGTTGGCTGATAAGAGCTTCTCTCCTGTCTCTGTCTCCATCTTCTCCAAACATTCTCTCCTGTGTATCTGTAGCTTGCTGTCCAAGTCCCCTCTCTTATAAGGCCACCAGCTGTTAGAGTCAGGCCCTCTCAAATCCAGCATGACCTCACCTGAACTCAAATATGTCCTCCAAGACCCCATTTCCAAATAAACTCCCATCCAGCAGAGCCGAGGGTTAGATCTTACCCATTTCTCTGGAGACACAACTTTGCTCACGTTCTTCACTCCTTTGATGTCCTTCTGGAGCAGAGAGTTGTCTGACCCATTTAGTTGGCCACGATGAAGAGGTCATGATGTATTCTCAGGGTTGGGGAGCCCAACACCCTAGGGAGGGCATACGAGAAACAGTGACCCCATCCGTGGAGGAGGGAGCCTTGTGCTCGACTGTCTACTTGTTCGCCTCATCTTCACCTAGCTGAGTCTCTGTTTTCCTCTCTGCAGACACCCATCCAGCCATGGCGACTCCCTCTGCTGCCTTTGAAGCCCTTATGAATGGGGTGACCAGCTGGGATGTCCCCGAAGACGCCACCCCGAGTGAACTGCTTCTGATCGGCGAAGCGGCCTTCCCCGTGATGGTCAACGATGTGGGCCAGGTGCTCATCGCCGCCTCCTCCTATGGCCGCGGTCGCCTGGTGGTGGTGGCCCATGAGGACTTCTTGGTAGAAGCCCAGCTCACTCCCTTTCTGCTCAACGCAGTGGGCTGGCTTTGTTCGTCCCCCGGGGCCCCAGTCGGGGTACACCCTTTCCTGGCACCCTTGGCCAAAATCCTCGAGGGCTCGGGCTTGGAGGCAAAGATCGAGTCGGAAGTGAAAGACTCCCTGGGGGTTTACTGTATCGATGCCTACAACGAGACCATGACCGAGAAGTTGGTCCAGTTTATGAAACGCGGCGGGGGCTTGCTTGTTGGAGGCCAAGCCTGGGACTGGGCCAACCAGGGTGATGAGGAGAGGGTTCTGTTCACGTTCCCCGGCAACCTCGTGACCAGCGTGGCCGGCATTTACTTCACCGAGAACAAAGGGGACGCGAGTTTCTTTAAAGTCTCCAAGAAGATGCCCAAGATCCCGGTCTTAGTTAGGTGAGTGTGTAGCCCAGGGGGGAACTGAGCTCGGGCTGAAAAACTGACGTGGTTCTCATCTTCACGTGGTTCTCCACCTAATGCTCCACTCAGAGGAAGTCACCATAATCCATCAAGTTTTATTTTATTTTGTTAAGGTCGATTTATTTATGTACACAAGAGCTGGGGGGCAGGCCAGAGGTGCTGGGGGTGTGAGTGATTCACCAGAGACAGAGTGGGGAGCAGAGCAAGCAGATGGACTGAAATACACTCCTGGGGGGAACAGTTGGCAGGACAGTGGCCGTTTGGGTCACTTCCCTGGCCGGGGATTGAACTCGTGCTGCAGTGACTGCGGATAGCTTCGTAGTGCTACACTTTAGCCCTTGCTCCACCAGGGAGGGCCCAAATCTGCCAGATTTTATAAATACGCTGAGACACAGGAGATACAAGATCCCCATTGCTGCCACCTTCTCGGAGCTCGGTGAGAGGAGAAACTTCTCAGTGACCTCAATCCCAGCCTACTCCACCCCCCCCCCCAAGCATCTAGCATAATACAATATATTGCTGATCCCAAGAGTGGGCATTGCTAATCCAGGAAAGTTGATAGGAGAAGGTTGGTTTTGACTGAAATGTGAGGAAGACAGAAATAGACCTGGGGGGCCCCACAAAGTCTGGAGAGCTGTGGGGGGCCCTAGAATGTCTAGCCAGAATGTCCAGACCCAGAGGGGGTCAGCATGAAAGAAAGAATTGGAGGACCCAGAAGTTGGGAGAATAGAAATAAGGGCTCACACTGTGTTACATCTGGGAGTGAGGAAAGGGCTTTACCTCTGGGGGCAAAAGTCCTGAAGATGGAACATGCCGGCCAGAGATGGCATGGCAGCACTGTGCTGCTGAGAACACCGTGGTCTCTGCGCCTTGCACAGAGCTGGACACAGCGGCTCAGCAGGGGCTTAGGAGGCCATCGCTGGGTGGATGAATGAGGGAAGTGGAAGAAAGAGCAGCCCCAGAAGTAGAAAGCAGGCCCAGGCCACTCCCAGCGTTACCCATTACAGCCCTCAGCATCCTTGGAGCCAAGAACACTGGTATTTGGACCAGTATTGATTATTTAAACACTGAATATGGGTTAGGAAAGGGTGAGTGGGGTTTTAAGGAAAGAATTATGGCCTCTCCTTGGCACGGAGCATCTCAGCATCCTCAGCTCCATTCTCTCCCGTGCAGTGATTGATCAGGTAAATCAGACTTGAGCTGACTGATCTCTTCATCCTAAGGAACGGGGAGGTAAGACCTGGCCATGATTCTGTTCAACAACCTGGTCCCCCTTCATTGTCTGACAGGGCATTTCCCTCCTAAAACTGTATCTCTTTGATTCTTTGCCTATGCCCAAATCATCTCTCACCAGCACTGAATCTGATTGGTGTGAGTGCATGTGTGTGTATGTTCACGCGTGTGTACACGCATGAGGTCAACTGGAGGCTAATATTTCTATCATGGAGACAATGGGTGACAATGCTGTTGGTTATTTACTAGGAACCTTTGCTTTGCAGCTCTTGATTCTGCTTATTCAGGTGGTTATTTTATGGCACAACTCACATACATCAGATGGGGCATTTTTTGACCAATTGAAGATGACATTAGTGGTTGTCCTGAGCTACTTGGCTGAGATGAAATAAGGAGAAAAGAAGTAAAAATTATAAAAGGATATATATATGCATAATATGTGTACATAATAGTGTATTATGTAGGTATTTATATATATATATATATATATAAAACTATAAAGAAATACTTGTCAATGTTTAGGTTGAGATTAGTAGAAGAAAAGAAATAACAAAGACCTCTTCTTTTTACCTCCAATTTTAACATTGGCTCTCCAGTGCTCAGTACTGCAAGGGACACACTGGCTCTTTCTCCCACTTGATGTGGTGCTGGTTACATATTTGTGTGGGTTTATTTGGGAGATTTCTACGCTATGCATTGGTCTGTTTCTGGTCTTGATCCAGAACCATACTCTTTTACAGCTGCTGTGTAGTAAAGCTTGAAGTTAGGAAGTTTGATCTTTTAGTTTTTCTCCTTTTCTTTCCAGGTTGTTTGGCTATTCAGGGCCCCTTGGAGTTCCATACAATTCTTGTAATTGTTTGCTCTATTTCTTTGGAAAAAAAAAAAAAAGTCTTCGGGATTTCCATAAGTGGTGGGTTCAGCCTGTAAATTGTTTTAGGTAACATGCCATTTTAAGGTTGTTTGCTCTTTCTATGAGCCAGGGATAGGTTTCCATTTCTTTGTGTCATATTTTATATAGTAGTCTTGTGGGTTTTTTTTTTTTTTTAAGATTTATTTACTTATGCATACAAGAGCTGGAGTACAGGCCAGAGGTATGGGGGTGAGAGGATTCACCAGAGACAGAGTGGGGGGCAGAACAGGCAAATCCACTGAAATACACTGCTGAGGGGAGCAGCTGCACCCTGTGGCTCACTCCCTGGCTGGGGATTGAACTCGTTCTTCAGGGGTGCTGATAGCTTCTGAGACTTTATCCCTTGCACCGCCAGGGAGGCCCTATGTCTTATGCTTTTCGTGTATAGTTCCTTCCCCTCCTCCTCATGTTTTTCCCAGATAGTTCATTCTTTTTGGTGCAATTGTAAATTGAATTTGTTTTAAATGTCTCTTTCTTTTAAGTCATCATTTGCATCTATGAATGCAACAGAGTTTTGTGTGTTAGCTTTGTATCCTGCTGCATGCTTCTGAATTCATTCATTATTTCTAGTAGTTTTTTCATAGGCTTTTGGATTTTTCTTTGTAGATTATCAAATCTCTGCAAATAGGGACAGTTCATGTCTCCTTTTCCAATATGGATTCACTTTATTTCTTCTCCTTGTCTAATTGCTCCAGCTAGGACTTCCAGTATTATGTTGAATAGTAGCGGTGAGAGTAGACATCCTTGTCTTGTATCAGATCTTAGTAGAAATGCTTTTAGTTTTCAGTTTGTTGTTGAAATATATCATAAATATAATATAAATAATAAATAAATATAAATGTCTATTTATATTATATTATACTCAACTTTGAGTGTAATAATTGTGATGAGCTTGTTCTACAAAGCCTTTGTTCAGATAAGTTCTGTTTATTCCCACTTTATTGAAAGCTTTATCATAAACAGATGTTAAATCTGATTCGATTTTGTGTGTGTGTGTGTGTGTGTCAGTTGAAATAATCATGTGTTTTTTACCTTCCATTTTGTGGATCTGGTGAATAAATGGATGTCTTGTTTAATTTTTTTTTCATTTTTTAAAGTGTTACAACCTAAGCCTACAATAGAATTTTTTTATCTTTGTATATTATTCCTTCATTCATTGTAGTCTTACAATATTTTCATCTTACTCTAGCCATTATTTTGAATTGTGTTCATAAATATCTTCTTTCTGTATAACTTTAACATTACATTGGATTCAGTTTTGGGGAATCTAGTGAGTTAGAGCTTATTGAATCATTTCCCTGTTATTGAGCCTTTGAATCCGTCTCCACTCTTGTTGTAATAGGTAATACTGTGTAAAATACCCTCAAAACTTCTGAGAAATACTAGACAACACAAGACTCAGAGAAGCTCCTATGACTACTTATAAAAGGAAGAGTATTTCCATCGCAGGCTGAGTGAGTGAGGTCAATGTGAAAAGCTCAGTGGATTTTGTTACCCTACAAAAAGTGTCTTCCATTTTAACCACCCATTTGAATATATGAGTATGAATTAAGATAGTGTGAATTAAGTGATTGATAGCCCATTTCTTTTCAAATTAAATCTAAAGAATTGATATGTGTGTCTTCCCTTATGCCAATACCAGTGTTTTGATTCTTGGCTTCCTAATATGTTTTGAAATTAGATTATACTTGATTATATGGAAATTAGATTACACATATCTAAAGAATCAAAACACTGGTATTGGCATAAGGGAAGACACACATATCAATGGAATAAAAGATCTTGGGACCCTCTCAGCCTTCTTAGTGAGTAAACTACCTTCAATTCTATGAAGATGAATCAAATTTTTAAAGGAAGGAATCACTACTTTTTGGATCAAAAAATAAAGCCCCAGGGATTTCCTGGTGGTTCCAAAGGTCTAGTCTCAGCACTGTGAAGCTATCCACAGACCGCTGGCTAGGGAGTGACTCTCATGGCGCAGCAGACCTCTCCAGTCTCCCCACTGCTCCACTCAGCAGTGGGTTTTAGTCAATCTGCTATTCTGCTCTCCCCACTCTATCTATGATGAGTCATCCCTGCACCTCTGTCCTATGCCCCAGCTCTGGTATGCATAAATAGATAACTCTTTTTTAAAAAATAAATACATAGACTTGGTGATGGGAAACCCACGGGGATTACAACTGAGATGGGGGGGAAATGTACAAAATGATATAAAAATAAACTTTTGTAAAATAAATAAATAAAATAAATAAATAAATAAATAAAGCCCCAAGTAATAAAATCAGCTGATGGAATGAGAATACCCACAGATGTCAGATAAGGAGGCCTTGGCGTCTCCACCCTCACTGCCTGCCTGGGAATTCCAGATTATAAAGTGATTTCAGAATTTTGAAAATGGAATGTCTATTTGGAATTTAGTTCACATGAACAAGAAAAAAATGACAAATATTTTGAAGGTAGACATGAATATGTCTCCCCACGTAGTTTGGAAAATAAAATATCTGAGCAGATTTAATAAGCTTATTTATAACAAGGATCCACAAATCCCTTGAACATCATTAGCAATTTGTGGAATGCTAATTCTAGATCCTAACCAGGCTTGGCAAGAGTGAGTGAGTATCCCTGCCTGAACTTGTACTCTGCTTCTACGACAGTCACCAAAACCCACAACTTGATGTAGACATACTCCCTTAGGTAGTTATCAGTTTCCTCCTAGAAAAATTTTAACATGTCCACTTTCCCTGGTTGGCCTACAGATTCAGTCCAGTCCAATGTGATGATTCTAGAATTAAATGTGCACATGAAAGTAACAAGTATAATCTCATTTCAAAACAAGCTAAGAATCAAAACACTGGTATTGGCATAAGGGAAGACACACATCAATGGAATAAGCTGTGTACTGCAGAAAATAACTGATTTATGGTCAGTAATTTTTGACCTTGACAAAGGTAATTCAGTTAGGAAGGGAGAACCTTTCAACCTATGGTTTTGGAGCAACTGAGCACTTTTTTTTTTTTTTTTAAGATTTATTTATTTGTGCATACAGAACTGGGGTACAGGCCAGAGGCTCAGGGGCGGTGAGAGGCTTCACCAGAGACAGAGTGGGGAGCAGAAGAGGCAGATGGACAAAGTACACTGCTGAGGGGAGCAGCGGGCAGGTCAGGAGAGGTCTGCCGCACCATAGCGTCACCTCCGGGGCAGGCGGGGATCGAACTCATGCAGAAGTGGCTTTAGATTGTCAGTGCTGTGCTTTAACCCTCTGAGCCACCAGGGAGGGGCGCAACTGGCCTTGAAAAAGAAAAAATGGTGTACGATTGACCCTGAACTTACAAAATGCTGAAAAAGAAAACTATTTTATTATTATTATTATTGTTATTATTATTATTTTGGCATCACCAACTTAATGATAGAGTAAGATGTTGCTTGAGAAATAGAAATGTCACAAAGTTAGAACATTCTGATTGGCCTGCCTGGTGACTTTGCTCTCTGGGAAGATGGTATTGTGAAGCCAGATTATCCTCACCATGTGAATCTGGAATCAGAGCAAGGAGAACTAGCTGAGTGGTTTGAATTTTAGTGATTCTAAGAGTGATGGCTCATCAAGGAAAGTGATGCCTTCCTCCTCAGGAAGGGGTTGTGCCCGCTACGAGGACTCCAGTTTCCCCACCAGTTAATGATACCCACGACTAGCACACCCCCTGATTCCAGAGCTTTCTTACAACCAAAGTCAGTGCTCAGGCTCTCCCTTTGCTCACGAGAATGGCAGCACCGACACTGGAGTGTCAGGCTTACACTCTGCCTCTTCCATCAGCCGTGTTACAAGGTGTCTGGACCCACTTCCCATTTGCAATGATGGAATTCCTGAGGTCTTTTGTGGGGCATGGAGTGGGTTGTTACCCACAGATAGGATCAGAGGAACAGCATATATATACGCCTCCTTCCATGAGCCAGCCATGAATACATGGACTGCTGGTGTGGACGGAACGGAGCTCTGGGGCTCAGGTTACCAGCGGGTCCCACGACCATCCCTGCCCTGTCTTTACACAGTGATTCTTCACTAGCCTGGGAACTGGGCTCTCCGTTGACTTTATTTGCAGGAGATTATAAACAGGAAATTTACAAACAAAATCCTTTATAAGAATGGAACCAGAGGCCCTCCCTGAGGGCGCAACAGGTTAAAGCACAGCACTATGAAGCAGGAGCTCAATCCCTGGACAGGGGGTGACCTACATGGTGTGGCAGATCTCTCCTGACCCCCCTCTCCTGCTGCTCCCCTCAGCGGTATATTTCAGTCAATCTTCCTGTTCCACTCCCCACACTGTCTCAGGTGAATCCTCTCCCCCTTCACAATGGCCTATACTCCAGTCCTGCATGTATAAATAAGTAAATCTTTAAAACAAAAAGACTGAAACCAGCCTTTCCCATTGAGTTCTTTATATAATGCTTCAAAGGCTGAGCTCACTCTTAAATCGAGACTACTCAGCAATTGAGATCGCCTTCAGAGAACTTATATGCCCAAGAATGAGCAGAGTGGAGCGAACTTTCTCTTTTCCCCCTCAAACAAACCTCCCTACCGAGTGAAGTCAGCTCTGCCCACTTTGTGCACCTGCACGTGCTAACCACAATATCATAGTGGACACGTGTACAGCAGGGCCCATCCTCGCCCAGTAGAAAGTCTACACAAAACAGTCGGCCACCCAGAACTTTACTAATAGCCCGCTGTTGGCAGGAATCCTGACTCTAACGTAAACAATGGATTAGCACATATTTTGGGTGTGAGATGCATGTCACACCTTATTAAGATCAATCAGGTAGGCGAGAGAAAAGAAAGGCATGGAGAAAATCATCAGGAGGAGAAGGTCCATTCACAGCACCCAGGTATTATCGACACTGAGTTGATGGCATCCGCTCACTAGAAAGTCCACCCAGGGTACACCCAGGGAGCTCAGCCCGTGATGCCCGGCGCTCCCTGTGTCAGTGAAACCTGCAGCCGGTCTTCTCAGAGCTGCGCCTCTAACCCAGCACTCCGTGTCTTGCAGCTGCGAGGACGATCTCTCCGAGGACAGGAGCCAGCTCCTGCAGGGCATCTCGGAGCTGGACATCACCAACTCCGATTGCTTCCCGTCGCAGCTGCTGGTGCACGGGGCCCTGGCCTTCCCGCTGGGCCTGGACTCCTACCACGGCTGTGTGATCGCGGCCGCCCGCTACGGGCGTGGCCGGGTGGTGGTGACCGGCCACAAGGTCCTGTTCTCCGTGGGGAAGCTGGGCCCCTTCCTGCTCAACGCTGTGCGCTGGCTGGACGCGGGCCGCCGCGGCAAGATCGTGGTGCAGACGGAACTGAGGGCGCTGAGCGGGCTGCTGGCCGTGGGGGGCATCGACGCGAGCGTGGAGCCGCATCTGACCAGCGACGCGAGCGTCTACTGCTTCGAGCCCATGAGTGACGTGGGGGTCAAGGAGCTGCAGGAGTTCGTGGCGGAGGGCGGGGGGCTGTTTGTGGGCGCCCAGGCCTGGTGGTGGGCCTTCAAGAACCCCGGCGTGTCCCCTCTGGCCCGGTTCCCAGGAAACCTCCTCCTCAACCCCTTCGGCATCAGCATCACGAGCCAAAGCCTGAACCCGGGGCCCTTTCGCACCCCGAAGGCGGGGATCAGGACCTATCACTTCCGCTCCACCCTGGCCGAGTTCCAGGTCATCATGGGCAGGAAGCGCGGAAACGTGGAGAAGGGCTGGCTGGCCAAGCTGGGGCCCGACGGCGCGGCCTTCCTGCAGATCCCCGCCGAGGAGATTCCCGCCTACATGTCGGTGCACCGTCTCCTGCGGAAGCTGCTTAGCCGCTACCGGCTCCCGGTCGCCACCCGCGAGAACCCCGTGATCAATGACTGCTGCCGGGGCGCCATGCTGTCGCTGGCCACTGGCCTGGCCCACTCCGGAAGTGACCTGTCTCTCTTAGTCCCAGAAATTGATGACGTGTACAGCAGCCCCTACCTGCGCCCGTCGGAGTCGCCCATCACCGTGGAGGTCAACTGCAACAACCCAGGTGAGGCAGGAAGAGGGGACCAGGGGCGTGCTGACGTCAGCAGCTCCCTGCAGGGGCCCGATGTCCAGCGGGCATCGCCACCCTCCGCTGTGCAGATGGGGGTGAGGGTGGTGACATTTGCAGCTGAGTCGGGGAGGGGTGGAGGGGACCGGCAGCACTCCTGAGGAGGCTGGCGAGGAGGGATCAATCTCCCCCTCGCTTTCTGGCAGGCACCAGATACTGCTGGATGAGCACCGGGCTCTACATCCCCGGGAGGCAAATCATAGAGGTCTCACTGCCTGAAGCTGCCGCCTCTGCGGACCTGAAGGTAAGGCTCCACCCCTCACCTGGAAATGTGGGTCCCAGGGCACGTGTATGTATCCATTAAACCCTACTGGCAAGGCAGGGCACGTACCTCCTCCCGCATCTTCGGGATGAGGCAACTGGGCACGAAGAGCTAAGTGCCTGACTTAAATGTGTGGGTCTGATACCTCAGGTGGCTCAGATCTGGCCAACTTCCGTCTTGTGCACGTCACTTACACCATCAAGGGGGATCAGAAAGGGACCCCACGGCAATGTGGTGCCACGTGGTGTGTCTGGTAACCGTTTGTCCCCTTTCTGTACTGTGTCCATCTCCCACGCAGCGAGGTATCTGACCAGCATCCCTGCCTGCCCAGCCCACCTCTGCTCAGTCACTTTCACATACTCACACTCTGTTTTGAAGATAAGTTGCTGCCTATGCCCCCCTGAGGGTCCCTGTCACCCTTCTGTGTCTCTGTCTATCCTGGGGCCTGTTTAGCATAAGCCCCAGAAAAACAACCCAGGACTCTACCAACTACGGGACTCATTCTCTCGGTCCAGGAGGGGGCAGCAGGTGAGCCGCCCAGATCAGCGGCCCCACGGCCCCCGCTCCCATCCACAAGACACATGATTCCCTCTGCCATTCCTAGGCAGCCTGGGTTCTGTAGGAGAGGCCCCGAGAGCCCAGGAGGGGCTGCCCTCACAAGGCCAGCCTGGGGGTCACAGCTGGTGCTCCCTGGCCACATCTCAACATGACTCTTTGTGGGGCTTGGAACACAATTCGGCCTGTATGAGCTGGGGGAAGGATAGTCTCATGGGGTTAGTGCACACGACATGTGTGGTGGACAGGCTGGGGTGCAGGGGACCCCGGGAACCTTCCTGCCTCCGCCTCCTGCTCACCCGTCTGTGCCGGAGGTGACTCTGGGGGGGTCTGTCTGCTCCAGGTACAGATTGGCTGCCACACGGACGACCTGACCAGGGCCAGCAAGCTGTTCCGAGGGCCTCTGGTGATCAACCGGTGCTGCCTGGACAAGCCCAGCAAGTCCATCACCTGCCTCTGGGGGGGCCTGCTCTACATCATCGTGCCACAGAGCAGCAAGCTGGGCTCCGTGCCCATCACCGTCAAGGGTGCTGTGCACGCTCCCTACTACAAGCTGGGTGAGCGGGGGCCTGGCACGCACCCAAGACCAGGGAGGGGAGGCATTTGCTCTTTAGTATAGGAAGACAGGGACGGGAGGTGAGCTTCTCCGCTCTGCAGCCACAGGGATGAAAAGCCAAACCATGTCCCGGAGGAAATTCATGGAAGCATGGAAAGAGAGGACGTGGTGGCTGTGACCTTGGCGCCTGCCTGGGGTTCTAGCTCGGTGCTGCACCAGCAGGGATGGGGAAAAATGAGGTTCAAACCTCTGGCCTGTCTTCCAGGGGAGACATCCCAGGAGGAGTGGAAGAGGCGGATCCAGGAGAATCCAGGGCCCTGGGGGGAGCTGGCCACCGACAACATCATCCTGACTGTGCCGACCGCCAACCTCCGCACGCTGGAGAACCCCGAGCCGCTGCTCCGTCTCTGGGACGAGGTGATGCAGGCGGTGGCCAGGCTGGGTGCAGAGCCCTTTCCTCTGCGCCTGCCTCAGAGGATCGTGGCCGACGTGCAGATCTCAGTCGGTGGGTGCTCCCCTGTGCCGCCCCCAGGTCTTCCAACAGTCAACAGGGGCAGCCAGTGGAGAAAAAGGCTTTCCTAGCAGATGTAGAAGATGCAACCCTTGCCATTTAACGGGAAATCCAAGCGTATGCCCAAAATACAGACTCGGCTGCCTCCGCCCTCGAACATTGCCGTCCGCCCACATCTCCAGCAGTGTGGGGTGGTTCGGTAATGTCATCCCTTCAGCAAAGGTTGAAGAGGCCATTTACAGGGGACTGTTGATGGCCTAAGGAAACAGGGTGAGACCCTGTGACGTGGAGAGAGCAGGTACCGAGCCACATGGCCCCATGGTGTTAAAATATGCAGCTGATCACACCGTGGTGCTGTGGGGGGTGCAGAAGGTCTGTTGCTCTCCCCCAGGTCCATCAGGGGACTCCGCAGAGTGGGTAAGACATCAGAGACCTTGACCAAGGCTCCAGTTGTTGGGAGAAGGACTTGAGTAACTTGAGTAACAACACACCGCTCTCCTCCCTTCCTGCCTGTGACTATGCAGGAGTCTGACTTTTCCTAATAACCTGTCCTTTTCAAAGAAAATACGCTTAAGAAGAAACTGAAATGAGATCTCTACAAATAAGTGTGTGTGGGGGGGTGGTAGGTATAGAAATTATAGAACCCCAAAATTTCCAGCCTGGTTCTCTTGGCTGACATAAGTGGCCGCTATAAAGTCATTGATTTTGGGCAACTCTGTGCCTACATAAAGGCCTCAAAGGCCTGCACGGTGAGGACATGGGAGAAGAAGGCAGACTCGCATGGCAGACCTCTCCTGACCACCCGCTGCTCCCCCCAGCAGTGTGCTTCCTCGGTCTGCCTGTTCTGCTCCCCACTCTGTTTCTGGTGAAGACTCTTGCTGCCCCTGCACCTCTGGCCTGTACGCCATTTCTGTCTGCATAAGTAAATAAAATCTTTAAAGAAAAAAAAAAGAAGTCAGGCTCGCATGGGCAGGAAGGCTTAGACCAGCAGCAGAACATGACCTCTGTCTGTTCTCTGCCCTCCCGTGGCGCGCTCGCTCAGGCCAGAGTGAGCAGAAGGGCACCTGACTGAACGAGCTGTGGAAAGAGGCGAGCCGGGGAGGGTGTCAGTTTGGAGCAGTAGAGGGCTCCTCTCACCTGGGGCGCCCTGGAGTGATGAGGCTGAGCGCTGTGGCGGGAGCTCACCCAGCCTCTGTCCTGTGTTCCCAGGCTGGATGCATGCCGGCTATCCCATCATGTGCCACCTGGAGTCTGTGCAGGAGCTCATCAACGAGAAGCTCATCAGAACCAAGGGGCTGTGGGGCCCTGTGCACGAGCTCGGCCGCAACCACCAGCGGCAGGAGTGGGAATTCCCGCCACACACCACCGAGGCCACCTGCAACCTGTGGTGTGTGTACGTGCACGAGACGGTCCTGGGCATCCCTCGGGGCCGCGCCAATATTGCTCTGTGGCCCCCAGTTCGGGAGAAGAGAGTGAGGATCTACCTGGGCAAGGGTCCCAATGTGAAAAACTGGAATGCTTGGACGGCACTGGAGACATACCTACAGGTAAATGCCCGACACGGAGGGAAACGTGCAGCAAGGTTCGTAGGTGATGGTCTGGTGGCCCAGGAGAGGCCCCGCTCCACATCCCCGTGCTAGACAAAGCCCGGATGTGACAGCTCCATTTGAACACGCCTCTGCGGGACCCTGGAGTGAACCCACCGGGCAGAGTCCCCCCCTCCTGCTCCCACGCCATGTTCTGGAGGACTCTGGGAGAGTAGGTAGGAAGCCGTGAGGAAGCTGAGCAATAGTAGAGCAAGCGTCGCACTGTCAGGATGCCACCACCACGGGCTTTCACCCAGGCGGCTGACACTGGAGCCTGGCTATGCCGGCTGACAATGTCCGAAACCAGTGACCCTCCCCGACACAATGAGCGGGCTGTGAACGGTGTTTATCTGCGGATGCAGAACACCTCTGCCTCTCTCGGCCCCCCTCAGCCAATCCAGGCACCCCGCTGGCCTGGAGGTGGGCTCACCGTTGCCTTTGAATTGTCACTCAACGCCCCCGTCCCCTGTCCCTTCCCTGGTTGTTCTCAGCTCACTGTGGAGTGTCATTACCTTGGGTGCTCGGGATAGTTCTGGTTCTTCCACCTGCTCGAGTTTCTCATTCGTTCTCCACAGCCTTGAGAACAATGGTGCATGTGCTAGAGAAGCCCAGCCTTGGGTGAGGGGCACTTCACCCCAGAGACGAAGTTCTCGTTCGTGGCATAAAGTTGAGGGTGGTCTAGGGAGCCGTTCAATGTTGAGATCCATGACGCAGCCAGGCTCTGTTTCCCAGCTCGGGGAGGGCTGCCTTTTTCTAAACATAGCCTGATGCTTAATTCGAGTACAGCTGTCTGCTTCTACTTCCCCCCTCCTTCTCAAAGGCCTTGAAAACTGACATAGGCCTGTGATTAGTGAGGGTTCCCCGAGGCCATGGTAGGGAAAGGGAGCTCCCCTGGTGTTTGTGTTTAATCTTGCAACTCTGAGAGATAGAATTTTCTCATTTCAGCCATTTTAAATGCTATGTGATATCCTACTGCGACTTTCCTAAGCCAGTGAAATGTATGAATAATTTTATTAGTAGTAAATATGGATTGTGGCAGCTATGACCCCAGTCCTTATTTTTGAGCATCTACTTTGCGATGAGCTCTGTGTAGTGTGAGGTCCTTCTTAACATCAGAAATGAGAGGCAGGAGGACATGTGGCCACAGGTAAATTGGGAGAGAGGGGTGGTAAAGGGGTTCATCTTACAGTTCCTGCCTCTGTTACCATGATGGCTGGGCCGTGTTGGTAGACAAGATGTCTCATCCTGCTTTCTTCTCCTTTCTAGCTCCAGGAGGCCTTTGGCTGGGAGCCATTCATCCGTATGTTCACGGAGTATAGAAACCAGACCAACTTGCCCACAGACAACGTCGACAAAATGAATCTGTGGGTGAAGATGTTCTCCCACCAAGTGCAGAAGAATCTGGCTCCGTTCTTTGAGGCCTGGGCCTGGCCGATCCAGAAGGAGGTGGCGACCAGCCTGGCCTACCTGCCCGAGTGGAAGGAAAATATTATGAAATTGTACCTCCTCACACAGATGTAAGGAGTGCCCAGCGAGGTGGCAGGTAGAGAGGTTTGGGGAGGTAGGCAGAGCTGGGGGTCACTCCTCGACCTCTGTGTCACAGGCGTCCAGCTTTGTCCTCCCAGCTAGTGCTCCCGTATCCTGGTTCCCAGTCTCCAGGCAGTGGGTGAAGGACGCGGCAGAAAGTGGAAGCAGGTTTTCTCAGGAGCAGAGCCTTTAGTGGGGGGCTGAGCCCCTCCTGTGGCCTCTCAGATTCCCTCAGGAGCCCAGATCAGTCCTTTGGGCACTGTCACCAGCCGTGATCCACAGAGGGCCGTTCTCTTCCTGACACCCCGAGGCCTCTCTGGGGCTTGAGTTTTGATCACTTTTCCTACAACCTACCCACGGAATCCAATGGAAGCATGATTTGCCTGGGTATCCAACCAGGCAGCTCCTTCGTGACTCATATATTTTTGAGTCTTGGGTGGTTTTCAAAGAGCTTGAAAGACAGCCTGGTGTAGTGGAAGGAGTCCCTCAACTAGGGTTAGCTTTGGGAATGACCTTTAACTTCTGTGCTCCTGTTTCTTTGTGTGTGGAATGGGCGTGCAGTTCCCGCCTCAAGGGCAGCTGTGAAGATCGTCCTGAGGAGGACGGCACCTTCCAGGCAATGCTCTGTTTCCTGCCAGTCTGCAGCTTAGAGAGCTCCCTGTTCTCTCTCCTCTCCCCACATCTGGAGCTGGAGACTGTCAGCTCTCACACACACTCCCCGAGTCCAAATCCTGGTCTGTCACCTCTTGGTGGTAGTACTCTGGGCAAGCTACTTAACTCTTTTGTGACTCAGTTTTCTCATTTATAAAATGGGACCTATTTTGTAGGATGATTGTGACGATTAAATTGTAGTACTTCTCAACTGATAGAAAGTTGGCTATCAGCAGGCATTAGCAAGCAGGCATGAGAAAATATCAGCTACCGTTTTTATTACCTACTCCACGCTGAGCAGCCTCACGCTGGACTTCACTGTGGGTGGCAGTTCGGGTGCAGTAGGATGACTTCCTGCACTTTCCACACCCAACTCCTGAAGGTTCCAGTTCTGCTTTAGGCTCCTACAGGAAAGGCTCTAAATCCACAGCAGGTTTTAAGAGCTACTTGGGGTTTAGTCTCTTTATTCCATCCCATCTTTCAGGTAAAAAAATCTCTTCTTGGATTAGGTCAAGAGGGGAAGTTACTTGAAAAGCCAGAGCAATTCCGTGAGGGTCTCTATGTGTTGCCCACAATAGACAGAGCCCAGTGGTGGAGTCTGTTACTTCTGCAGTATTGCAGACACCCACCCCCGTGAGAGTCACCACACGCACAGAGAAACCTTGACTCCAACTAGCTCAACTGGGGGCAGTAGATCCACATTTGATTGAGTGATAACATATTGAGACGTTTTCACGAATGTTGTTCTCATCTCATTCAGAATCTCCTGTTTCTTCGTAGTTTTAACTTGAGTTGGGATACTGATGTCTTTATTTAGCCAGTTCTCCTTTAACTCATTAATTTGTATTTAGTTATTTTAACACACCACTTTCTTTGCTTTATTGGGGCACAGAGATTATGACATTTGACCCAGAT
Organism: Condylura cristata; assembly: GCF_000260355.1. NCBI lineage: Eukaryota > Metazoa > Chordata > Mammalia > Eulipotyphla > Talpidae > Condylura > Condylura cristata. The sequence goes on along the minus strand of NW_004567143.1, from coordinate 554,415 downwards.
GACATTTTTATTTCGATTCCTTTATCATATCATTTCTTCATCATGGCACTGATTGTTCCTGTGAGTACTTATCACAGATGTTAACTGTTCATTCAACACTGGAAATAGTTATCAGTTAGGAGGTGACTGGGTATGTACCCCACATTATACTGGTGCTTTTATGTAGGTTGTTTCATTTAATATTCATGAGAAACTTATACATTGGAAATTTATTGCTCCCACTTTATGAGTGAGCAAACTGTGTTTTATAGAGACCAAGTAATTGCCTACAGTCTGACTGCTAATTGCTAATAGGTGGTAAATCTGGGATTTGAACCCAGGCATTCTGCTTACAGAATAGGTGTTAATAACGGCAATGCTTTGAATGATCAAGTAAATGAGTAAATGAAGAAACCAACCAGCAATTAGAAGGACCTCGAAGTCCTCACTTGCCAGTGTTTGGGTTGCTACTAATCCCTCATCTCATTTTGTCAGAGCAAAACGCCCCTTTTATTTTCCTGAATATCAGTTCAAAGGAAGAATGTATGGTAGGTCCCTCAGTTACCTTACTGGATTAAAATAATGGGTTATTTTGGTAAAGTACCTGACTCCCAAAGTCCCAGACACTGCATGTTATCAGAAAAGATATTAGATCCTTAGTCATTTAGAAGACTATATCCACTCTTGCAAAGTAATTCATATCACCTCCATGTCTAATGCCTCCAGTGGAGCTTTGAATTTAAGATGATGAACTGAATGTGTAAGTTTATCTCCCCTCCCTCTCCAGGCCCCACTGAAGTTGACGTCAAGAAACACAAAAGAGAATTGACACATCTCAGCAAAGAACCCTGAAGGAATTTGGTCATCCGTGAAGATCTCAGCATCTTTTTGGAATGGAGCGAATGGCTAAAGCTTGAAAATGAATGGAAGAGTGAAGGTACCTTTCAGAGAGAATTTAAGCTGATCTGAACAAGTATCGTATCCCCAAAGAGACCTGCAAAGTGTATCTACTAATGAGTTATCCCAGTTGTAAAATTAACTCCCACCCCATTCTACCCCAACCCTATGACAAAATACAGGTGGTCTCCTGATAGTGCCAGTTACAAATCTATTGTTGTTTTTGCTATTGTTGCTGTTGTTGTCTATATAAAGGAGTTCAAACTGGCTGAGGAGAGACAGGTTCTCAAGGAAAAATTCTCTTTTTGTGGAAATGAGTAGTCCCCTAGCCTTTTAGCAAAGTCTAATTCTAGCAAGTGAGAGCCCTACCCACGTGGGGCTTCCAACAGAGAGAAAGGCTCACCGGAGAAGCAGATCCAATCATGCAGTAGCAGCAGAAACCCACACCGGCTGCTTTAAAAGTCAGCAGTTACATTGATTCTTAGGTGCCAGTGGTCAACAAGCAATTTCCAAGCATTGGACACGGGGCTGAGGCAGAGGGTAGGAGTAGGGAGGAGCATGTGAGAAAAATGGATTCAAATTAGATTTGCAAATTACAACCGATACCGAAGGAAACAGAGTTTCTTAAGCTTAAGCATCTGTACCTTCAGAAAGAGTTGAGACATGCTGTGCTACTACAATGAGAAGTAAAACTGAATAGGAAGAACCCTCTGGACGGTAAATAAGGCCTCCAAAAACAGTGGACAGACTGGAGACAACAATCAAGCGACTCTCCCTACGATAGAGAGCAACAAAGGAATAGCGAGAAATATGAATAAGAAAAGAGAGATAGTAGCTAACCGAGAAGTTTCTGGAAGAGAGAACATCAGTTAAGGCAATAAAAATATTTAAAATGTTTTATCTATCAGAATAGGTAAAGAAATAAAAAGAGAAATGAGGGCCTTCCTTTGTTCCTTTGTGGCGCAAGGGTTTAAGTGCAGCATTATGCAGCTGGCCACAGCCACTTCGACACAAGTTCGAGCCCCGGCCAGGGAGGTGACCCACATGACGCAGCAGACCTCTCCTGTCGCCCACCATTTGCTCCCCTCAGCAGTGTACTTCATCAATCTGCCTGTTCTGCTCCCCACTCTGTCTCTGGTGTGTCCTATCACTGGCCCTGTACCTCTGACCTGTACCCCAGTTCTATAAGCATAAATAAAATGAATCATTTTTAAAAAGAGAGAGAGAGAGAAAGGATTGAAGAACTTAGATTTCAGATAGATGAGGAGCCCCACACAACCTCCATCTATGCACAATCTTGTGAAATTTTGGAGACAGAAGACATACAAATGTCCAAAGAGAAAATAAAATAGGTCCCCAATTAGCTCAACTGAATGAGAAGGAGACTGTCAGCAGACTATTTTATCATCAGCATGAATGCTACAAGCCAACAGCAGTATCATCACAAATGGAAGATTTTGTATCTAGAATTCCTAGCAAGCCAAACCATCAAGAGTCAAGTCAAAATGAAGGCATTTTCTGACATGCAAGTTTTCAGAAAGTCATTTGCACCCTTACAGAGAAATCACCTTGAGGATGTTCTTCAGCAAAATGAGGAGAGAAGCCAGAAAAGAGGAAGAAACAAAATCCAGAAAATGAAATCCGTAGACCCACCCCAGGTGAGCAGGCCTCAGATCCTCCTGGGGGAGAATCTGTCCTATAGGCAGATTCTTTGGACAGCTGGAATGTTTGAGAAGGTAGAGGACCAGTCCTCTTTAGTCAAAAGAAAAGAAGACAAACCGAAAAAGATAGCAAGAATTTCAGGTCTGTTTATGAAACAGCTGCAAAAGTTTCCATGGAGACAGATTCTAAGAGGAGACTCGAGTTGGCAACGGCGGTAGGTATTTCCCCTTTCGAGAAGCTCAGACACCCTGCTTTGGATGTGTATGGAAGAAAATGCCCTAGTTTACTTGGTTCTCGGTAAACGGTTTTTATTAAACAGCCAAAATAATGTAGATGCTATGTATTGGGACTCTGATCAGCCTAGAGATTGGTTATGAAAGGCTTCCTTTCTTATTCAGAATTGTGATAGAAAGTAATTGATCCAGAAACAGAAGGAAAAGCAGAAAGAAATTGAGCATTAGTTGGGGGAAGAGAGGTGAACAGAAGACCAGGACTACTTATATATTCAAGTGGAAATGAAAGATAAAATCGACAGTTAATGGAACAAGAGCCCAAAAATTGGTCTACTGAGCAAAACGATAAATTCAACCAATAAAAGTATTTTAAATGTCCCATCTATCAATAATTTGAGAAAGGAATGGTGGGGATAGTGTAAGTTAAATCCTTATCTTTTATAATGAATTATTAAAGATTGCCTAAAGTTAATAAATCAAGAAATTATTGTTCAAACATTATTTAATGGTAGGAAATTAGTTACCAGAAGATCAAAGGAGAAATTGTTAAAAGCCTTGCCTTGAGATCAGAATAGAGTTGAAAAGGGTGGGGTAGAAAACTGTGTTTTTCATTTGAAGTCCTGTATTATTTAATTTTTTTTTTACCTTGTGCATGTATTACTTTGGAAAATTTTTAATAAACGCAAATAAAAATCCTTGAGTGGCTTCATACTGAGACTGTCCAGCCGAAGCCCTTGAATGGCATAAGAGACCCTCAAACATTTACATCCGTCCGATTGCCCAAGCCCATCAGATCTTCTCTGTCACTTTAGTTCTCCCAGCTACTCAAACATCGTTCAACAACTCAAGCCCACCACACCTCCTCTTATTTCTAAAGGTGTCCCCAAAAAGCCAACCCTGCCTCTGATCGCCCGGGTGTCCGGAGATCAGGTTCTCCATATGTCCATTGAGTGAATGAACCTCCAGCTGGGTCCAATTAGTTTCCTTCCTGAGAGGCACGTGACACTTGCTTCTATTCCAGGAAGTGTTTGGAGGCCTTCATGAAGCAACACTTGCCTACCTGTCTATTGTAGTTAGTTTCAATCTTCTGAGAATTTGTAGCTCTCTGTCTGTGTCCTTACCACTTTCCCTGAACATCGTACTGTTTGCTGCTTTTTTACCCTGTGGTTTTGGAGAAGCCCTCAACCAGCTAGTGGAAATCTTCAAGATTCCAGCCAGCTTCTTGGCTCCTGCTATCTCTAGTCACCTGGTGAACCTTCCTGTCTCAATGTTCATGAACTTTCCTAACTGAAGATTCAACTTTGCTGACCTGAACCAGCATCTTCCCTAAGTGCTGGGTGTCCTTAGGGGCAGGAATGGAGATTCACACTTGTGAATCAGGATGGTTTCTGTTATCTCAGAATTCACCCAGTTTCTTTTATCTCCCCCCACTCCACTCCATCTGCATTCCTGTGTGGGTGCTGAGGTACAACATCCATTTACTCTCCTCCATTGTCTAACCCCCAAGGCCCCAAGAGCACCTATGGAGTTTTGGCTTTTACAGCAATCTCCCTCCCAGTCTTGCAATCCTATCTCTTCACCAAAACAATCTCTGCAATATTTAGACACTAAACCCCTATTGCAGTGGTTTCACATCTTAGCCAAGAGAGCTGTGTGTGGAAATACTACCAAAGCCTTTGGAATTTTCTGCTGTTAAATGGTATAAGGAAGAAGCCTATCATTGATAGAAAACTGGAGTTTACATCAGTGTTCTATATCATGGGGTCAGGGTGCTTTCATAGGTGTTCAGAATATTAGGAATAAGGGGAATAAGTGAGTAAATTAAAAACAAGCCAGGCATTGAGCAGAGATGACTCTTTCGGAAGGCAAGGGTTATGTTAAGATAATTAGGTGATCTGAGGCCCATTAAGTCACAGTTACTGCGGGCGAGCCCTCAGGCTCATTATTTAAGAAAAAGGTATGTACAGGTACTGAACATTTCTTTGCATGAACTGCGAACATTTTGATCTGAAACTCACTTTCGCAGAATGTCAAAATTGTTCAGTATAATTTGAGATCTAAGATAGTGTTTCTGCTGGAGCAGCCCAGCAGAAAAATCACAGCAGGGTATCAGATGCACAATAGAAAAACAATTAAGTCAAGAGGTCTAGAAGTCAGCAAGCCCCTCTGGCTTCCTCCACACAACCTGTGCCCCAGGGCCCAGGTGGATAGGGCATCTGTCCTTGGAGGGTCCGTTTAAACAGGAGCCTGTAACCCAAAAGGTTATAAACTCTCACCCTCCCTCAAGGTCACTAGGGCTGAGAGCTACAACTCCAGATTTTTTTTTTTAGTTTCTCCCTTCCCTTTTGTTCTTGCTGCTTGTGTGGCCTTAGAGTCAAGCTGTTACAGAGGAAACCATCATAACCATAAGTAAAGCTATTGACATTTAACTGGAAGAAAACGGTGGGCGCTGTGGGCTTTCATTGGTAACAAACCATCTGAACCTAGAGCAGACTTAAATCTCTGCTCCCCACAGGCCACTCGGATAAAAGGGCAAACAGCTGAGTCCCGTCAGCTGCGTCAGCTGCGCTCCAGTGAACTTTGCTTGAAGGCCAGTGGATCCCTGATACCAGAAAAATGGAGCCCGGGAATAGGGTGGTGGAGAACATGACAGATGAAGGTTTAATGCCAATAGTTGATCAAGAGAGATTTGCAGTCACGGGGTGCGGGGGGAGAGGAACAGCACACACCTCCAAGACCACCAGCCATTATAGGATCTGGGCTTTGGGTGATCATTTGGGCGAGGGGCTCAGGAGGCAAGGCTTCTTTCTGGGCAATTCCATGGCTGAGTAGCTCAGTAAATCGCAGCTGTGATAAGTGCTGACTACGCAGAACACTCTGGCTGCTTTCCAAAGCAACATGTATTTTTAGACAAGAGGGATGTTTGATATTTTGGGTTTCCTTTTAAGATGTATTTATTTATGTATACAAGAACTGGGGTACAGGTCAGAGGTATATGGGGGTACATGAGAGGACTCACCAGAGATAGAGTGGGGAGCAGAAGAGGAAGATCAATGAAGTACACTGCTGAGAGGAGCAGCAGGGAGACAGGAGAGGGCTGCTACACCATGTGGGTCAGCTCCCTGCCCGGGAATCGAACTCATGCTGCAGTGGCTGGCGATAGCCTGATAGCACTGTGTCTTTAACTCCTATGCCACCAGGGAGGCCTCTTTTAAGAAACATGCTTAAAATATTATAAACTGTTGCTTCTGTAAGAGGCACATCCCACAGCTGGCCACCCTCTTCCAGTCTAGTCATGAGATCTCTTAAAATTTCATTGAATAGACATTCACTGAACTGAATGTCTATTGAATGAAATTCATTGACTACAGTGAGAGATACTGTTACAGGATCTGGAAATACAAGATGAAATAATAATGCTCCTGCCCTCATTGTGTTCACAGCTCTGTTTTTTACCATAAAAACAGACAAATGAATACATGTCAAGTAGTTTGAGGAGTATGGGAAAAATATAAAGCTAAGGAAGGAAAGAGCATGCTCTGGATAGGGAGTGGGTTGTACTTGAGGCTCTATAAAGCACATTAATGAAGCTGCAGGAATCAGAAATGCTCTCTCCTGCATTTACCCGTTCCAGAGCCAGAGGCCCACTGTCCATACTCAGCTTTGGCTGAGGCAGCTCGCAGAGGGCCCAGGTCTCTAGTACAAACCAATCTGTCTGACCCAGACAGGAGGAGCAGAGAAAGGCCCACCTTCTCATTGGAGGAAGACCCTTTCAGATGGCTGTCTACAGTGACAGAGACATGTTCCCAAACCTCCTCTGTGATCAGAATATTACTAGCTCCTACCATGTGTCCATTATACAAAAAAATAATAATTCTTTCTTAATTTTATAAATTACATTTTCTAATTTTTACCTTTAACTTTATAAATCCCCAACCTTGCAGGGTTAATTTCACAAACACACCAAAGGGGAATAGACAACTTTTATACCTCACTTATCAAGAGAAGCCATGAACTAGCTGGTTAAAAAAAAAAAAGGGAGGCAGGAACTTGTCCTTGACCCAGGCCATACAATCCCAATAAAAGTTACCATAAGGCCCTCCCTGGTGGTGCAGCGGGTTAAAGCACTGCACTAAGAAGCTAAAGCCACTTCCGCATGAGTTCGATTCCCGCCTGCCCCGGAGGTGACCACATGGCCCGGCAGACCTCTCCTGACCCGCCCGCTGCTCCCCTCAGCAGTGTACTTCGTCGATCTGCCTGTTCTGCTTCCCACTATGTCTCAGGTGAAGCCTCTCACCCTCCACATCTCTGGCCTGTATCCCAGTTGTGTATGAATAAATAAATAAATCTTTAAAAAAAAAAAGTTACCATAAATGCACTTGGGAATGGAAAATGTAGTGGGCAAGGCTTTCATAAATACTCGCAAGTTAATGACTTTGCTATTTCATCACAGTCCAATGCAATTACTTTGAGTGTTAGAACAGTAGAGGATATCACAGCACTTGTCTTAGCCTGGGGTCCTCCAATGAGGTAGATCAGATGTGCAAGAGATTTATTAAGGAAAACACACGTGAGAGAAAATGAAGAGGGACCCAGAGGAGATTGAGACAGTCATCAGAGGCAATGGTTTACACAGCAATGTGGGTCTGGAGAAAACTTTTTTCAGGCCGGTGGGGACTTCTTGGGTCCATATCACCCCCAAGGGAGTTCTAAACCTCTCAGGACTAGACCTACCACACACATAAGCATGGGCCAGGAGAAGGCCCTGGGCAGCCAGGCCTGAGCACCAACCATCCAAGCACACCAGCCGGGCTGTCTGTCAATTACTGGGCTGCTCCCTGCAATCTGAGATCTGAAAGGGGCCACCCCAGTCCTTTTTCCTAAAACAGCTGTAGACACCTGTTCTGAACCATCAAAATGGAAACTTAGTGACCCTCACAGTGACTCACACCAGTGAAAGCACAGAGATGTGTCCACCTAGTCCTAAATTAGATGTGGCTAATCCTTCTAGACTCCTGAGGCCCTTCTGGGAAAGAATATATGCGACCACATTATGTTCAGCTCATAACTAAAAATAACTCAAATAATTTAAATTTAACTCATAACTAAAAATAATTGAAGGAGGCCAGTGACCATTGATCCCAACCCATCACTGGAAAACATGTGTGAGAAGTAATCCCAGATCGGACTTAGCGAGAACCAAATTGCAGCAGGAATTTTCCGCCAGTTAACAAAATGGACTGATGTATGACCAGTAACATTAACAATCCTGATTTTTTTGTATGTCTTTCTATGCTGGACCATCAGGTATCATTATGTTTATGACTGTCATTATGTTTAGTCCAGAGTCTGTCGCTGCAGTGCTAAAGTGTAGATTAGCACACTTGGCTTAAGTTAACATACAGGAATGGGAAATGGCCTCATTTTCTTGATTCAGGTAAGGAGTATCTATTACCAAAACAAAAATAAAACTTGGATTTGGTTAAGGATAATGAGGGGTCTGGGAAGTGGCTGTGATGGAGTTACACGCTGTTTCCTGCCTGGTTATTTCTAGAAGACCTTGCTTGGGATGGTAGATTACAATCCAAACTCTTTAGTGCATCAACAGGGTCCCTTCAACAGGGTCCAGGGTCCCTTCACATCTAGCACTATGCAAACCCTGTTGGTCAGTCACAGGCATGATGAACACTGGTCTCCCCAAGTTCTTTGCATCTGCCTCTCCATGCTGTGGACTATGATTCAGCCTCATGTTACAGCACCGCCCACTCTTCTCTGCCCATAATGATCATATCTAATTGGTCAAAGTCAGTTTCCCTGCCACCTTCTCTTTAAGTCTGATACCTTGATCAGTGCCAGTGAATATGTGTGCAGTGAGAATAGGCTGACTTTCATGGAGTAGTTTCTGTTTTCTCCAAGGTGGGAGGAAAGGAATGGGGTTTGCATAGGCCCCCGAGCAATGACCCTTCAGCCAGAGGCCATGTCAACCACGCCACCATCTGTGGTAGTTGTTAAGCAAAGCTTTGTGCTGTGGTCTATGTTATTCAGTTTCTATTCTTCAGCCATCTCCTGCTCCAGCAGGTACCTGGTGAGGATGTGCCTTCTTCTGCTCTCTCACCCTGGAAAATTCACCTTTGCTTGAAGCCCTTCTATTAAATCAAAACCAAAATACCCTTTGAGACAGTAAATACCCTTATCATAAAGACTGACATTGATATGGGTAGAAGCTCATTACAGACTGAGACTAACACACACAAGAGGCCCTGAGCTCAGTGGTTGGCCCTGAAGGTCCCTCACCCACTTCCTAGTCTCCACCCAGCTCCTGCTAGGAGACAGCAGAACTCACCTCGTTTCACACTGGCCTTTCATTCTCAAATATCTGAAATACAGAGAGGTCTTCTCCAAGGTGTCTTCCTGGTAGTTTCTGTTAGCTCTTTCGTTCTGCAGCCAGACTGCATTCGGTCCATTGCCAAGTAAATTTCCACCAGCCTCCAAAGACTGGGTTATTATTTACTTGCAAACTCAGTGGACATTTCTTAAATACCATAAAAAGCTATTCATTTATACATATGCACTTTTGTATTTAGTGTGAAACTAAAACCTACTAACACGTCAGAAGACAAACAGGAAATGAGGGCTTAGGGTAGGCAAAATAAAGCCTGAGAGCAGCTGACAGAGCCCTGTGAAATGATCAAGTACACGGGTGCCAAATTACAACCTGGGTGAGGGAAAGACATCTGCATAGTCAGGAGGAGGACCTGGCAGTTTACAAATCTTCCTTAGGGATTTGATGACTAAGCTAAGAAAAATGTGTCATTTTCCAGGGAAAAGAATTTTCTCCATCACCCACAGCCTAGCAAGAACATTGCTGGACAGGATTTCTATGTATACGACATATTTCTACATATATTAGCAGACCAAAAAGTGAGTTCCGCATCCTCTGGATTCAGAGTTCTCTGAACCACCCCAAAATCCCCAGCCTGGGGTGCATGGCGGGTGTTGAGCCCCATGCTCCCCACTAGGGGCAGCCCCGCCACACAGGGGCGCCGGCCACAGTCACGCACCCTGCCCACCCCAGAGCTGAAGGAGCCCAGTCCCCGGGCATCAAAGCACATCCTCGGCTGTGGGGTACTTGGTTTTGGGGGAACTGTTTACTGGAGAGTTAGCCTTTGCATTTTCCACCGAGTGTGCGGCAACTTTGCTCAGCTCCCTGTGGCACTCAGGGGAATTTCAGAAAGTCTAGGGAGACCGGGTCCCAACCGGACCCATAGAGGTTAAGGATCCCCATCTTCCGAGAGCGCTGGTCGTGTATCCCGCAGGGTCCAGCGACCCTATAATGCCGCCCTCAGAGCTGTGGGTCGCGCGGGACTCGTGGCGTTTCGGGGCGCGGCCACAACACCGCCCACCTATTGCCCCGCCCCTGAGGGTCCGCCGCGTCTCCAGGGAAGTCCCACTCCCCGCCCGGGGCAGTTCCGAGCGCCGCTGCTGATGCCCCGCCCACTGTCCCACCCTCCCAGCCCTACGCCCCGCCCCCATTCTTACGGCCCG
>NW_004567143.1:510158-543406 GCF_000260355.1 Condylura cristata | reverse complement strand
AAAAAAAAAAAAAATAAGGAAGGCCCAGAGGGGCACGATTCGCTGGTCACCGCGGAGGTTGTCGTGGCTCCCGGCCTTCCCGCCCCCTCCTCGGAGCGCAGAGCCCAGCGCTCGTCCAGCCCCCAGGACTGGCTGCTTCTCTGGCTGCTTCTCTGGCTGCTTCTCTTGCGAGACACTGCGGTGTTGGGAAAGGAAATGGACTTTTACTGGAAACCCGGGCAAGGTTCGGACGGTGGCGAGTGTAGTCTGGAAAACGGCTAGAAAACAATAAAATGTCCAGACCCAGGAGACCGCAAGTCCCGAGGGAGGCCCTCAGCTTTTACCTTTGGGTCCTGTGAGGTTGCAGGGATCGGTTTAAGGGGAGACCGAGAAGGGCGACCTCCAGAAGCTTGGCGGTGAGAATACATCCTGGAGACTGAGAACAGGTTGGTTGGATCTAGATGAGGCCGACGTTTGAGTGATGGGGCTCACGTTGAACAGGGTGAGGCGGCTGCAGGGTTCACAGTTGGGGCAGAGGACACGTGGAGTTTCTATTGAAAGCAAAGCCTGAGAGGAGGACTTGTGTGCCAGGTGATTTATTTGGGAAATAATCCCAGAATAACAGTAGCAGGAGCCATGAGACCAGGAGAGAAGGGTGTGTCGCACTGAGCTGTTTGCCTCTGTGGGCAAATGGGGCTCAGTTTCTCTGGGACCTCTACAAAGCTTCTAGAATATTCCTTAGGATAGCCACTTTGGTGTGTAGCCTTTGCACCTGCGCTGGGTGACAGCTCACCGCCACGTCAGGGCTGCTCCCGCGGCAATGGCGGAAGCAAGGTGTGCCCAGGATTCCAGGAAAGCCCAAAGGGCAGCCAGCCGCTGAAGTCAGAGCAGGGCCAAGGGGGAGTGAATCCGGGCACTTACCTGACCTTGGTCAGCTGGAGAAGTAAGAGAGGACAAGAGACAGACACATTTCTCAGTGCTCACCAACCTAAGGAAGACGCTCTACAGGCCTTCTCTCCACCTTCAAAAGGAGGTGTCCTTCTCCTTTGACGAAAAGGGGAGCTGAGGCCTAAGCCATTTTTTCCAAAAGGAGCTGCTTTGAAGCACCTGAGTTCCATTTCAGTTACCCCGATTGCTGAGAGACCTCTGGGAACCACAGAACGCTAGCTCAGATAGAGGCAGTTTCTGGAAGGTCCTCTGGCCTTTTTGTCCAAGACTTTAAGGCCCAAGTCAACTCAGACACCAAGTCTTGCTTGATCCTCAGGCCCCGCAGGCTGCAGCTACTATCTCTGGCTCCCAACCTGCACCCTGCACCTCCCTGCCACCTCGGGGACTCAGCTCCTTGGTTCTCTCTTCTCCCACAGCCTCTCAGGTCTCAGCATAAATGTCATGGTCGCTTTCTCAGAGAGGCCTTTGCTGTCACCAAATCTAAGTAGCTGTCACCATCGGCTCCATCATTGTTTTATTGTCATCAGAGCAATTAAGAGCTGCTGCGTTTTTTTCATCATTTATCTACCTGTTTATTGTCCTCCTTCTAAAATATTAGATCCATGAACATGGTGGCTTGTGATTTCCTTGCTGCCCTCCTGGGCTTGCCACACCGTGGCAGCTCAAGAAATGGTTTTCCTGGGAGTGTGTTTCCTTCCCTGGGCTTCCACACAGCCCCTGCTCTGTTCTGCCCAAGCTGAGTCCCGCTCTCCTCCGCAGCCGCCGAAAGCACCGTGGACCCCAATCCCACTGCTGCCTTCCAGGCCCTTGTGGATGGAGTGACCAGCTGGGATGTCCCTGGAGACTCCGTCCCCTGCGAGCTGCTTCTCACGGGAGAGGCCGCCTTCCCAGTCATGGTCAATGGCCAGGGGCAGGTGCTCATCGCCGCCTCCTACTATGGCCGTGGCCGCCTGGTGGTGGTGGCCCACGAGAGTTACCTGCTGGATGTCCGCTTGGCCCACTTTCTTCTCAATGCAGTGGGCTGGCTCTGTCCCTCATCCGGGGCTCCCGTTGGGGTGCACCCAAGCCTGGAGTCACTGGCAGACATCCTGCAGGGCTCTGGGGTGGGGGCGCAGATTCAGGGAGATCCGGGTGAGGCCCAAGGGGTTTATTGCATCAGTGCCTACGATGATACCATGCCAGCACAGCTGATCCAGTTTGTGAAAGCGGGGGGGGGCTTGCTCATCGGGGGCCAGGCCTGGCATTGGGCCAGTCAGTACGGCAGTGACAAGGTGCTGTCCAGATTCCCCGGAAACAAGGTCACCTGTGTGGCCGGAGTGTACTTCACCGACACCTACGGAGACACAGGCCAGCTCAAGGTCTCTAAGAAGGTGCCCAAAATCCCACTCCATGTCCGGTAAGTGATGCTGCCTGTGATGGTGCCTGGTGCATAAATACATTCGATTCCTCTTCTGTGACCTTCTGCTGAAAACTACAAATCAGATATAGGATCATTAAGCGCCCCAAAGCAGAAGAGGGACTGGGTCCCCATTGCCATCCCCTATAATGGCCCAAGCTCTAGTGACTCGCTCAACAAGCTGATCTCGCTTTCTGTCCCCTGAGTATGGTGCCTGGGACATGCAGAACACTTAGCAGCAGCTCCTGAACACATGAAAGGACAGATGTTCACTTGTAGCATGAACCCTGTGCCAGGCCCCACTCAGGGCAGTCCACCGTCTCGTGGCTTGTATTCTGCTGGAAAATTGGGCAGTTAAGGAGACAGACAGGGACTTCAGCAAATGTGATAAGAACCTCCAGGAAAGGAAAGCGTGATAAGCCAGTAGAGTAAAGAGAGGGTCTGGGCGGAAACTGAGCTGTCAGGCTAAGTCAGTCTGAGTTTACTGTGCAGAAGCTTCTAGATGAATGTTGCGGGAACTGAAAACCCCCAGAGTGGGTGGCAAGGGAACTTCTTTCCTCTCCCAGCGCTCCCCGACCTGTATAAGCTCTTTAAGGTACAATGGTAGACCTGAGCCTGTCACTTTTAATTTAGAAAACCACCTCACGGCTGGGAGCCCTCACACTAGGCTGCCAGTTCTGTTTCAGTGGCCCAAACCGGTGCACTTGGCCAACGCCAGCTTCCAGGGAAGGGCTGAGTACTGTCAGGGAGCACTTCAGAGCCTGAAGGAATGGTGTGCCACGAGGCATGGTGTGCACCCAGCAAGGTGGGCTCTGGGACTTCCTGCCGGGGGCTGGCCACGGGGAGGTTGCTCACAAAGTCATTGAGTCACTCCAGCCTGGCTCTGATTCTGACCGGCAGACGGTTACATTTCATCAGCTTGAATGGTTTAATTTCCTAAGTCTCTTGTCCAGCAATTTAACCTGCTTTTCTGCATCTGCATCTATGTTTTTTTTTTTTCTTCTTTGACGCTGAATCAAAGGTATGTTTTATGCTTGTGTTAACTTTTGATGATGGAAAATTTCCAACTTCTAAACTTCAAACTCTAATTCAAAGCAGAAGTGACATTCATGGAAAGATCCCCATCCTGGGATCCCCCCAACTTGCAAACTGACCAGCTCTTAGCAATCTCACTTCCTATACTGACCCCATACCATGCAATCCCATCTGTATTACAATCTGTTTCGCTCTAGGTAGAAACTCTAGTGAAAATATTACCAGAAGGCCCGTTCATTATCACACCTAGAAGAATTAGTTCATCCTTAAATGTTATCGCTCGTTTCTGTGAGTCTTACTTTTTCCTCTAGGTCTGTTGAGGTTGGTATTTAGGTTGCTTGACGTGTCTTTGATGTCTTATATGTGAGTTTCCCTTCTAGCCCCTTCTTTCTTGCTGTTCTCTAGCAGTGGTCAGGAGAGCTAGAGACTTTGTCCTGATGGATTCTTTTCGTCTGAATCCTGCTGGTTCCATCCCTATGGTGCCCTTGAATACATCTCTTCCTTCCCTGTAGTTCCTGTTGTAAATACAAACCTCAAGATTTCACAATCTCTACTTCCCATCAGAAGCAGAGGTCTGCAAGCAACCTCTGTGCCCACGCAGATTTCTCTTTCCTCTGAGCTGGTTTCAGTGCCTTGCTAACAGACTGCGGTCCCTCTGTCCTTCCTACCTGTTGCTTTGCAGGTGTGGGGAGGATCTCAGGCAGGACCAGCAGCAGCTCCTGGAAGGGGTCTCCGAGCTGGACATCGAGACGGGGGGCATCCCCTCACAGCTGCTGGTGCACGGGGCGCTGGCCTTCCCTCTGGGGCTGGATGCCTCACTTGGCTGCTTCCTGGCGGCCGCCCGCTATGGCCGGGGCCGTGTGATCCTGGCTGCCCACGAGGGCCTGCTCGTCACTCCCAAGTTGGAGCATTTCTTGCTCAATGCTGTGCGCTGGCTGACAGCTGGCCGGACAGGCAAAATTGGGGTGCACTCCAGCCTTCCGGAACTGTGCGTGCTGGCGTCGGGGCACAACCTGCCATGCAGCCTGCAGTCCCAGCTCACTGGGGACTTGCAGGTCTACTGCTGCAATGCCTACAGCGCCGAGGAGGCCCAGCGGCTGCAGGAGTTTGTGGCCGAGGGCGGGGGCTTGCTGATCGGGGGCCAGTGCTGGTGGTGGGCCTCGCAGAACAAGGGCCTCTCGGCTCTGGCCAGCTTCCCCGGGAACATCATCCTCAACCGCTTTGGCCTCAGCATCCTCCCTCAGACCCTCCACCCGGGCTGCTTCCCTGCCCCCAGCCCCGAGATGCACAGCTACCACTTCCGCCGGGCGCTGTCTCAACTCCAGGCCGCCCTGAGCCACCAGGCAGGGGAGGTGCCGAAGAGCTGGCTGGCAAGGCTGCGGGTGGATGTCACGGGCTTCCTCCAGATCCCCGCAGCTGGGGTCCCGGCTTACTCGTCCCTGCACCGACTGCTGAGGAAGACGCTGGGCCAGTCCGGCCTGCCGGCCGTGGGCAAGGAAAACCCCGTGGCCGGTGACTCCCGCGAGGCTGTCATCCTCTGTCTGGCCACGGAGCTGGCCCGCGCCGGCACTGACTGCTCCACGCTGGCACAGGGCCTGGGAGGCTGTGGCTGCAATCCCAGCTGGCTCCCGTCTGAAGACCCCGTCACGCTGGAGATTGACGGAAACAACCCAGGTATAAAATAGGAGCGTGTGCCCGGCCCTGGGGGACGGTGGGGTCGCTGGATCCAGGGACTCTCAGCAGGATGGGGGGCCGGGCCCAACGTGGGTTGAGGAGGGCTGAGTGCCGGGAGCCTGGAGGAGTTGGAGAGATGAAGGGGGACACTGAGGGTCCCCGCAGAGTGGGATCAGGTGGGGGAAGGACTCATCCCTTCCTGTGCCTTTGTCAGGCCACGGTGATTCCTGGGTCAGCACCGGACGCTACCTGCTGAATGGACAGAGTGCGGAAATCTCCTTGCTGTCTGAGGCTGCAGCTTCTGCTGGGCTGAGGGTAAGGCCACACTGCTGCAGCGAGCACCCCAAGCCCTACAGCAGCTGGGCTCAGTCCTCCAGTATAGGTCAGGGGGGTGGTGCCCATTTTACAGAATTCGCAGGGAAGCAGCAGGAATTTGGGGGGCTAAGGGAGTGGCCGTCGAGGTCCGTGCTCCTGACAGCGGAGCTCGGTGCTCAGCCCACGTGAGGGGCTGTTCACCTGCCGCCAGGAAGCCCGAGTGCCTGGCACATCCAGAACCGCACCTGCTTCCCCGCTGCCCACGGTCCTGGGTTTCACCTGTGCGCTGACCCTGACGAGCACATTTAGTTGACGCCACGGACACGCGGCACTGCTTGCAGAATTAGCCCTCCCAGCCAGGGGCTGACGCTCACTTTCCACCACTCTGCATCAGGTGCACCCCACCCGGAGCTCACTCACATGAACCCCCAGTCCCCAGGAAGGGACCTCTGAACGGGGTCGGGGGAGAAGGGAAGAGGGGGGCACCCCCGCACCTGCGCCTCCCGCCTGAGCGCAAAGGCAGGAAAGGACCGAGCACAGGCATCAGCCCTGACTGGAGTCCTGACGCAGGGCCCAGGGCTCGGCCAGACGGGGCACCTCGGGGCCCAGCAGCACCAGCCTCGACCCACGTGGGCTGCTCAGTGGCGCAGTGCATGTGGCTGTGGGTGCTTACTGTCCACCATGCATCGCTCAGAGAAAGGGAAGCTGGCATGTTGGCAGTGCCCCCGAGCCCCACGCACTCCCCGGGGCTCGGTCCTCCCACACCTGCAGGTCCAGATTGGCTGCCACACCGACGACTTGACGGAGGCCAGAGAGCTGTCCCGAGCGCCCGTGGTGACCCACCAGTGCTGTATGGACAGGACCCAGGTGTCAGTCTCCTGCCTCTGGGGTGGCCTTCTCTACATTGTCGTGCCCAAGCACAGCCAGCTGGGCCCCGTGCTTGTCACCATCAAGAACTCGGTGCCTGCCCCTTACTACAAACTGGGTGAGTGGCCAGAAGCTGAGGGAAGCGGGCACTGGGGGTGAGTGGTGATTGAGGGCTCAGGAGGGAGGGACAGGGGCCAGCGGGCAGAGGAGGACAGGCTGGTGGCCGTGGAGGCAGACACAGACACCCTGTGTCTCGAGACCTCGGGCAGATCAGCGGCAGGATCTGGGAACCGAGAGACGCCAGCTCACGCTCCTGGCGTCCTCCTGCAGTGCACGCTGAAGTTGTCAACCCAGAGGCAGTTGGGGAAGTGGGGGCGAGCTTCTGTGACTCTCCCCGCAGGGAAGACGCCCCTGGAGGCCTGGAGGCGCTGCGTCCAGATGAGCCCAGCGCCCTGGGGGGAGCTGGCCACAGACAACATCATCCTGACGGTGCCAGCTGAAAACCTGCGGGGCCTGGAGGACCCGGGGCCCGTGCTGCGCGTCTGGGACGAGATGATGCGGGCGATCGCCAGGCTGGGTGCCCAGCCGTTCCCCTTCCGCCGCCCGGAGCGGATTGTCGCTGACGTGCAGATCTCAGCGGGTGCGTGACCCCCAGCAAGCGTCTCCCAGCCGGTGGGGGTGGCCTCGCTTTTCAAAAAACGCTAAGACGTAATCTCGCCAGTAAAAGCAAAGGAAAAGAGACAGAAAAGACACGGACCTGGGTGGGAGAGCAAAAATGCCCAGGTGGGAACAGGTGCATCATTCACAGCGCCGAGGCGAGGTTGTGCCCAGCCAAGGCACCAGCTCAGAGCCTGGGTGCCGGGAGTCTGCCGAGGCTTGGGGGTGCTTTTCAGGGACAGCTGGAGCAGGACTATTGCCTTCGCATATATGTTAGCGTTAGTGATGAAAAGAGTCAAAAATTTGTGCTGAGTATTGAGTGGTTTGGAGGAGACAAAGGCTTAATCCAAGGAAAAATAAGGAAGTCTGGTTCTGATGTGGTGAAATGGCTCTAGACTTGTTTTCTTTTCTTTCAAGACTTATTTTATTTATTTATATATACAAGAGCTGGAGTGCAGGCCAGAGGTTGGGGGGTGCAGTTAGAGGATCCACCGAAGACAGAGCGGGGAGCAGAACAGGCAGATCTACTGAAGTGCACTGCTGAGGGGAGCAGCGGGCGGGTCAGGAGAGGTCTGCCGCGCCCTTGGGTCAGCTCCCCCGCCGGGGGATCGAACTTGTGCTGCAGTGGCAGCTGATAGTCTCAGCGTGCTGAGCCCTGAGCTCTTGTGCACCAGGGAGGCTCTGAACTTGTTTTCTTACCTGTAAGGAAGCACAGGGTTACAGAACATAAAACTGGACAGCAGGAGAGGGAGTGACGCTGCTCTAGCCGCCAGGACCTCAAACCCGGACCCAGGGCATGATGTCACGGATGCACATGCAGCAAACTCATGCCAAGTGTCGGCTGCACCAGGGAGGCTGTGGGCGATGTGTGCACGTCCTTCAGGGCCAGCACGAGGGGTGGCGTGACCCCGAGTGAGGACTCAGGCTCCTTGCCATGTATCTCCCGGGCACCCCGGAGCTTCCAAACCAGTCAGGGCGTGCAGGGTGGTGAGGGAAGCTGCGTGATGGAGAGGAGGGTAGGGAACTGGGCTGGATGGACCCTTCCTCAGGCCTGCTCTTCCTTCTGCGTCCCCAGGCTGGATGCACTCGGGCTACCCCATCATGTGCCACCTGCAGTCCGTCCAGGAGCTCATCAGTGAGACACACATGAGAAGGGAAGGTCTCTGGGGTCCCATCCACGAGCTCGGCCACAACCAGCAGCAACACGGGTGGGAGTTCCCCCCTCACACCACTGAGGCCACGTGCAACCTCTGGTCAGTCTGTGTGCACGAGACGGTCCTGGGCATCCCCAGGGCCCAGGCCCACCCAGATCTGAGCCTTCCGGAACGAGAGAAGAGGTTGAAAACCTACCTGAGCAAGGGAGCCTGCCTGAGTGACTGGGACGTTTGGACGGCGCTGGAAACCTACCTCCAGGTACTGAGCGCAGGAAGGGGCGGCAGCCCCCCTGGCACAGAGCCTCCTTGGGCTCTGCGGCTCCTCCGTCCCCAGCAGCCTGGTAGGAAGGGCCGCGGTGGCCGCCGCCCGTGGACACGAGACACTCGGCTATGTGTGGAGCGTCTCAGGGGAGGCAGCTGTACGAGGGAGGTGATCACACCTGTCCTGCTTAGCTCCCTTGATTTTGTGAAGATAAGTAAGAGGAAGTGGAAAATATTATGGAAAACATGTCCACAGCGATTGGCCCAGGGGGTGAGGACAGAGCTCTGGGGTCGTCATGCCCAAGACTGTCAGCGTCACCCACTGGTTTATGTTTTAAAAGATTAGTTTATTTATGTACATAAGAGTTGGGCTACAGGCCAGAGAGGCAGGGGTGAGAGGACTCCCTAGAGACAGAGTGGGGAGCAGAACAGGTGGATCTACTGAAAACCACTACTGAGGGGAGACCGAAGAGGTCTCCTGTGCCCTGTGGGTCACTCCCTGGCCGGGGATCGAACTCGTGCCACCGTGGCTGCCGACAGCCTCATAGTGCTGAGACTCAACCCCTTGAGCGGCCAGGACTTCCCACCCACGAGTTCTGTCTTGTCCCCTCAGAAATGCTCCGGAAATGCTCGTTGTTTTGCTTGGTTGTTCATGGCCCTTGCTTGATGGGTCACATCCTGCCAAGCAACCAGTCCACAAGGAGGTGGCACAGGAGAGGAATCTGTTTGAACCCACGGTGGTTGTAGAGCACATAACTAACCCACCAACAGGAGAGCTTCATGGCCCTGAAGTTGTCCCCTCGCTGTGAACACAAGAGCACAAGGCCCAGCCCCCAATGCTGCCCTGAGTGTTAACATCTTCAAGGTGTCAAACCTGTGCCCTCTCAGAGCACCTGGGAGGCCGGCCCGGCCCTGAAGCCGGTGTGAGCAGCCCACCCAGGCCAGCGCCCTTAAGGGGTCACGCACCAACGTCAAGCCCCAGACATTGCCCTTCCTTGCCCTCACGGATCCTTTTCTTCTTTCTTTCATTTTCTCAAAGTGAATAAGACAGCCCAGCCTGTGAGATCCTTTGCATTTCCTGGGTTCTAGATTCTTACTGAGCCAGTCTGAGGCTCTAGCGGGAAGGCCCTGAAGTGCGTCCCCACCTGCCCACACAGAAGGGAGCCTGAGTGTCCCTGTGCCGAAGCTTCCGTGGTATCGGCCTGCGTCTCAGGACCCAGCAACACCTCTGATCCCTCCTCCCGGCTCCTCCCGCTGCTGCCTTAATTCTTGTCTACTCCAGCTCCCTCTGCTTGTTCTGGCACCTCACCCCTCCTACAACCAGGCTTCCACACCACTTCCTAGAGAACTTGAAGATTCCACACTCAAAACTCAAGCATTCTCCTCCCACGCAGGATAAAGTCCACCCTGCTCTCCAGGGTGTGGAAGGGCGCGGCCCACCTGCAGCTCCTGTCTGCAGCCCTGTACCCTCCCCCATTGTCACCCTGCAGGTCACCAGCCTGCCCCCCGCCCCCACTGCCCCGCACCCGCCTTGCTGTTCCAGCCTCGGGGCCTCCGTCTCCCCCTTCTGCTGCTGAGACACGCTTGTCCCTCACCTGCCGAGTCACTGTCAAAATCCAGCTCATCTGCCTCCAACACCGTCTCCTTCCAAAGCCAACTGTCAGTCAGTCATGTCCATACCTGTCTCTCCACGATGGGTGACCTCTGGATGGACAAAGAGCTCTTTATTGATTTTTCCAGGATACCTGGCATGGTGGATAGTTAATAATAAGTGTTACCAGTGTAATAGCTGCTTAATTTGTTAATGAATTAATTACTAATTAATTGCTGATGCTACTAATTCATTACTAATAACTGGTTAACTAATAGCCAGGTAAGAAAGTAGCCAAGCAGTGAGGCCACCTGGGGGGAGTGAGGTTCCATCAAGGGGTGCTTGATCAGAGGTGTCTTCTGCCTCCGTTTTCAGACCCAGATGCACAGAATTCTCCCCCATAAGAGGGGGCGGGCCAGGAGACGCCAAGGGCCCTGGTATTCTCCCCCATAAAGAGGGGGTGGGCCAGGAGACGCCAAGGGCCCTGGGCACGGCGCTTCCTGCCCGGCTCAGGTGAGAGCCTCTCTCCAAAGAACAGGAGCCTGCTTCTTTGTGATTTTGCCTCAGAGGCGTTTCCACAGCAAAGTGATGGTCTCGAGAAAACCCCAGGTGTGAGGTGGCTATCAGAAAGCAAGGATTTTATGAGTCTGCAGAGCATAAGGAGTGTCCAGCTTTGGGGGTACCAGTCGGCCAACCATGGCAGGCGGGAGGAGTCCCGTCCTGGCCTAACCTGTCTGAGACCCAGCGAGACACTTAGATCTGGGTGCCACCGTTGCTTTGAAAGCTCCTCCTCCACCGGCTCATTCATTGAGCACGGACATTGGGGTCCCCGGGATCTAGATTCAGGGGCTTCATGGCCGAGAGTTGGCACGAGCCAATGTGTCTTTACATGCAGAAGACGGGGGCAAAGAGCAGGAGGGAAGCGAATGAACCAAGTTGCTGGTGAATACGGTGTGGTGCCCTCTTCAGAAAACATGGCCGCCACCTGCCCCTTCTTGCTCTCCCAGCTCCAGGAAGCGTTAGGGTGCGAGCAGGCCCCTCACTAAGCTTAGGAAAAAGGAAACTATAACCCAGAGTAACTGCTATTTATCGAGAACCTCCTAGAAAGTTATACAAGCACAGACCCCGCCCCTGAGCGAGGCAGGCGTCTCCTGCCCGTGGGTGGGGCGAGTGTCTCAGGGCACAGGAGAGGCTCACCGAGGAGAATGAAATCCGAGTTAAAAGCCGCTGGTAGCTGAGGTTACCGGGGAGCCTTCTGTGTGTGGGGGGAAGGGGGGGCTGCCTTCTGCACGCCAGCTCTCATCCACCCCTTCTCTGTCCTGCAGCTGCAGGAAGCCTTTGGGTGGGAGCCGTTCACCCAGCTGTTTGCCGAGTACCAGACACTCCCCAACCTGCCCAATGACAATGCGAAGAAGATGAACCTGTGGGTGCAGAAATTCTCTACCAAAGTGCAGAAGAATCTAGCTCCTTTCTTTGAGTCCTGGGGCTGGCCTGTCCAGAAGGAGGTGGCCGAGAGCCTGGCCTGCCTGCCTGTGTGGCAGGAGAACCCCATGCGGGCCTACGCTCCCCCCAAGGGTGCCCAGCCAGGCGGGAGGGGCTCCTGCCCTTGAATTCTGCAGCCTGTTTCCCACCTCCAACCTTCTTCAGGAAGGTCGTTAAGGCCCTAAGAGGAGCCAACTTCCCCAGGAATATGCCCTTGTGCCTCACAGACACGTTTTTCTCTGCCTACACTGTTGCATTCACCAAGACGCGCTTCGCCTTCCTCGGCTGCTGGCTTCCATCTTGGCTTCTTGAGGTCTCGTGGGATCGAGTGGAGACCAAGGGTGATGGTGACAATCAGATACCAGCTCTTTGCCCTGCTGGCGCGAGCCAGGCTCCCGGTTTCTTCTGTTGGCTGATAGCGAGTAGGGTTGAGCCTGGACCCAGCTTCGGCGCTAAGAAATTTACTCAGCCTCCTGACTTCTTTGAGCGTGTTGGAACCTCACTGCACCCACGGCGGGGTCACCTTTGGTTCTGCCCCATCCACGGTGGCCTGTCCGTCTAGTGGAGAGTGGGCACCCTGAAAATTGACCCTGCCTTCAGGACTGACCTCCTTGGGGTTATCAGTCCTCGTGTGGGCTGTCTCATGAATGCCTTTCCCTACAGGGCCCTGGTAACCATGGGGGGCACTTCGCCTGTCTTTCAGCCTTTCTTCCACCTCTGGGAGGATCCAATGTAAGCTCAAAAGGCTGTTGTGAACTCTGAGTGGCTGTTAGGTTTGGCATTCTGGGTGTATCTGGACTTTCGACCAGAGGCCACGCCAATGTCTGTCATGTTCACAGGCCTATTTATTCTCAGCACAATAAAAGCAACATACTTCTCTGGTGATCATGGTATTGAGCCTTGCTAAATGTCCGCAGCAGCCAGACTGGGGGATCCCTGCTTCGGGCAGCTTCGCCCTGGAGTGATATCACTGGGTATGCAGCCCCAGGTAACCCACCATCCTGAACCTGCCACCCAGCATCTCCTGAACTTTCTCATTCTGTCATTCCAAGCCGCCCCTATGCTGGCTCCATGGAATTCCCATCAGAGATTCATCTCTGGAATAAGGGTGTGCACACCTGGCCCTTTTTCTCCAAGTTGATTGAAGCCCTAATTTTTTTTTTAAAGATTTATTTGTGCATACAGAACTGGGGTACAGGCCAGAGGCTCAGGGGCGGTGAGAGGCTTCACCAGAGACAGTGGGGAGCAGAGCAGGCAGATTGACTGAAATACATTGCGGAGAGGAGCAGATTGACTGAAATACACTGCGGAGAGGAGCAGCGGGCGGGCCAGGAGAGGTCTGCTGCACCCTGTGGGTCCCTCCCTGTCCGGGGATCGAACTCAGGCTGCAGTGGCTAGTGACAGCTTGATTGTGCTGAGACTAGCCCCTGCGCCACCAGGGAGACCCTGTGTAGCTTTTTAGCTATCCAATATGTAGGTTAGATTAAAATGGTTATTTACAACTAAGCTTAGGATAAAGGAGACCACAGAGCCCAGAGTAACTGCAATTCATCAAGGGCTTACTGAAAGCTATGGACATCCAAACACAGACCCCGCCCTTGAGCAAGGCAGGCATCTTTTGCCCGTGGGTGGGGCAAGAGTCTCAGGGGCACAGGAGAGGCTCACTGAGGAGAATGAAATCCGAGTTAAAAAGCTGCTGGTAGCCAAGGTTACCGGGGAGCCTTCTGTGTAGGGAGGGGCTGACTTCTGCACACCAGCTCTCATCCACCCCTTCTCTGTCCTGCAGCTGCAGGAAGCCTTTGGGTGGGAGCCGGCTGTTCACCTGAAATCACTCCATACTATTCCCCCAAATGTTTTTTGCCAGTGTGATTTGACCACAGTGTGCACTGAACATATAGTTACTGGAAGTGAATAAGAGCTGCGGGATGGAGAACTGAACTTTGTGCCTAGGGTGGCAGGTGCTTGAGGCGCTGAGGCACCTCCTGATTACAGCAACATGAGAAGGAGGTGCTGTGACAGGCAGACGCTCTTTCCAGAAACAGAATGTGCTCCTGGAGACTGACGCTCTACCGCCATAAAAGGTTAGGTTTCATGCACGCAAGTACAGAGCTACCCTCAAGTGTTCCCTAGACTTGCTCCCATGGCATAAGAGGCTCACATGCATCCTCCTCACCTCCAGAAGTGGGACGTCCGCAAACCTACAGGTGTTTCTCTACCTAACTCCATCTGTTCCTTTGAGAAGCAAATGATTTGCTAAAAATGAAAAATGCTCCCCAAGACAATTCAATGTAAGTGTCAGAACAATCCATCCAGACAAGCAAATGCAAGAATTGTTGGCTTGGGCCCGCCCTGGTGGTGCAACAGGCTAAAGCCCAGCACTGTGAAGGTGTCGGCAACCACTGTGGCCACGGTCAATCCCTGGCCCAGGGCTGGCCCACATGGAGCAGCAGCCTGCTCCTGTCCCCCTCGCAAATCCCCTCAGCAGTGGATTTCTTTGATCCGCCTGTTCTGCTCCCCGCTCTGTCTCTGGTGAATCGTCTCACCGCCCCCGCACCTCTGGCCTGTACCCCAGTTCTGTATGCATAAATATTTTTTTTAAAAAAAGGAATTGTAGGCTTGCTCCCGGCAGATCAAGGGAGCTTTACAAAGCATGAGGCTGCCTCGGGTCGGGGTGTTCCTGCCGGAGAGACGATGAGGCTGCCGTGGGCACGTTGGGGGTGCCGTTGAGTCTGTGTGCACCACAACTTCCCTGGCACATCCACGCGACAACTCGGAAGTGGTGGAGCAAGAACTTGAAAGAGCGTTAAATTCTAGATCCAGAGCCCAGAGCTGAAAGAACAGGAATGTACTGTGCTTCCCCGAACTCCAAGAGCTCAAAATAAGCTCAGAAAGGGATGAAATACACAAATGTGCCTTTCTAGGGTGGATGGACTGACTGACTTTGTCATCTGCCTCATGAGGCTGCCTGTGTGGCTGGAGAGGAGCTGTGGGCAAGGCGCAACAGCACCCTCATCCTAAGGGCACACCCTGCCCCTGGGGCCGGGCCCCTTCCTAAGGAGAGACACGGGCAGGGTGGAGGGAGGGTGTTTCATTCTCGGACCTCATGGTTTCTATGTGCCCTTCCGGCAGACGCGGCCCTCTCATACTGTTCCACGGAGAGTGCCTGATGGACGACGGGAGTCACCAAAGGAACGCGATGACCACGCAAACGTGGGCATCCCCAGGACCTGGCTCTGAAGCCCAGACCCAGTCTATCAAACTCCCGAATTTTGTTTCTTAGATCCATCCATGGTTTTCTCTTGTTGCTGCCAGGTTGAGTTGAGTTTCTTCACTGTCCGCAGAATAGGTCAAAGGAGATGCTCCCCTCGCCAGTCCTCTCCAGTTTACTGAAAGAGCAGCGTGACTCCTATTTTCTCACCCGAGACTTGCCTGGAGCAAGTCATCTCCCCATCTGTGGGCTCCAGAGCAGAATGAGTTGGGCTGTGACAACCTTGCGAGTGGTCACCAAGGCAACGTGTCGAGAGTTCCTTGACTCTGAGAACACACGTTCTTGTTTCCAGGTGCACCCTGGAAGGCAGAAAAGGATTTGGACTTTCCAGCTTTGGAAACACACAGGAGTCTGCTCACGAAGACTGAGCACTGGCTCTTAGAGTCTGTAGGTATCAATTTAAAGATCACTTTTTAAAAAAGATTGATTTACTTATGCATACAAGAACTGGGGTACAGGACAGAGGTGCAAGGGTTTGGGGAACAGTGAGAGGATTCACCAGAGACAGAACAGGGAGCAGAACAGGCAGATGGACTGAAATCCACTGCTGAGGGAAGCAGCCGGGAGATAAGAGAGGTCTGCTGCACCATGTGGGTCAGCTCCCTGTCTGGGTTCGAACTCATGCTGCAGTGTCCGTGGACAGCTTCGTAGTACTAAAACTTAACCTCTTGTGCCACCCAGGAGGCCCGATCTGAAGATCATTTCTAAGAGCAAACTCTTTGCCCAGCCGTATCACTGTCTCCCTGCAACTTCATCGATACATCTCATCAGACTTGCCGTTAATGTTTGTTTGATGTTCTCCTTGCTCACTAGATGGTACATTTCATGAAGACAGGACTGATGTCTGAATTTCTCAGTTTTATCCCCCACAGCCACAGGGCCTACACTTCAGAATTGTTTAATAGGTAGATATTTGTGGACTCTATAATGACATGCAAGATTGATTAAGGATTTCCAACTCAAGTTCCCATAGAGGGAATGAAACCTTAATCTCCCCTCCATGGTTTTTCTGCCTCTTCCCTGTCTACATAAATTCTGGTCATACTGGTTGTCCAGATGGACAGGACGTTTCCATTTGTCTTCTCTCCACCTCTTAGGGAAATGTTTTCAGCAAGTTTTTGAGGGAGAATAATGATGGAATCTTTCAGTAATCATCTTTTAATTAAATGCCCCCAGATCTTGGCATTTTATGGTTTCTGTCTTCACAAAGTCCCACACCTGTTTCTTTTCTCTCCTCACTTGAACTTCAGCCACTATTCATTTTGGAAAGACTCATCTTTCCTCTGAGTTGTCACTTCCCCCAGCCCTACTCTGTTATAGAGTTCTGGATCAAATGCATTCCTCTAAACCAGGATGAACCCTAAATCTCCTCATATTATCCACCAAAATAGCTCGAGCTCTCTCCTAACTGGCCTCAAGATGGCACAATAACACAGGCTCTAACTGCTCAGCCTCAGCTCTAAATGGCAAGAGACGAAATCCTTCCAAAACTCTGCTATGAAAAGCCAAAGACAGGCTCCTCCTAAAAGATCCAGGGATGTGGTATCACATGATAGAAGAAAATTAAGCATTTGCCCAGTGCACAGTGCTTCAAAGAGCAGGCCACAGGCATCCTCCAAGTAGAGAATGAGCGTGGCTGATGAAACTCACGAATCAAGAGTAATGCAATTCTACTATATCTGACATAGTCAGTGAATTCACAGGTCACTAAATGTATGATCCTGCCAAGAAATACTTTGAGAAATCCAAGTCCCAGTCATATTTAAGCCTTTGCACATGATAAAGTAGAAACTTCCTACAACAAATCATTATATCTACCAGAAAGCTTCAGCAAGCATTATACACAGTAGCAACAAGTTAGAAGAATTCACATTAAATTCAAGAACTTGAGAAGGATGTTCATTCTTAGTGCTATCTTAGGCACTTCCCTGAGGGTGCCTATTCATACATTATGACAAGAAAAACAGACAAATTAGAAAGGAAGGGACAAAAACACTATTATTTTCAGAAAATATGGTCCTCTATCTTGGAGGTGAACCTAATTGATGTACCAATATCTTGGACCAAACAGGGACCAAGGATAAGTGTAAACTCATGGCTGTGGCTTTTGTTTTTCTTTCTTTTTTTTTTTTTTATCCCTTTAACTGAGATAATGGGAAGAGTAGTCTGGTTTTAGAGAGAATATCAAATTGTCAGTTTGATATATGCGTCTAGACTTCATAGGTTTGGCGTACAGAACAAGAGAACATACTAGATCAGCTGTTTGATGAATGAGTCTAGATTCAGAGCAGGGGTCACATTTGAAAATGAAAATTTAGAAGTCATTGTTGTAGAGATGGCATTCAAAACTTTGGACTAAATTAAATTCCTTAAGAAGAAAAACAGTATGAGTGCTGCAAGCCAACATTTTGAATCAAGCAAATTAGACTGGGAAAGGTTAGCCCAGAAGATAAGAGGTAAATCCCATTCTCACCTTCCTTCTATGGGGAAAAAAATTTTTTTTTTTTAAGCAGACAAGGAAGAGAGGTTGGTGATCATCTTGCTAAATGTTCATGGGGAAATCCTCTACAGTGAGGGCAGCGAGGTGACTTTGCTATCAGTTCTCACGGAAGATGTTTATGCTGTTAAGGTAAGTCCTGGCTAAGATAGAAACCCAACTTGGGTCAGTTGAAAAGGATGGGAGATGGGGAATTTGAGACAACCCATCTTCATCATTCATTTGATGCTTTTCTTAGTGAGCAAAGAAATATGGTAATAACTGAGCGTGAAAGGGCTCAAGGAAAGTGTTTGTTTTTTAAGATAATGAAATCCTAGAGAATATTTATATTTAGCTGTGAATAATGACCTCCTTCCTTGGAGGTAGGAATTGTGACTTATAAATTTGA
This sequence comes from Condylura cristata, assembly GCF_000260355.1. Taxonomy (NCBI): domain Eukaryota; kingdom Metazoa; phylum Chordata; class Mammalia; order Eulipotyphla; family Talpidae; genus Condylura; species Condylura cristata. The sequence continues at coordinate 525,894 of NW_004567143.1, read as the reverse complement.
AAGAGGAGCAAGTAAGTTAAACTTGCTTTTACATGACATTACAAAGTCATTTTCGAGTAAAGGAAGGAGATTAATTAGAATTTGATCCTAGGTCAGTCATAGGTTTTCTATCAAGTAGACTAGATTTCATATTTGTTGTTTGCTGTTTAAGTAACAAATGTGTAAACGATACATTAAAAAAGTATAATCAATACAGATTATTTTCCTAATCGTAAAATAGGTGAGGAGGTCATCAAAGACCTTGCCCTGGTCTTTGGTTGGGAGAGCCTATGTTGGCAAAAGATTTATAACCTCATATCTAAAACCTTCTATGGAGAAGGAAGTGGAAACTTGACTGAAACTTCACAGAACACCTGTCTAATCTGAATTCTGTATAATTTTAATCAGACACTGGGACAATTTTGATTTTGTTTTTCTTCTTTCGACTGCTCTGGTTTTAGATCCTGATTCTGTTTGGGAGTCTCTTCAAATACTCTGAGACGAAGAAGGTCCTGCTTTATACATTAGCTAAAAATGCCAAATGCATAGATTTCTTTCTTTCAAGATTTAAAGCTAGAGTGAGGTCAGTCAAGTTTTCCAAGACACAGATGTGGCAGGAAAGTGTAAAGCATGGAATTAGTGTTAGTGTTGGCTTCCTTCATCATCTCAGCCACCTCCCAACCAACTCTTGAGGCATATATATTCTTTTAACTTTGTTTTTATACACACAAGAACTGGATATAGGCTAGAGGTGTGTGGGGAATTCACCAGAGACAGAGTGGAGAGCAGAACAGGCAGATGGATGAGGTACAATGCTGAGGGGAGCAGCAGGGAGACAGGAGAGGTCTGCTGCACCACGTGGGTCACCTCCTAGGCCTGAATGTTCATGGGGAAATCCTCTACAGTGAGGGCAGTAGCTTGATGGCACTGAGACTTAACCCCTGTGCTACCAGGGAGGCCTGAGGCTTAATGTTGACTGCACTGGACATGTAGATCCTGGTTGCTTGCATAGGCAGGCCTGGTTCATCAGACGTGCTGCCGGTGAGTAATTTACGCACTACTCAAATTACTGCTATCAAACATCTTCCTGCAGAAGTTAGCCCAGGCTCTCTTTCCTGTTGCTTACCAACCTAGGTCCCGGATCTCCGTGCTGCACACACTCACAACTGAAGCATCCACACCCCATACTGACAGCCCCTTCTCCAAGGATGCTGCCCAGTTCCTGGAATCTCTGGAAGTCCAAATAAAACTCACATTTTCCCTTTTGTACTGTCTTACATGATTCACGATGCTCTAAATCTTGGCCACCAAATGTTGGCTTTATGAGTCCAGCAAGGAAAGACATGCAGAGATGATACATGTCTACAAGGCTTCATCCCCTTTCCTCTTTGTGACCTGCCTCATGGCTGATCTTGGCACTGGACACTGGTTCCAGTGTTTGTCAAAGAACTCAATCTAGAAAATAAATTAGGAAACAGTGCAGAATAACAGTGAGAAAGCTGGAGTTGGAGTCAAGGAATAAAACATTCTCTTCCTTTCTCCAGTACCGTCAGATGCTCCTCAGGCCTCATTTTCCTTCATTGTATAATGAAGAGGCTGAGTAGTTCAGAGTCCCTTTCAGCTCAGAAATGCTCTCATTTGGGAATAAACCTACTTAAGATTGAGCACTTGGACTTAGAACTCCATTGTGCAGGATCTGAAAAAGAACTCTTTCTCTGGTGAGAAAAAAGTGAGCTCATTTCTCACTTATTTTTCCCAGCACCAGCAGAATAGATGTTCGTTGCATTCATTAGTAAAATTGTAAATTCCAGGACATTCACGTTTGCGCACACAGCCAGCCTGAGCTCCCCCAGGAGAGTCTGGAGTATCTGCCATGAGCCCTCCTGAAAATGTTACCTCCGAGGGGCCAAGCAAATCCATATTCCCACCGCTTTTCCTACCGCTCCTCTCAGGTACAACTCACCAATGCAAATTGACCAGCTGGGTTTTAATTAAGCCTTGCTCCCACTTTCCCATGTGGGGAATTTTCTATCATATGTGCTTCTCCACTTTCTCCTTTTCTTTAAGTCCCTTCCTGCAGGTCCATGGTCAGGGGAGCTGACAATAATAAGGCCCCAGGACATGGTTCAAAGACTTCTGTAAAACTTTTTAAATTAAACCCTCGAGATTTGAAGAGTTGTAATTAGAATCCTTGATTTGAAGTGAACTAACATAACCCTGCCTTCTTGCTGGCATCGCCCCATGCCCGCCGGTCTTTGGGGCTCAGGTGCTAAAGCCCGAGCAGCTGTCTCCAGCTACTGACCAGCCTACGCCAAACGTGGGCAGAGGCTTCTTGAACCTTCTGGGAAGTGTGCCAACCCCTCTTGAGCAGCTACGACGTGTTTAATTTTCCACTATTGAATGTGTGGCTTTGATGAACATCTTTGGGCCTAAGTCTTTGCGTTTGTGAACCTTCCTCAAAATAGATTCAAACTGGAGAGTGAAAGGGCAGAAATAGGTTAAGGACTCAAATAGATGTCACACTCTTCCCCTGGCACTCACTCCTAGTAACGAGTGTTTAAGGAGCACCTGTATGTGTTTCTGGTCCTAAAATGTGGCTAGGAAAACATAGGCATGGTCTCTGGGCCCACGGAGCACCAATTCTAGCCGTTAAGACTATAAACAAATAAGAAAGTGTAACATCTAATTATAGATGTGACAGTACTATTAAGATAAGAACAATGAGAAGACAGAGAGTAGGAGTTGGCATCTTTTCCTCTTTCATTCGCCCCTACAATTTATCACCAGGTTTGCCCATCTTTATCTGAAGGCCCACAAAGAATATAAGGGCTTCTCACCACCTTCGTTGATGTCTCCTTAATCCACACACCTTTGGCCTGGACGTTTGCCTGCTATACCTTCCTTTGCCTCCTTCTTCCCTCCCTGAGTCTTTCTCCCCACAACTGTCTGAGTCTCTTAAAGTTTAAGTCAGTCATATCAATCAATTAAGTCAATAAATCAATCAATTGCAAAAGCAACTCAAATAACTTCTGCTTTCTCTCCAAGTAAAATGTGGTCATTGTCATGAGAAAATACATGTTTTTCAAATTTAAGAATGAAGAAAGAGACATCTCAGATCCTACAGATATTGTAAACAGAAAGATGAAACAGATGTGGTTTAAGGACACACGAAAACAAACTCACCAACGAAGTAGAGATCTTGAGTAATCTCATATACGTCTTGAACACTGGATTTGTGACTAAAAATCTTTCAAGTAAAAACTCTTCAGGCCCAAATGATTTCGTGGTAAGTTTTCACAAACAGATCAGGAAAATATTATCAATTTTTATACAAATTTTTCCAGAAAGTAAAAGAGGGGGGAGATATGCCCAAATTATTTTATGGAACCAGTATTCCCTGATGTTAAAACCAGAAATATTAAAAGCAAATGATCACAGAAAAAAAACCTCTTAGACGCTGAGAAAAATATGGTGGTTCCTGAGGGGGAAGATGAGTGGATGAATGGATGAATAGATAAAGAGAATCAACCTGGCACTGGTGAATGGTACTGGAACTTTGGGGGAAATGTGGTGTGGTATATATTGAGGTATGAAGTCATGTTCTTGAAATATAGATAGTATTATCAGCAATGATAAATCATTTTAACCAAAAAAAAAAAAAAACATTACAAGAAAATTACAGACTCTCCTTCCTGAGCCTATAAACAAACATCTTAAGCAGAATACTAGCAATTGCAATCCAATAATATGTTTAAAATATGATAGATACATCATGACCAAGTGGCATGTATCTTGGAATGAGAGGATGTCAAACATTCAAAAGTTAAATGAACCAATTCACCACATCAGTAGACAAAAGAAAAGAATATACAATCATCCCAATAGAAGCAGAAAATCACTTGACAAAATTCAGTGTACATTCATAGTGAAATTTCTCAGGGAGTTAAAAATAGGAGAGTACATCCTCCCACTGGGGAGATGTGTCGCTAGCATCATTGCTGATGATGAAAGATCAAATGCTCTACTCCTGGAGCTTGAAGAGAACAATTCTAGGAGGTCCAATCTCACCACTCTTAATTGATATCAACTGAACATTCCATCTATTACATAAGAAAATAAATAGAAAAAAAGATATGAATTGGAATGAAAAAATAAAGTTTTCTCTTCACTGACTACATGATTGTATTTTAATAAAATTCCAGTGTGTCTACAAGAAAGATATTAGAACTCATAAGTTTAGCAAGATCAATGGGTGGAAGATAATATAAGTTCAATTTGCAAAGCACATTGCCTGTCTGTATATATTCTACTATTGCCAGTGGAAATTGTAAAGTTCCAAACAGCATCTCCACAATAACACTAAAACATATTGCCAATGGAAATTGCAAGCTTCCAAGCAGCATCATTGTGATAACACTAAAACATACAAAATGCTTTCATACATTTTAACACCAAAATTTTAACCAAATATGTGTATGATGTATATGAACTGAAAACTCCAGACACTGATGAAAGAAGTCAAAGATCTAAACAATTAGGAGATCACCTTGTTCTTGAGTTGAAAGTCTCTAGGCTGCTGTGATGCCACTTCTTATTTGTTCTATAGGCTACATGAAATCTGAATATCACAGCAATTTTTTTCAAAAATTGAAAAGCTGATTCTAAAATTTATATAGAAAAGTCAGAAGAACTACAACTGAAACAATATTGGAAATGAGGAACCTGTAGGACTTAGATTAGATCATTTCAAGACATACTTCTAAGGACATTCAGCAAGACAGTATAATACTAGTTAAAAGACAGGCACTAAAGTCATTGTAAAAATGCAGAGTCCAATTATATAACCACACACAAATGATCAATTTTTCTTACAAAAATGTACAGCGAATTCAGTGGAACAAGACTGATCTTGTCCTTGACATTGAGATTTTGTGCTTGTTTGCTACACAGCAATAGCTCGTTGGAACACAAGTTGGGAAACAGCTAGGAGGTACCGCCATAACAAAAACTTGAAACTCATGGCTTTGTCTTGGGGCTACAAGGAAATTGCTGGTATAAGCTGATCAGTTTAATTCTACTAGTGCTATTATTAAGGAATCCTGAAACAGTCAAAGTGAGGAGAGGAATGGTCAGTTTGCAAGAATGTACAGGGGGTGTTGTATGTTGAGAATGGTCACAGGTGGACTTTGAAGCAGTGTGTGACCTAATCAAAGGTATAACAATAATGCACATCATCTTCGGAGTAAAGACCAAAACAAGGGTGAAAATATTGAAATGTCAGAAGTGAATAGGACTGAGTGGAAGTCCACAGAATCAGATTGAAAATCAATAGGAATGAAGGTGGGTTTTGGAGTCTAGAAGACAAGAAAAAAAACAGGCATTATGTAAAAGAAAATGAAACTCGTTAGGACCTCATGGAGGGCATGGATGAATTACAAATATCTCCACACTGATTCCTGTCTTCTAAAGATTCAAGTGACAAGGAGGAAGAGTCAAAATGCACGAACCTAGGTCACCTAATCATTCACTGAGTACAAGAAAACAAAACTACTGGTTATGATGTTTCCATATCTTCCATCTCTGGCGATGGAAGAGCTAAATCCTAAAATCAGGTCTGGCTGCTGTCAGGAAGGAGAATATATAAGAAGAGAAAACTCTGCCGTCCTGGGCATCTAACATGCCCTGTGGAAGATAGGGAGGAAGTGTATCTCAAGACATGTCCATGTGTGCATGAGACTTAGCCAATGAGTTCTCCTCTGCTTTCTCTCCAACATCACTAAGATGATGCTGAGGGGATTGCAGAAGGTTTAAATCTTCAAAGATAAAGAAAATTGGAGTGATGACAGCTTCAAATCTTAGATATTACCAAACAGATGAATGGGTAACCCTTCAGTAGAGCAAGCAAAACAGAAACTTAAGCTGAAAATACCACAGCCCAGAAGTCCAAAATTATATTTTAGATGACTGGGAACTCCCTGGAATTTGGGGACAGTGGAAACTGGAAAGAAAAATAACATGAGCACTGATTTAAAAGTCTACACAGTTTAGAGGCCTACACTCAATGAGTTGCCCCAGGTGAGGAACTTGGTGTTCAGGCCACCATGCATAACCAAGAGCTGGGTGCTCTTCTGAAAACATGGGTACTGAGAATGACTTCTTCCCCAGCTCACCTTCATAGCCCTTCCCCGCTCAGATTTCCAGCATGATGGAATCAGTCACAGACCCTAGAGGCTAGAGATGAGTGCATTTCTTTCAGCACACACTGACAGTTCAGTAGGGGATCACACACCCTGATTTTCAGAGATCGTCCCTGAAGTAGCAGTAGCTGAGGCCCACCAATCAGCAAGCTTCGTCTATGCCTGCCTGTTGCTGAGTAGTTTTTATTGACTCACCATCAATGTGAACAATGGGCTAGGAAGCACCAATTTTAAAGATTTCCAGTATTACAGAAAACAGACACAATGATACCTCAGGAGAAAGACAGACATTAATATATATGCAATATGTTATGCATATATAATTGATTTCTTTTCGAAAATTTGAAAATAGATTGCATTTATCAAATGAGAACAAGTAGAATATCATAACACATATGATAGAGGAACGTTAGAGTATAAAATATCTATAAAATCAGAATTTGGCAGCAGAAATGAAAACTTCAAAGAAAATGATGAGAGGTAGTAGAGAAATTTTCCCATAAATAAAGCAACAAGTGCAGAGAGGGTTAACTAGAGAAAATACAAAGTTTACCACAAAATAGAGGAGACATGCCAGAAGACTAATACCTATAGAGGCATTCCAAAAAAAAAGAAAGAAAGAAAATGGAGACAATAATATTATCTAAAACATAATCATTGATTGTTTCCTGGAAACAAAAGCCATGCATTTCAAGAGTGATGGACTCTCCAAGGCACCAAAGAGTCATCTGAAAATGACTCTCTCCAAGGTAGCCTGTACATTTCAGACTTCTCTGGACAGAACAAAGACACGGGAACAGTTTATTTTTAAAGATTTATTTATTTATGCACACAAGAACTGGAGTACAGGCCAGTGGAGGGTGAGAGGACTCCCCAGAGACAGAGTGGGGAGCAGAACAGGCAGATGGACTGAAACACACTGGTGAGGGGAGCAGGGGGAGACGGGAGGAGTCCGTTGCACCATGTGGGTCAGCTCCCTCGCCAGGGGATCGAACTCAGGCTGCAGTGGCTGCGGATAGTTTCATAGTGCTGCGCTTTAACCCCTTGCACCACCAGGGAGGACCCAGCAATGTTGTTTTTAGAAAGAAAGGGGGGGCAATGTGGAGAGAGCTAGAATGCAATCAGAATTTCCAAAAGCAACACCAGAAGCAATGGAATGATCTCTCGTTATTTTGAGGAATAACAATTTACCAGCCCCACCCAAAGTATTAATCCATTGTGTGGACAAAGACATTATCAGACATTAAAGGCCTCCACAATTTTACTTCCCCATATTCCCTTTTAAGGATGTTTTGGCGGTGAAGGGTAGTGAATCTTCTCCAATCAGTAAAAGATTGGAGAGTAAAAGAGAGACAGAAATCCAGCAGCCAGGATATAGGGATCCAAGAGGAATGAGGGAAATCTCTAGAACAGTGATAAAGGGCATTGCCAGGACATCTGTGTAGGGAGCAAAGACCAACTACTCCTGGGGAAGGGGAGGGGCGTATCCATGGCAACAGCAAAGTTGACCGTGGTGCTGGTATGTGCAAGTGTACTCAGAGATTCACCCTGTGGCGCGGTGCTCCAGGGTGAAGTCGTGATGACTGTACAGAAAGCTAAACAAACAAAATAATGAGGTAATTGTTAAGTGGAGGCTAAAGAAAAGTTTTGCAAGAGAAAGAATGTAATAATTGGGAATAATAGTACAATCTGTAGCTCATCCGTGCACAACATTAACATAATTGTAAAGACATGGAGTGACTGTGCTTCCACCCCAGCATCACGCTGGAGTAATTATATGGGAAAAGCAACTTCCTTCTAAGAGCCAAATTCCCATCTTCCAGAGTAGAAAGTCAAGAAATAAGCTGTCAAACACCAAAAGCAATTTATAATGGATTAAGATTTTCTTTTAGTTATGTCATCAGAAGAAATCATCCTGAGTTGACATTGACAAGAAGTCAGAGCTGGACAGGGGCAGGAGACTGATAGTCTTACCTGATTATGTTTTCATGTTGATAAAAACAGAAATTTAACTGAAAAAGAAGCGTGTTTTCCTGCCAGAAGCTTGAGCAGGAAGTAGAGTATGTGGTAAGAGTCACAAAGCAGGCTTACAAGGAAGCAGCAGGGAGAAGACCCTCACGGGCAATCAGCCACGATGGGCAGCTCTTCTGAGGAAGAAAACAACGACTGATTCTCCTGAAGGGGCAGGAGAATTCTCCAGAAGAGATTGCAGAGAGGGCCTGAAAAGTGCTGCCTTGCCTTCAAAAGCTTAAAGAAAAAAATCGCAGTGTCTTGACTGCATTTTCTGGGCCCTCCCTGGTGGTTCAGTGGGCTGGAGTGCTCACTGCGAAGCTAAGCCAAACCATGGCCACTTCATGCGAGTTCGATCCCTGGCCCACATGGCACAGCAGATCTTTCCTGTCTCCCCACTTCTCCCCTCAGCAGTATACTTTGTCAATCTCTCTGTTCTGCTCCCCGCTCTGTTTCTGGTGAATCCACTCGCGACCCCTACACCTCTGGCCTGTACCCCATTTCTGTATGCATAAATAAATAAAATCTTTAAGAAAAAAAAAAAAGACCATATTTCCCATCCAGGCTGATGTAGAAACTTTCTGGATTCAATAGAAACAACCCTGGGTAATGATGACCATGACGAGTCAGTCCCCAAGGCAAAGAAAGTGTGCTATGCACCACTGCATAGCGGTGAACCAGGAAGGTGCTCACACCTCAGATGTAGCGAGGACTCACCTATGGTCCCACCGAATTCACCTTTGCATGGAGCGATCACTTGGCAGGACAACTGTCACCTCTATATCGACTGGGGAGGACAGGGACATGCCATCGTTCCTCACCAGAGGGTGGAGAAGTGATTACTATTATCCCTATGTTTTTTATCCCTTTTTTTTTTTAAGATTTTATTTATTTCTATGTACAGAATCTGGGGTATTAGGCCAGGGTGTGTGTGGGGGGGTGAAGGGGGGATGAGAGGATTCACCAGAGACAGAGTGGGGAACAGACTAGGCAGATGGACTGAAGTACATTGCTGAGGGGAGCAGCGAGGAGACTGGAGAGGTCTGCTGTGCCATGGGGGTCACCTCCCTGGCTGGGGATCGAACTCCTGCTTCCACGCTGTGGACGGCATAGTGCTGCTCACCTTAACCGGTTGAGCCGCCAGGGGGGGCCCTATTATCCCTGTGTTATAGAGGGGAAGACCGAGCAACAGAACAGTTCGTTCTCCCAAAGATTCACAACACGAAGCTGTAGAGCAAGTCATGCTCACTCGCCAGCAGCCTGACAACAGACAACCAGACGAGGACTTCGTGACCTTGAGGAACAAGCCAAGGGCACGGCCGCCGAGGAGTGGAGCCCGTCCAGTCTTCTCTGACCCTAAGCCCACCCCGCATAGCTACCACGCAGCTTCATAAGAAAGGAGAATGGAAAGAATAAGCAAAGCAAGCAGCCTCGGCCTGGAGATTGGCGAGGCGGTGAGTCTAGTCAGGAGAGGAAAGGTGTGGAGCGTGAGGAGACAGAAGGCGCAGACCAGTAGGCGGCGAACCCTGGGGATGCGGAGAAGTGGGGGGCAGCGGTGGAAGCGCCCCTTTAGGAAGCCCGCCCCCTCCCAGCACTAACGGGGTGTGGAAACTGCGAGGGGAGATCGGAAGCCGCGCCCGCTGCAGGCAGACGACTTCGGCGGCTCCCTGGCTGTGCGAGCCGGAGAGTCACGTCGACCTCTGGGCCTCCATCTCCTCCTGGGCTAAAGGCTGATAATGACGGGGTTGGTTGAGGGTGAAACGATTCCGTCAGAATTATATTATAATTCTGTATATATATTATAATATATATATAATAATTATAATATATATTATAATTATATATTATAATTCTGCTTGTAACAGTGCCAGGCTCACAGCAAGTGCCGGAGAGCGTAGAGCTGATTACCCCTTGCTCGATTTTATGCCGCAGGTCTCCTGAGACGGTCTTGCCGTCAGCCGCGCTCAGCACCGCCAGGTGTGTCTGCCCGCTGCCTGGGGAGCCTCGCCTCTGGAGAAGCGCCTGTGGCCTGCGCCTGTGGCCTGTGGCCTGCGCCCTCCCCTCGAGCAAATCTCTGACAGCTGCTCTCAGACTCCTGCAGAGGGGAAGCTGCCCACTTTTCCCTAACTGAGCCCCCCCCCCCACCGCATACCAATGCAGCCCCACGGACGCTGAGGGGGGGTGTGGGCAAGAGCCATGGGTAGGGGTCTTTGCTCACTGCCCAGTTACTCTGGGGTGGCAGCTGGATGCCCGGTTCATACTTTAGGTCCGCATCTCCACCGGCCTCCCTGCGTCGCTAAAGCGGTACAGCCCTTTACAGTTTGTACTGCATAATCATCCTTCACAGCATCCTTTGAGTCAAGTTTATATGGCGTCCCTAAGCGACAGGCATCTTGCACATATGGCAGACCTGGAGCTAATTAAAGGCCGGTGGGTTTGCAGAAGGTAGAAGCGGAAGGGACATTCAGAAAGCGACGTGGTGCAAGGCGGTGAAGCACTTACCCGTGTGTGGTGGAACAGAAGTGCCCAGCAGATATCCCTAAGTTCAGAAGATTCCCACTCCTCCCCACCCCCAGATTTTCATAACGATATGTGACATTGTAATTTAAATGATTATGAATTTATAGACAGATATGAATTTTTATATGTGCATATGATTTCATATATGGATATAACTTTTTATATGGGTGTGGATATTACACGTGCTTGTGGTGAGAGAGACAGAGATCCCGAGAGAGCATGTCAGCAAGATAAGTAACTTGTCTAGAGTTCAAGGATGCACGACAGAGACAGAGGTAGAAGCCAGGTGTGTGGACCCCAGACACCAGCTTCTATCCATCACAGCGCTCCCTAGAGCCTGCCTGGGCACAGTGCCAGTCTCGCACCACTCAAAACCCAGGTTTAAACACCTCCAAGTGTTGTGGATGTGGAAGCTGAAAAGGATGATCAGTCAGACAGCTATTAAAAGTCACATTCCTAAAAAAAACCCGCACGCCTGGCGCCTGCCCGGCCTCCAGGAGCCTAGCAGCTGGCTGAGGGCCGTGGGAGCTCGGACCGCCCAGTTCTCAGCACCCTCCCAGGCTTCTCCCTCTGCTCAGGGACTCGGCTCTTGTCAGTGGTCTCAGATTTGTCCCAAACGCAAAACCTCAGACCAGCACTGGCTTCTCCTTCACCCTCGCCTGGCCCATCTGGGTATCGGCTGAGATGGGGCTCGCTGTCTCTGTGTGGCCTCCTGGAGGTGAGCTCTCCTTCCTCACACCAACTGCTCGAATCCAGGCCCCCATGGGTCACCTTTCACTGTGCCGGAGACCTCTCCTCACGTTCGTTTTCTCCCCTTTCATTCCAGCTTTAAAGCCCACCCAGATTCACCCCGTGGAAGAATGGCCAGGTCTCCTGAGGAGGCCTGTCTGGGGCGCTCAGGCCCTGTGCGCCTCTTTAGCTGAAAGGCCCCATGGCATTGGGTACTGACAGATGCTTCATTTTTTATTCTTTTTAAAGATTTATTTATCTGTGCACACAAGACCTGGCGTGTAGGCCAGCGGTTCAGGGGGGTGAGAGGCTTCACCAGAGACAGAGTGGGGAGCAGAACAGGCAGATGGACTGAAACACACTGCTGAGGGGAGCAGTGGGGAGACCTGAGAGGTCTGCTGTGCCCTGTGGGTCAGCCCCTGGCCGGGGATGGAACACAGGCCGCAGTGGCTGTAGATAGCTTCATAGTCTGAGACCCCTTGCATCACCAAGGAGGCCCCCTGCTTTGTTTTTTTTAAAAAGGAGAGAAAGAAGAGCCACCAGCTCTCCCATCCTCTCCCATTTATATGCACAGTAACTGGGAGCCTGCCTGTGACATCCAGACCGGGAAATTTTTTTTAAATAGCATCTTCAAAATGGCGTTTGACTGTACACTGTTTTTCCATGAAAACCTATAAAGGGGCCCTCCCTGGTGGCGCAACTGGTTGGGACGCAGCACTGCAAGCTGGCCGCAGCCACCACAGTGCGAGTTCAATCCCCGTCCCCGTAGGTGACCCACCTCGTCCATCTGCTGTTCTGCTTCCCACTCTGTCTCTGGTGAATCTTCTCACCACCCCTGCACCTCTTTCCTGTACCCTAATTCTGTATGCATAAATAAATATTTAAAAAAAAAAAAAAAGAAAACTTAAAGAATGAAAACTCATCATCAGTTCGTATTTATTTCCCAGAGTGCCATGGTTTTTGCAAACATTGCAGGTTCAGTAGATTCGTTGTTGGTTCTTGCAGACAAAAGGATTAATTTTGGAGACTTTGGTAGATTTTACAAACTTTAAGCATGAATCAGGGGACTGGCCAGCTTTCGCGCTTAGTGTGCTCTACTGCCTCCTGCCTCAAATTCACTGCCTTGCAGTCCCTCGCCCCTCAGCACAGGTGTCCCTAATTACCGGCGTGGATGACCGCAGGTGCTGGCCGTAAATGCTAGTGGTGGGAGAGCATCAAAAGCCTTGTTTTCAACTCTTTTTCCCTACACATGTTACATACTGTTATTAACTGGAATGGCGACGCTCACGTTGCCCATCAGACCAGTTAGACTTTCAATTAGCAAAGTCCCTTTTACCCAAGTACAGATTTCAACTTTAAAGAGCAAGCTGACTACCTAAGAGGAATACTGTGCTTTAAAGAATAATGTCTAATCCTTAATGGAACATCTTAAAGCCACAAGACATAAGGCGAAAGTCCCAGAGTCCTTATTACATCCATTTACAGAAACTGCCAGATTATTTGGCTAATGCACCTTTCTAAGATTCACCTGGGTCTTAAAGATCATAACTGAAAACATACCGTGTATGCAGGTGCTTAGATACTAAATGAATGCATTAAATGGCAGAATATTTTGTATTTACTTTAAAACGCTGTCCAAAGTCAAATAGCCAAAGGGCATGGCTCTCCAAAGTAGATGCAGCAAGATTGGCAAGAGTCGATAATGGTTGAATTGGATAATAGACACAGGAGGGCTCCCAAGCAGCTCTATTTTTAGGCATATGAGAACGTTTCGATAATAAAAAGCTATAAAATGTGGAGTGAGTCATACTCGTAATAGAGGAAGAGCATTGATGGCCAAATGCCTTGCTTATCAGCCCTGAGCTTCTACCGGATTCTGCTCATCCCAGTGCCAATAGACCATCCTGGGTCTTCAGTTCCCTACCACCATTACCTGCCTGCTGCTTCCTGCCATCCTTACCCCCAGGCCTCCAAGCAAGGCCATCAGGATTAACTTCCATCGGAAGGAAGTACGTCATTGGGGTGAAGGTTTTGCTTTTGATATTTTTTTTTTGTTCTTCTACCCATCGATCTACCTGCTTCCCTGTTGACCCACCCAACTGCACACCTTCTTCCTGTTCTTGCTTCAGCTCCATCAGTTTTTGTAGACCCTGTGGCCAAGTGTACGCAGATATTCATATCTCCCCTAGAGCAGCAACCACCTTGGTTATTAATGATGCCCTGGATAAGCTCCTTCTGTCTTTCTCTGCCTTTGCATGTCCTTGTTTTCTCTGACAAGGTAAACCCTGCACCCACTGCGGCCTCGCCCTGACCTTGTGTGCATGCTCTGCTTCCGGCTCCCTCGGAGGCTGCTCTCACGTGGTGCTTGCCATCTGGCCTCAGAGAGGCGGGGAGCAAGGAGTGAGCTCAGGAAGGTGTGAGAGAATCAAGAACATGTCCTATCGTAAAACCAAACAGAAAGGCGTTTCGAGGACACGCTGGCCAAAGGGGCAGAATGGACTGGAATAGTGTGTGGAAAACAAGTAGTTGGAGGAGAGTTTTGATAGCTAGGAAATCTTTTCCAAGAGTGCTTAGTTCAGAAATTGATAGAGGTTGGTTTGAGGCAAGAAGCAGGCATAGCTAGACTTTGGAAGACTTCCCTCAGAATGGGTGCAATGGCGGGAAGGAGGGAAACGTGAGAGAGTCTAATAAAGAAAAAGTTCAAACCAGGTAAAGACAAGTTCGGCAGACCTGAGCGTATCCAGGCTGAGAAGTGAGCCAGCAGGAAGACAGATTCTTCAGAGTCCAGGCTGTGAAAAGGCAAGATAGCATGGCCTTGGAAGTGACAGGCTGAAAAGCCTCAGTGGCATCTGAGCCTTTGAGAAAGAGAACACCAGGTCAGAAGGTTAAGTAAAGAAGTCAGACTTTTTTTTTTTAAGATTTATTTATTTATTCATACAGAGGTGGGGTACAGGCCAGAGGCTCAGGGGCAGTGAGAGGCTTCACCAGAGACAGAGTGGGGAGCAGAACAGGCAGATCGACGAAGTACACTGCTGAGGGGAGCAGCGGGCGGGTCAGGAGAGGTCTGCCACACCATGTGGTCACCTCCGGGGCAGGCGGGAATCGAACTCATGCGGAAGCGGCTTTCCCTTCTTGGTGCTGCGCTTTAATCCGCAGGGAGGGCCCGAAGAAGTCAGCCTTTAAGGAGATCGACTTTAATAATGAGGGTCAATTATTAGTATGCTGTTAATGACTTCCAATCATGCTTTCCCATTTTCACTGATTTCAGGGAAAAAGAAGAAGCCACACCTGATCTGATCAGTGATTTTATTTAAATCCTTTGAGAAACTGGACTAGTTTACTTTGTTTCTTGGCAAAAGGTAACTTATTTCTGAAAGGCTTATGTGAAAACAAAGTAGAGCCAAGGAGCCACATCACAGCAGTGACAATGGAGAATGTCTGAGTGTTTTTGTCGCTCATTAAATCACTGGTGCCGAGAATCTCTTCAGTAAGAACCCATCCTGATTCTTCCTCTGGAAGGCCTTAATCACTTCTTTTGTCCATTGTTCTTGCTTTGTTTTTTTCTTAATTGGTAGAAATTTCCTTCAGAACTCTAGATGTTTTGTTATTAAGTATCACTTCCTGGGCTCGTTCTTACTTATGTTGTCCTTTGATAGGCAAAATATGTTTAATGCATTCAAATCCATCAATTTTTCTTTTAAAAGTATTTATCATACATCTTTTTGATACATCTTGAGCATATAATCAATTTTCCCCACCTAACAAGTCTACTTTCTATGAAAATTTTTTAGTTTTCAATCAAAGCTCTAATTTATTTCCACTGATTTATGACGTTATCACCATCATTTACAAACGTCACATAAAGATGTGAGTCTTTTTCTCAAGAGCAATCCTGTCCGGTGTGCTCTGCCTTAAGTAAACATTTTTCTTTATTATTGCTTTGGAGCACACCTTAATGTCTCACAGAGCTCATTTTTTTCCCTCTCACCTTAGTCCAAATTCTACATGTTTTATTAGCTGTTTTAGCCTTTATTTTTCTACATATATTTTTAACCAAGATGCTGACCTCTTTTATGATTTCTATAGTAGTGATTATTGGAAACACACTGAGTATACCCAAGTTGGGAAAAAAATGACATTTTTAGGAGATAAAGTCTTCTTATTCATGAACATGTTATATTTCTGCATTGATTTGGATTTTTCCTTCCTGTCCTTTGCAGAGTTTTATAAATTTCTTTGTAAAGCTCTTGTACATTTTGCTAAGTTAATTCCAATATATTTTGTGGCTTATATTGTGGCTG
>NW_004567143.1:435283-509068 GCF_000260355.1 Condylura cristata | reverse complement strand
GCCACCAGGGAGGGCCGAGAAGTTATCTTTTTAATAGTTATTCATTGCCAACAGAGATTATAAAGCTATCCAGTTAGGCTTTTATTTTTTCAGTTATGTATCTACAACACTCACAAATACTTTTAATTATATTCTTGCATTATTTTGATATCTACTGTATTGAGTTTCTACTTTTCATTAGTAAACATTTATTTGTATCTTTTCGCTTTTTTCCTGTTTGAGAATTCCAGAAATTTATTTATCATCTCAGAATTTTCAAAGGATCAATTAAAGTTTTGGTTATGACCTGTTTTGTTTCTCTTCTGTCCCCATGATTTTCTTATATGCCATTTTAATTTTGTTATTTTTGATACCTTCAATTTTATTCTTTTTTCTATCATCAGCATCTCTATAAATTTAGCTCCCATTTATGCAAAATCCAGTGACTTCATGAACCTCCTTTCCACAAAGATTGGAGAGCAAAAGTGTCTTCACTCCCTAGAAGCAGCCTTCCACCAGTGGAATTACAATCTGGTGACAAATGGTTACGGAATGTGGACGTGATGTAAGCATTCCCCTTCTCTGTTCAAACACAGATCCCACATGAATCCAAGTCTGAGAGAATCCACAACCACCCTCCAAGAGGGGACAGAGATACAGTCAATGTGAGGAATCCCTAGATGCAAGTAGAGAATTCCATGTGTTGACACAGCACTTCAACTCAAACCAGCCTCCAGCCAAAGAAAACAGAGTCATATAAAACCCCAACCTCCTGTCACTGGTAAACTTTGCTTTAGTTCATGGCTTAGTCATCCCAGAGATGATGGCCAAGATCCTCTTGGCGCTGTCTGCCCCGTCCTGAGGCACAGCTCCAGGGCTGTTTGCAAATGACATCATCACACCTGTGAGCTCCCATGGCTCAGGAGGCCTGTCTGGGCCATGTTCCTCCCTGATGGTTTCTCACCTAATAGGGAAACTGTGTTTGAAAAGGAGCAGAATAAGAGGACACTCTGAATTCTGAAAGCTTGTGCCAAGGAATGATGGAGTCAGATTCTATATGGGAAAATACGTTGATGGTGACTCTTCAGGAACTCTTATTATAATATATAGTCTATATCTTACATATATTATAATATATAATAACTCTTATTATAATAATAATGAGAGACATTTATGCAGTACTTAGAACTGACAACTTTTTTCATCAGATCTCAGAACCTTACAAAAGCATTTACCATGTCAGTCAGCCTCAATAAAGTGGTCTGTGAAAAAGAGAGACTTCTAGCCAACAAATATGGAAACTCTGATGGGTTTTCCTCAGGACACAAAAATGGAAGCCTGATTTTAAAAAAAAAATGGAAATAACATAGTAACAAATAATAATAATAATAAAATGGAATGAAGAAAGATTTGTTCTAAGATGGAAGAAAGATCTGTTTGTAGAATTCCACTTACAGGAGGAGCCTGCAATAGTCTGATTCATAGGTGAAGATAACACAAACACTGGTTATCTGGGACTCAGACTGGCAAAATAGTAAGCTATTCTAAGGGTGTAAAATTCCAGTTGTGCTTAGGAGAGTAATTTCTAGAGATCTGCTGTGTAACCCAGGGCCTGTACGTGACAATAGTATATTGTGCACTTTAAAATTTACTAAGAGAGTTGAACTCATTCACACACACCCAAGGTAACCAAGGAGACTCCAGAAGGTGCTGGAAACATTCATGCCTTAATTTAGGTGGCAGTACTATAAATCTTTACATAGGTCCAAACACCTCAAATTGTAAGTGTTAAATGTGGTTCTTCACATTTCATTTATACCTCAAAAAAAGTTGATAAAAATAAAATCTCAAGCAATTTGTTTATTAGACCAAAATCATAAAAAAATAATAATTCTTGAATTATAAAAAAATTATCATTCAGTCATGTGAGTGAAGACTTAGACAAGGTAAATTTCTAAAGTCTGTATAGCCCAAAAAAGAAAGAAAGGCAAGTTTGGGTAAGAGCATAGAGTGTGGTTAACTCAGAGTTTGGTTTTGGCTCTTTCCCTCAACACTGGGTTTGGGTTGTTCCCTCACTTCCAGCTCTCTTACACTGATACAGGTCCTCAGACTCTGTGAAGAAGGGGAGATGGCAGGAATAAGACCCTCAGCTTCCCACATGGCCATCACGCCACCCTCTATATTATGTCAGCATAAGAATCATGCAGGAGTGGCCCTCTCTGGTGGTACAGCAGGTTAATGCCGAGAAGCTAAAGCCACTTCAGCATGCATTCGATCCCCACCTCAGGAGGTGACCACATGGCGTGGTAGACCTCTCCTGACCCGCCCCCTGCTCCCCTCAGCAGTGAGCTTCGTCGATCTGCCTGTTCTGCTCCCCACTCTGTCTCTGGTGAAGCCTCTCACCGCCCCTGAGCCTCTGGCCTGTACCCCAGTTCTGTGTGCATCAATAAATAAATATTAAAAAAGAATCATGCAGGAATTCAAAGGCTTGTCACTGTCATTGGGGGCGGGGAGGGGTGGCTTCCACTATGCCTGGAGTCACTTTCCATGGAGATGTTCTCTGATGATGGTGACATGCAAATTGGGAGATAGAACACAGGCTCATGGTTTATTCAGTCAAAGATGAAGACCAAAGACTGGTCCACTCCCAGTTCCCCTTTCTGGTTTCTTCTCATCTTCCTAAACCCCTAACACCAGAGAACCCCAGGACTCAGTTTGGGGGCACATGCTTGCCTGTAACTATCCTTGTTCCCGTCATGATCTCATGCAGTGTCATGACGTTAAATATGTAAGTGGTGATTTAATCAAATGCCTTCCCTTTGGGCCTCCCCCAGGGACTGCAGCTCATAAGCCCAATTTCTAATTCAGCAGAGACCCCTGAATAGCTAGCACACACCTCAAACTTCAACCACACTGAACTTCTGATCCGCCCTCTTCCCATACCTGCTCCAATTCAGCCTGTCCAGTCTCCATCCTTTCTGGGTACACAGGGCAAAATAAAGTCATTCTGACGTTTCCCTTTCATGCTTCAGCCAACCCGTTGGGAAATTCTGCTGGCTCTGAATTTAAAGTAGACTCAAAGTCGCCCCATGTCTCCCCACTTACACGGCTCATCGGGTCCATGGAGTATTTTCCCTTGCCCGGATTGTGGCAATGTCTCCTCTCTGCCTGGCCTGCTCCCTCCAGTCTGTGCTAACATAGCAGCCATGCTGTTTTTATACCCTTCCAGCCCTGCCAGCCTCCTCTAGCTCCCCTCTCATGCAGAATAAAGACCCCATTCCCAGGGTCTCCAACATGTATCTCCTGTCCACTCACTCCACCCCAGACACACTCACTCCTCACGGTCCCTCAAGAAAGCCAAATTCACCCCCACTTAGGACCGCTCACTGGCTAATTCTTCTGCTTAGACTGTTCTTCCCCAGATATCATGATTCACTTCCCTCCTTCTAGCAGTCCATCAAATGTCACCTTCACGCTAACCTTCCTCAAGCATCCTGCTTAAAAGTGCATGTGACACCCTCCCCCTCTTGCATTCCCTGGTCTCCTTTATTTCCCGCCACTGGATTTATTACTTTCAAATATTCCGTGTAATTCACCAAATTTGTTTATTCTCGCGCTTCTCCCTAGAACACACGCTCCACAAGGAAGGTATTTTTATCTCGTTGATCTCTTCCTGATCTCTGTTACCCACCCACCTCCACCACCACCTAGATCAAAGCCTGGCCACATAGCAGGTATTGAATCAACACATGTTGAAATGTGGAGTCAAAGAAACAATGAACCAGTGAATCAGAACACATGGCCTCTGGTGTCCCATGACTCAGGTGCATACACACCCGGGCCTGCAGGATGATGAGGAAACAAGCAAGTCTTCAGTCCCCAAACTTAGAGGGACCCACCAGGGTCATCTAGTTCATCTCCAGGATCAGGAACATCCCTTCCTGTATAGCCTTCTGGATCTTTCCACCACGTCAGAGCTAAGAAAGAACATTCATGCATTCGTGACAAAAGCCAGCTCCCTGTTCAGCCACTGGACAACCTAAGACACCTTTGACCTGTCAGACCCCACCCACTCCCCACAGGCTCCAGAGCTGCCGCTGGCCCAGCAGGCAGAAGTGGGGGTTGCGGCGAGGAAAGAGAAGCAAGGAACACTCTAGGGAAGGAGGTGGCACCAGAGGGATGGCAGCGCCCTGGGCTGGTGGGCAGGTGGCACTGGGCACTATTTCTCTGTGGACAGCTGGGAGCACACGTGTGTCAAGCCCTTCCTGGGCCCCCAACCCTGAGGAGGGATTTGGTGGTGAGTGAATTAACCACAGATGGTTATGTTCTTGCTTTTCCTCCCTCTGGAAGCTACTAGCACAGTCCTCTCCTGCCTCCCCAACCTCTCCAGGGACAGAAATCTAAGGTTATAGTAGCAGCCAGACATGGCTAATCAGAAACGAGCGTGGCAATCCCCTCCGGGGTCCACCGCTCACAGCCTCTCCCCTCAGTCTTCTCCTTCCACCCCCGCCCCTTCCTCTAGAACTGCCTATCGCAGCCCCACAGTCTCCGGCTGCCCCTTGTCTTGGCCTCTCCGAACTACAGTCGCCAGGAGCCGCATCTCCTCTCCGCCCATGGCCAAGCCATTCCTCTCTCTGAGACCAGGTAAGGAGGGGCCTGGTGCTGGCAGGGTAGACGGGCAGAGGAAGAGAAAGAAACACTCAGAGCAGAGCAGAGGATAAAGGAGAAAGTCATAGTGCTTCCCGACCACGTTTACCCAAAAGAGTTAAGTCCTTGTGAGGAATGGACTAACATGCATTTGCTGCCACATTTTCTACCCTTGTTAGGTCAGACGGTGCCACCTTCGGCAGGGCTCTGTGACACCGGGATCAGGGACTCCAGCCTGGGCTGCTTGGGTCTTGGTGCAGTGCAGGGGTGGGTGGGGTGAGGGGACACATGGCAGCTACAGACAGCAGGCCTCTCAGGTCCTGCGTCTAATTGTTTTTAAGATTTGTTTATTTATGCATACAGAACTGGGGTACAGGCCAGAGGTGCAGGCGTGGTGAGAGGAGTCACCAGCGACAGAGTGGGGAGCAGGACAGGCCGAGTGAGGAAGAACACTGCTGAGGGGAGCAGCGGGAGGGTCAGGAGAGGTCTGCCACGCCATGGGGGTCACCTCCAGGGCGGGGATCGAACTCATGCGAAAGTGGCTTTAGCTTCTCACAGCTTTAACCCGCTGTGCCACCAGGGAGGCTCCCTGTGTCTAATTTTTATAGACTATCTTGGACCAAATGCATCTCTCTGCTCCGACTTTCCCAACATTAAGTGTTTCTATAGAGTAATAAGTCAGAAGAGAATTGAGGAAAATCGCTCTTCAACACCCAGCAGCAGACTGCCAAGCACCCAAGATGGCGTCCATGGTGATGATTCAACATCACACAAATTTGATGACACAAAACCTTCCTGTTATGGTCTCGCTATCTTCTCCACTTATTCCTCCCATTCTGAGCAAGGAACTCAATTCCCAGGCCGCAGGCCCCACCTCCGCAGCTTCTGCTGGTATAGCCAGGACCCCCTGCAGAGCGCCCTGGGACGGGCTGGATCTTATATTTGCAATCTCATGTCATCTCATCATCCACTGCTCTTCCTGAGCAGCCACCAAAGACTCATCTAGAAACTCAGAGGTAGGTGGTAGGATGATGGAGAAAGGAGTCCTAAGGCCAAGGTCCCACCCACAGTTCTCACCCAGAAAGGGTTTTCCAGGGGCAACGTGGCTCCCTGAGAAATAGCATCCCAATGACCCCAGTCATGCTGTGCCCTAGTGAATGGCTGGTCCCCAAAGTCAACATGGTTTTTCCTCCCTAGTGTCTATTTTCCATTTTACCGAAAGACAATACCAGGCAGAAGCGATGCTCCCTGACTTCCTCTCCCAGGCCGCCGCCTTGTCCCCTAACTTAGCTCTGGTGCTCAGTCTGTGGCCCACAGGAGACAGAGAAGCATCTTTTAGATCAAAGGTCTTCTGGGGTTCAGAAGGAACCCTCTTGCTGTTTTATAGCACAAGACTGAATGCAGAAATGAAAAGTATTGTCCAACCTACTTAATGGGACTTCTGGGAAAGGCTAGTTAATTTTAAGTATAAGTTTTGAACGCACACTAGATCTCAGTACATAAAGCTGCTCATGCTGCAATGTTTTTCACAATGCAGCGGTATCATGGGCATACATTTCTCTGTGACGAAGCTGACCTTGGCTGTCCCAGAATTGGGACAGTGTCTTCACCAGATAATTTTGATGTTGAACATTAAAGTGATCATTTTTGAAGCGTACCCCTCTTCCTCTGGCGGAAGCTTGGGCTAGAGATAATATTTTAAGTGGGTGCTGTTTCATTCAAGCGGAGAGTTTCTTTAAAAGCATCAAAGGCAGAGAGCCAGCGCTAAGATCAGTAGGATGCCTGGATTTTTATGGTTCAAAGCTCCTTCCAGATGAAAATAAAAGAGAGCAGGAAGCCTGAAATGATGCTTTACTCAAAGCCCTAATCCCACAATTGATTTTTGGAGAAAAGAGAACTAACAGTGGGAACTACTCAGGGCCTTTAAGTACAGTGCACACAGGGTTATAATTCCAAATTGTTAGGAAACTTGAGCAGAAAATGTTGGCCATAATGCAAAACCCAAGGTAACATATTGACCAAGAGCTAGAGAGTTAAAAAGGCTGCCCATCGCTTTAAGCTGAGGTCCAGACGCAGACACAGACAAGCTCAAGGGCATTTCATATTTATAACACATGGGATCACTGAATATTCCAGGAAGCACCACAGTAAGAAGGGGGGAAGCCATGTCTGTGCAAGGAAAACATTCTCCACTAAGTCTACTTAAATGCTATTAGTAGATGAGACGCCAGCCAGAAACTAACAAAGCATTTCTTTGATTTAGACTTTCAAACACATTTGACAAGTTATCTTAGCAGATTCAGTCAGCGAAGCCTGGGTAGATTGCTTTCCCCTGTAAAGGGGACCAGTTCACGAGACAGAAGCATACAATGAAATCTCTGCATCTGGGGAAAATGTTTAGTTCTTCTGAGAAAAGAAATTGCAAAACGATGAGAAGCAGCTACTAAAAGACATGTTTGTATGACACCAAGAACATGGTAGATGCGTATTTAGGCAAAGCTACTTTATTCGAGAAAACAATTCTAAATTTGAAATAGGTTATATTTGCATATATTTGCATATAACCTATGTAAATGAATGCATTGCAAGTTATCTGTCATCAACCAAGGAAAGGCTGAGACATGGGCACAGGAGTTATTGTAATTTCAGTTGCCAGCCACTCTGCAGATGAGCCCAAGCCTGACATGATGTGACAGGTCAGAAGTCACTTCTTGTCCCCTACTTTGTGGCCAACACTGTGTTTAGACTTTCTTTGTAAGGTGCCTACTTTTCATACCACACTGCGAACAGAACACCATTATCTCCATCCAGGTGGACAGACCTGAGGATGAGGGAAATTGAATCTACTACCCAGGGTTATATGAATAGTATGCAGTGGAGGCAGGATTTGAATCACAGATGCCATCTTCTACAATCTGTGTGGTTTTGGAAAGACAACAGGAACTCTACGAGAAAAGAGTAAAGACGGTGGTGACTGACAATGCTGATGATTTAGAAGAAGACAGGTAAACAGAAATAGATACATAGATGGATGAACGGATGGATGGGTGGGTAGGTAGGTAGGTAGCAACACCAGGTCTGGGCCCCAGAGCTGAGGGTTCCCTCTGCAGCTTCACCTGTTAGAAAGAAGCTCGGATTATAGTAGACCAAGTCTGACTAGACAAACTAATCTTTATCTCTACTTATCTCCCCAAGAGTTTCCTAAATCCAAAATATCATATCTGCCTCTGGATTCCAGAAAGACAGGGAAAGCCCTCGGAAGCTACCTGAAAGAGCAGTCAGTGGGGTAATATATGGAAAAATAACAGTAAACCCGAAGTCTGTCTCCCCCACACACACCCCACCCCCCATGGAGCTGGGGCTAGGGCTGAGAAGAGAAGGGCTTCCGGTCCCCTACAGCCTGCCGGATTCCTGCTAGTTCCTGCATGTGCCGCCGTCCAGACAATCATCCTTTGTTACTCCCACTCACCCTGAGGAGGCCAGGCTTTGGAAGTACTAATTAAGTGGTCCCCACCCCAAATCAAACATGCAGCAAATAATAAAGCAAAAGTGAATCTCAGGAATTCTCCTACTTTGCCAAGGAACAAGAAGAGAAGGGAAAACATTTGAACGGATTGTATGTGCTTTTCCTGAAAAGAAGCAAAGGATAAAAAGAGATTCCAGAATGACTTGTATAAATTCACAGGCCAGAGGCCCGGTTATTAAATCAAGCTAGGGGAATTGAGCATATTTACAATCTTCTCAGTTTAACACCCTCTGGGACAATTGACGGGATTTCCTGTGACCTCGCCTTTGGTGTTTTTGTTAAGATTACTACAGACAAGTGGTTCGCGTCCACCCTGCAGAACGTGTGGCAGAGAGCAGGAGCTGTGGGCACAGGGTGGGTCTCACTTCTGCTGGCTGCAGGCGGGCTGTGACATGAGGGCCTGGCAGGGGACCTTGCAAACCTTCTCCAGCCTCACACCCTGTGGAGACCACAGACCCAGAAGCATCTGACCCACTAATTCTCTAATCTCGTCTCTTTAGAAGTGCTTTCCCTGCCTTTTAAATGGATCCATTTAAAAAAAAACATCATCATTAAGGGTAATTTCATGATTCTGCACAGCAGAAATCAAAACCCAGACCTGCAGCCCCGGCCCAGGGGGGTTCTGCCACAGCCAGACGTCGGGGGCCCCCAGCCTGCTGTGGTCTGTAGGTGCTGCAGGTTCTCAGACATCGAGGGAGGCTGCTCTGGGCAAACAATAACAGCAGCAGCAGTGAATGTGAAGCGAAGGAGAAATTATTTTTAGACTTGCTATCTTAGACCATCTGGGGGACTGTTTCCAGCCAGCGTCCTCCAATGGAAAGTCAATAAAGGGGACCGGGGCGCCGGCGCCTAGGAGGGTGCAGGTGACCGCCTGACGTGGGGGGAAGGTCTGACCTGGGGAGGCCTTTCAGAGAAAGAAGCAGAAGAACCTGTGGAGTGGAGAAGCCCCCACTATCGGGACTAGACTGCCCACGTTGAGCCCGCCTGTCGGGCAAACCCGCCAGGCAGCAGACACTCCTGAGCAGAAGCCTCGCGTCGCCTGTACAACTATGATAACGGGGGTCACTGCTGGCCGCAAGAGTGCGCGTGTGCCCTCTGCCCTGGGGGGCAGGCGCCCTGACGCTTAGCGTGGGGCTGCAGTGTTTGCTTTTCCCTCTGGAGCAGCTTCTACCGGAGCCGGAGCCGGATTCCAATGGCCCGACTTACTGAAATTTTGAGGTGTCAGTTCCCCCTCCCAAGAAAAGACATTTCTGATTTGCATTCCTAGAACCGGTGACAAATCCTTAAAACTCCAGTCGCAACCCTCCTGTCTCCCTGGCGCTCGGCTCGCTTTCTGCCGCCTCGCCTGCAGCCTGCAGCGAAGCCTGAGCAGCCTTAGCGGGCTCCCGGGCGGGCGGGGCGCCCTCCCTCGCCCCATCCCGGGCTGTGCGATGTGCAGGGGAAAGAACCCCGCTGTTTCTGTGTCTCTGCCCCCAGCCCGGCTGGTCTGAGGACGCCAGGAGGGAGCGCGAAGCAGCTGCTGACGGAGGCGGGTGAACAGTGAACAGGCGGGCGCCTCCTGCCGGAACCCCCAGGAC
The DNA here is from genome assembly GCF_000260355.1 of Condylura cristata. Lineage (NCBI taxonomy): Eukaryota > Metazoa > Chordata > Mammalia > Eulipotyphla > Talpidae > Condylura > Condylura cristata. Next base: position 499,339 of record NW_004567143.1, on the reverse strand, counting down.
CCCCGGCTCCTCCTGTCTTCCCACCTTCGGCCCCAGCGGCCACAAGGAAAAGGCCGTCCACGCAGGTTTGTTGAATTTGCCCAATAGACTATTAGCCAAAAAAAAAACAAAACTCTAAGACAGATGGGAAACAATCTCACCTCCCCACCCACCACCCAACCTTCCTCCTCCGGAAGACCGGGAACAGCTGTTCCAGGCGAGGCCATCCAGGACAAACTGATAGATAGAAACCCACAGAGGCCTCTTCTCCAAAGCAGCACCACCCCACCGGGCCACGTCCCCTCCCGCGCCTTGGATGTGGCGGGGACACTCCCACCCCGAGTTCTGCTCTTGCTGGCCCGGAGTGTGAGACTGCGCCCGTCAGTCCACACCACCGGCTCGGTGACTCGGTCCCTCCGAGGAAGTAATAGCTCACTTGCCATTCAGGTTACTAAAGCAGAGTCAGAAGGGGGAAAGCATCACTAATAAACCACACATCCTCTTTCACTTTGCCAGGCCTGGAATTTCTGAGCCCCCCAGCACCCCTTAGGGTCCCTCTACTCTGGAAGCTTAGGACAGTTTGCAACTGACTTCCCCCCAATGCTGTTTTCCACATGGTGCTGCCAGTGAGTCACCCAGCAATGCTTACAAAGAAGCCTGGAAGGTGCTAACCCGAAAGGTGGGTTAGGACAGATAGAGACATCACTTCTGGTGCCGGCAGGGGCTTGGGGGTCCCAGGGGCCAGGACCCCTCCCACTGGCCAGCCTGCTCTGGGTCTCCAGGCAAGGCTAACCCAAAATGAATTGACTGACTGCTCCCAGTGACTTTTTTTCCAATAGCATATGGGGTTATGGAAAGTTCCAGATTCAGATTCATTATGAAGATTCTGTTCCCAACTTTCTGAGTACAATTCAGCCCTCTCCCCACTCCTTCCGGCCCACCCTCCCCAGCTAATTTGTCCTCTTTACAATTAGGAGGTCAGAGGAGCCGGCCTGTAAGTCCTCATTCTGTGTTGTCTTTTGTGATGGGGTCACTGCAGAAAGCAACCGTGCAGTGACAGGCCGGGGAGGAGGAGAGCCGCATCCCCCACCCAGAGCTCAGACTGGGGGCCCACAAAATCGCGACTGGAGTATGGAGGTGGGGGATTCTTTGTGCGGGAGCTCAAAGTAAGGTATGGAAGGATCTGACCTGAATCAAGTTTCTCTGGAAAGAGCATATTGAGGAAGCAGCCTAGGGACAGTAATTCAGGCGCAGGACAAAGGCAAAGTTTCCTGAGCCAGTGACAGGTGTCCCTCCTGGGGAGGGGCTGGGAACGCTGAGCCCGCCCCCCGCCCCCACCTCTCCGCCACTACCCCTCCCATCTGCAGTGGGCCCTGGGGCCAGAGGGGGCGACCCCGTAGCTGTAGCTGGCCTTCCGGTTCCTCTCCACAGGGGCCGCCAGCGCATGGAGAGCCCCAGCAATGCCTCCGCGCCCTGCGGCTTCCTCCTCCAGGGCTTCTCCGAGTTCCCACACCTGCGGCCAGCGCTCTTCCTGGTGCTGCTGGGCGTGCACCTGGCCACCCTGAGCGGCAACCTGCTCATCCTCGTGTCGGTGATCTCCGTGCCCACGCGGCCACCCATGCTGCTCTTCCTGTGCCAGCTGTCGGCCATCGAGTTCTGCTACACACTGGTGGTGGTGCCCCGCTGCCTAGCGGACCTGGCTATGCCCATCCAGGGCCGGGGCAGCCCCATCTCCTACCTGGGCTGCGCGGTGCAGATGCAGATGTTTGTGGCGCTGGGCGGGACCGAGTGCTTCCTGCTGGCCGCCATGGCCTATGACCGCTACGTGGCCATCTGCCACCCGCTGCGCTACGGGGCCTTGGTGACCCCAGGGCTGTGTGGGCGGCTGGCCCTGGCCTGCTGCCTGGGGGGACTGGCGGTGTCCGTGGGGCTCACGGTGGCTGTCTTCCACCTGCCTTTCTGCGGCTCCTGCCTGCTGGTGCATTTCTTCTGCGACATCACGGCGCTGCTGCACCGGGCCTGCACGCGGAGCTACATGGACGAGCTGCCCCTGCTGGGCGCCTGCATGGTGCTGCTGCTGCTGCCCTCCATGCTCATCCTGACCTCCTACGGCGCCATCGTCTCGGCCCTGCACCGCCTGCGCTCCCCCGAGGGCCGGCGCAAGGCCGCCTCCACCTGCGCCTCGCACCTGGCGGTCACCTTCCTGCACTACGGCTGCGCCACCTACATGTACGTGCGGCCCAAGTACACCTACGCCCCGCGGCGGGACCGCACGCTGGCGCTGGTCTACACCAACGTCACGCCGCTGCTCTACCCGCTCATCTACAGCCTGCGCAACCGCGAGATCGCCGCCGCCATCCGCAGGGTGCTGGGGCGGCTGCGCTCGGGCAGGTCTGGGTGAGCCTGGGGGCCCGCAGCCAGGGGCCGGAGTGACCGCGCTGCTCCAGCAGTGTCCTCCAGCAGAGATGTCTGGGGGACCCTCGGGGGAGCTCAAGGACCGTGTTCAGGAAAGAGAACCCGGAAAAGTGTCTGCGCAGGCGCGCTGAGGACCTGCTGGGCTCTACCCCCAACCCCCCACCACCACCCTCACACACCCTCAACCCCTCCCCGCGCTGGGGCCTGCTCAAGGTGGCCGGCTGGCCATGGAGAGTTGGGCAACCCCTGGCACACCACAGACCTGAGGGCAGACAGCCCGAGCCAGGGCTCACACAGGGGAGAGGGAAATCCAGACAGCTGCTTGAGGGACCACTGTGGAGAACTGTAGGGTTGGGGCGGCGGGGGGTTGGGGGGCCAGCCAGATGAAGAGGATGAAGGGTACCCAGCAGAGATGGTGGCGCAACCCTGCGGTGCATAGGGGAGGACCCGGTGAGCCCCGAAGGACTTGAGTTCCCTGGCGACTGGTGACTTGCCCTCCTCGGATGTCCTCTGACCACGTGGGAGAGTGGAGCTGGGCGTGGGGGCCAGCTTGGGGGTCTGCGCCAAGGTGCAGGGGCACCGTGCTGGAGCAGGTATTGGCATGAGCTCCAGCAGGTGTCTGTGGGGGACCTGGAAAAGCATCCGCAGACGGCTCTGAGTGCCTGCGGGGTTCTCGGGATCCCGTAATCCCGCAGTCAAGACATATGCAGAGCCTGGGTGGGATGTCGGGGCAAAGAAGAAAGAGGAGTGGGGATTATTTCTAAGCTCGGTCTCCAGTAGATGGAGGAGAAGCTAAGAGCAGGGGCAGAGAGAGGGAGGAGTGGGGGGCGCTGTCCTGGACATGTCAAGATGATGTGCTCCAGGACAACCCGGGACCATCCTGCCCAAGAAGCTTGGGGGGTGGGGGGGGGTGACAGATCTGGCGTCACCAGTGGCTTCTGAGGCCACGGGGTGGGTGATATCACCCAACAAAATGTGGTGGCTTTTATTTTCTGCATTGCACATTTTCCAAATGGCTCATAATCATTTTGACTGGATCACTTTTATAGATGGAAGTTATTATTTAAGATAAAGAATGTTGGAGCTTCCTCGGTGAATCAGAGAGACTTCTTATCCTCCATCTCTGAGATAAAAACATGAGTCCCACTGGCCTGGAAACTGTCCCCCCATTGGCTCTGGAGCAAAGAGGAGGGGAGCGAGTGTGAGGTGTGCTGCGGCGTTCCCAGTGTTACATGGACAAAGACATAGTGTGAGCTCCTAGGTGTGTAAGGTGCTTTAATCAGCCCATAGCTAAAGGAAATGTTGCTATCAAAGACCAAGTGGGGAGACTTAAGGAGGAAGAATCCCTAACCTCCATTGACTTGTAAGACATATAGTTTTCTACTATATTTATTCTAAATTCTAATAGAAATTTATTACAAACAAAATAAATTCTTCTGATGTAACTATTTCTGTGTACTGTTACATCAGTCTGTCCTCGTAAAGTAAAGGGATCAAATTGCTACAAAACAAATGGGAACAAATTTTCTAGGCTGTGCTAGGAAAATCCCAGATGTATTTATTTCTCCCTATATGAAACAAATAAGTGTTTATTGAATGATAGATCCAGGACAAGAACTAGACAGTTAAGTGGGGGGGGGGGGTTGGGGGTGGTGAGTAGCAGAGAGAAGGAAGGAGAAGTGGGAGCTGCCATCAGAGGTGTCTACTCAGAGGAGTGGGGGGCGATGTGATCAGGTTGAACACTGAATACTACAGAGGACGCACTTGGGAGGACACGACAAAAAGTGTCCATCAGGGAACAGCTATATACCAGAGACACTTTATGGGGGTGGAGTAGGGAATGGGGTCAAAAATGGAGGTGGGGGGAGTGCATGGGACTGTGGTGATGGCACACGGGTGATGTGGTGGTGATGGGAAGCCCATGGGGATTACAACTGAGATGGAAAAAGGCACAAAATGATGTAAAAATAAATATTATAAAAATAAAAAATAAAGTGTTATTAGGAAGCTAGTATAGGAAAGTGGGTTAGAGGCGCAATTGACCCTCTTTAGGGAAGTGATAACAGAAATGCAGAGAAAGGGACAGCTACGGAAACATGGAGAAGGTAGACTAGTAGAAATTGATGCAGACTGGAAGTATCTAGAGGGACGCTGCCGGATTCATAAATCATTTAATACAGCTGATCAGTTCTCTACATTGGTGACTTCTGTATTAAACATTTGTTTGATTTAAGCTGAAACGTTGCTAAATTTGTGTGGCTTATGTTGCAAGTAGAAGAGTTTAGTGAGCCATCACTTCACAAAAAGCACTTAGAAGTCTCTCCCTGGTGGCACAACGGGCTTAAGTGAGCACTATGAAGCTACCGCAGCCACTGCAGCACGAGTTTGATCCCCGGCCAGGGAGCTGACCACGTGGTGCAGCAGACCTCTCCTGACGCACCCGCTGCTCCCCTCAGCAGTGTATTTCAGTGTATCTGCCTAGTCTGCTCCCCACTCTGTCTCTGGGGAGTCCTCTCACCACCCCATACCTCTGACCTGTACCTCAGTTCTGTATGCATAAATATATCTTTTAAAATATACATAAGCATTCATTGAAACTCAAAGGAACTATTCACTTGGAAAATGAGTTATAGTCCTGTCTCATTCAGTATGTATATGCATGTAAATGTAATATATGTCTATATAGTTCATATTTCCACAGTAATATAGTCAATTATCCATTATTTCCTTCCATTTCACCACACAAAAGCTTTTTACGAAAAGAAAGACAAGATGAATGTACACAAAATGATAATAAATTTCTTAATAAGAAGAAAAGAGTTCAGTGCTTACTAAGTGCTTAGGGATAAAAAAGAAAGAGGAGTCGGGGATGATACTGATTTTTTTTTTCTGGAAAAACATGGCTGCCTCAGGGGGCGGGCACAGGAAGAAGAACCAACCTGAAGGCACAATGAGAAGGAGGCGACGAGCTCAGTGTGGATTATGTCTGTAGCCCGTGTGGAGACATAGGGGTGGCGCCTGGGAGTGAGGCAGGCGCGTCAGGCTGGAGAAACTACCTGTGAGTCAGCTGCAGCATGGACTGTCCAGGGAGGAAGGACAGAACTGCTCCAAGACAGGCCCCTGGGATGCCACAGCCCTGCAGGAGGCTGGGGAGAATGCCACAAGCTCGTTTATGAAAAGCTTCATTCATACGGCTCTGTCCCAACACACTGAAGGCAGGGAGACAAGCTAAGAAATCATATGTACTCTGTGGAAGTCTCGTTTCACTCCTGTAGAGAGAATGCTGGCCAATCCCAAGATCAGTGGGCAAGGGGTATAAATCGAAAGGAAATGCAAATTGCTTTGCCCCTAGGAAAACAGTCTCCAAGAGAAATGCAAAATAGCATCATAAAAAAGACCTTGGAGCACTCATTTTGACAATGTTCAAGAAGATGAACGCGAGGTTTGGCGGGAGAAGCGGGTGCTGGCTTTCTCGGTTCTGTGGAGGGCGCTTCAGTGAAGTATCAATTAGAATGAATGACCCATCATTTGTTCCAGTAATTCTACTTCCAGGATTTGACCTTACAAATGCATTTGCCTTGTGGGCAAATAATGTGTTCCGAAATATTCATGTCAGCATGGCTCAGATCAGCAGAAGATTAGAAATTGTTTAAATGTCGATATATGGCAGATTAAGTAAATTACAGTTTAGGCCTCGGGTGGAATTATTTGCAGCTGCCAAAAACAATGGAGCCATCTTATCTGTGGCAGAGAAGGAACCATCTGTCATGGATGCTGTTAAGTGAAAAAGCAAGGTGGACAAGAGTGAAGAGCCGGCCTCGACCCTGGCGCACGTGGGTGCCGGCTCCCCCTGTTGGTCCCACCGCTCACGCGTCTTCACAGGCGGGCGCCTTGTCACACAGGGGCCGTGTCTGCTGGCTTGCTGTTGGCTGTGGCAGGCTGGCGGGCGGCCCAGGGATGTCACCTCTCCGCCCTGTCACAGCAGCAGGTCTGACTGCTAATCACCTCTCATCATTGCAAATTATCCGACTTTCTATGGTTTTAATTACCCATTTCTTCCAACAGGTCATAAACTCCGTGGCAACAGTCTGCTCACCAGAGTATTCCCTGTCCCCAGCCAGTGTCTTGCATGTACTAGCTGCTTTGTAAATCATTGACTGGATGAGCAAGGGAGTAGTGGTATGCAGGGAGCATTTATATCTAGGCGTCTCGATGACAATACGTATAAACTACGCCCATGGAGCTCTTATATTTGCACACATGTGAACGTGCACACACACACATTTATTTCTTATAAAGATTTATTTATTTATGCATACAGAACTGGGGTGCAGGCCAGAGGTGCAAGGGCGGTGAGAAGATTCACCAGAGACAGAGTGGGGAGCAGAACAGGCTGACCGTCGAAGTCCACTGCTGAGGTGAGCAGCGGGCGGGTCAGGAGAGGTCTGCCGAGCCATGCTTGTAACCAAACTAAGAGTATGGGAAACTGGGGTTGGGGGGTGCAGACCTTTCTTTCCACTGACTACTTTCTTTACACACATATACACCCATGTACATGTACACACATATGAATACCTACATGCAGGTATACTTGCATATACTTGTGTGTGTTGTTTATGCATAAATGTTTCCAAAATAAAATTAAAGATTAAGCAGTGGAAGAGAACTGCAAGACACAGAGGAGTTTTAGGGGGGTTTGGTTGTTTCTTTCAAAGGACAGTCACAAAGTAGCAAAAAATCCAAGCTAGGATGGTGTGATGGAAATCAAGGAAAGGGGATTTCACAGAAGGAGTGTCCAGCAGCTGGACAACAGAAATGCACTTCTGTTTTAGAGTAACATGATGCCAGAGCCAGGCAAGGCTAATGCAACCCCAGGAGCACCGAATTCCCATGCACACGCTTCAGCAAAGTTTGGCAAAGGCCTGGCAGCCGAACATCAGAGACGAAGCCCTGCAACACTGTGTAGCCTGAGACCATGTCAGCCTGGCCCCAGCCATCCCTGGAAATCTCGAGAACCAGCACAAGCCATGTTAGTCACCAACAGGAGTGGGAAGGAACTTTGGCTTTTATTGTGATGCTAAAATGTTCCATGAACGCTATTTTCAAGCTTTGTACCTGGGATATGTCTGCATCGGGGCGCGTTAAGGTGACAGACAGAGAGACGCTGCCTTTGAAAGAAGAGTTTAGACATTTCAGTTCCCAGTAAGGGGGTGCTCCATGCTGTGTGGGGCCCATGGGGATGCGCCAGGCCAATGGGAGGATTGAAGGAGAGAGGGGAGAGCATGGCCCTGCGGCTTGACTGTGGCTCCTGTGGGAGGCGGTGAGTGGAGTAGAGTATTGGAGTGAGCTCATTGCTGGGTAGTGTGCTCTGGGCTGTCCAGTGGTCTCCAGCCAGCCGGCCTACTGGCTGGCGCTGGGGGGGGGGGGGCGCACCAGGGAACACGTTGAGTAGGTGCTGGAGCTAGACAGAGGACGTGCTTGAGGGTTTGGACTGGTTTGTTTGCACGGGAAAGGAAAGTGGCTTACTTTGTGCAGGGACCTGGTGCCTCTGCATGGGGCAGCCCACGCCTGACCGCCAGCCCACAAATGTCAACGCATCATAAAAGTAGAGAAACAAAAAAGCAGGACGACTGCAAACACAAGCCTAAACATGATTCCTGAGACAGTGTGTGTGGAAGAAAGCCTTTGTTTCACCCACAAAAGGACTGTCACTGATTCCGATCGCTGTTGTGCATCAAACCCCATCATGGAAAGTGCCCAGTGGCCATGATTGAAAGATCTGCACAGGGATGTAATCAGTTCATCGTCAAATCCTCCTCCCACCACCCCATCTGGCTTTCCTGTGTTCACTTCCCTGCTCTGAGGCTGTGCTCAGACCCTTGACTAAGTTCCTGTCTGTCAGCACCTCCCAAGCTCACTTGCTCCCTCCATAACCAAGATCTCTTGGACAAACTCTTTTAATTTCTTGAACCAGCTCTCAACTCCATTGTCCCTGTGTTTGTTTTATAGAGTTGACACGTCTCAGTCTTATCCTTTCAATCCTCTACCGTCTCAAACATGAATCTGTGCCACTGAAGAAACCTCATATTTCTGTCAATGCCCCTGGAAATGTATCAGATCCAAACTGAGCTGGAAATGACCCTGTAAGCCAACAGATGTCTATTTCAGTAGATCCCTCACTTGGCTGCACACCGGCATCCCCTGAAAATAAATGCCTCCCAAAATTTATTTTGGAAAATAAAGACTTTCCAAAACACTGAAGTCTGGCTAATCCCTAGGGAATCTGAGTTGGTCAGGTGAAAGTTGGCATTAGAATTTTTAAAGACTTCACTGGTATATCCAGGGTTGAAAACCTCAGCTCAGTGGGTCTGTTCTCTAGGAAGGGGTCTGGGTTGAATGAAAACATGGCTAAGAAGGAGTATACAGGATTTATTCCCTGGGGCAAGAAAAGACAAGAGCCAAGCTGATGTGTCCAAAGAAACTGTCTCAGAGAAGGGACAGTGAGGTGAAGTCACATCAATAGCTTTGTTCAGTCTTCTGGCCTCCTTCCCTCCAGCTCCTCAGTCATTCCTTATCATAAGAACAGAGGCCTGCAGAATAAAGGAAAAAATGTACCCTGGGGAAATAGGAACATTTGCATATAGATGACTTCGACCTCATCTAGGTTTTATTTATGGCCAAGAAGCTTACGTACAAGTGTCCTACGCCTGCTGACGTGGGCCCATGAGAGAAACTTCTCAACTTTTACGAAGGGTGTGTCACATGCCCTCTGTCTCATTCCTTCCAGCCCTTCACAGTAGAAGAGGCTGCCCCTCCCCCCACCTACATGTAATCCTTCTGACTGGGTTCCAGAGCCCACCTTCACCCACCTCCTCCAAGAGCTTAACCATTATTTATTACTACTCTCTTCAGGGTCCTGAACATATAAACATGTATTAGGTGATGAAAGATTCCAGTATTCCAAGGTTCTGTTCCTTCAAATGGCAAGTTCTAACTGCAGGGAGGGGACTAGATTACAAAGGATTCGTAGTTCCCAGCTAATGAACCCTTCCTGGCCCAACGGCCAAGCATGTTAGAAGAGGAAGAAGAGAGCAAACTAGAAAGTGGTTATCCGGAGAGATAGAGAAAAGTGAATAAGCATGGAAGGTGCTCATGAAATCTTTCGTGAATCTTTAACGCAATGTCTTTGCCTATGACACAGGGCCCTACATCTAGGTTAAGGCCCCAGTTATAGAAGTAACATTGTGTGACCACATTTCTTTAAGAAACTAGAGATGTAAGTAATAGTCCAGCCTTGCTATTAATGACTTAGCTTCTTTTCCTAGAGCTCCTGAAATTCCAGTTCTACATAGAGGCAGTTAAGACAATGGGCAAAGGAAATATCTGCAGGTCCCACGGAGGGGTGGGAAGGGCCAGACTCCTGCCCACACAGGCTCCCTTAGTCCATCAGGCGGTGGCACAGTTGGCTGCTCGGAGCTCTCTCCCGTCTCTTCCATGTGTTCAGGACTTTGGCAGCAAGGAATAGAGGTGATAAGGGAAGTGGTTCTGGTTGCTTCCATGAGCAGCTTCCAGACCCGTATTTACTCCTGCTTAATTATTCCCAGTCCCTAGGCTCCTCCTGGGCTAGAATCTGCCCTCTGCTCAGGGTCTCCCCCAGTCAACTCCAAGATGAAGAGCTACTCAGCCAGCCAAGTACCTAAAAAAGGAACTTCCAGAACATCTCCCAAAATCCCGAGGGAAGCATGAAACACGTTGGGCTTGATGCAGACAGCTGTCGGAACGACTTGTGTTTTGCAAATGAGGAAAATAAGATAATTTTGAGTTTACAGGACTCAACAGGATAGAAGTCAACGTGTGAGTGGGAAAGAGTAGTTTCTATTTGTAGCATGAGCTTGACTAGCACCTTTCTTCTAAAGCAGTGAAAGGATTTCAGACATAAAAGAACCCGAATTCATTGAGAGCTGGTCATGGACTAGATGCTGAATGATGTATTTGCATCAGTTGTTTCAGTCCGTCCTCACGAGAGCCGCACTAGCTAGTGTCGTTCATTGCACCTTTGAAGAGACCCAGGCCAGAGACTCCAGGGTGCTCAGGGAGAAGAGCATGAGCCGCAGCTGCAAGTGCTCAGAGCCAGGCCCTGCCACCCTTCCAGCTGGCCCATGCTCGGGGATGGATAAAACCATGTCTGTGACAGAGTGCCCCTGAGACTGAGGAAAACATCGCCACCAAGACAGGAGCCACAGGTCTCAGGTCCCCCGATCTCAGCTCCACCTGTTCTGGAAGCGGTGAGGAATTGGCTCACTGAACATGTTGAGCTCTCAGGCATAAGCAAACAAGAACTTTTTTTTTTTTCACTCCTGCGTCCTCGAGCCTGCGGGTGGGCTAGTTGCCTCTACTCTCAGGCTAAGCCAGTAGCGTGCAGCGAATTGCCCTGGCTCCCAGAGAACAGAAATGTCTCCAGCCACTTCCAGTGCCAAAAACATTCCCATTACACTGTTAAAAATAGCCAGTCCAATGTCATATAAAAGTTCTGAATTTCGGCCCTCCCTGGTGGCGCAGCGGGTTAAAGCACAGCACTAAGAGTCTGAAGCCACTTCCGCATGAGTTCGATTCCCGCCTGCCGCCTGCCCCGGAGGAGACCACATGGCGAGCCAGACCTCTCCTGACCCGCCCGCTGCTCTCCTCAGCAGTGTGCTTAGTCGATCTGCCTGTTCTACTTCCCACTCTGTCTCTGGTGAATCCTCTCACCCTCCGCATCTCTGGCCTGTACCCCAGTTCTGTACGAATAAATAAATAAATCTTAAAAAAAAAAAAAAAAGTTCTGAATTTCATTCTGAAGTGAGGCAGGGGGCCTCCCTGCCTTGGTGGTGCAAGGGGTCAAAGCGCAGCACTATGAAGCTCTCTGCAGCCACTGCAGCGACAGTCAGATCCCCGGCCAGGGAGGTGACCCACAGGGCGCGGCAGACGGCTCCTGACCCGCCCGCTGCTCCCCTCAGCAGTGGATTCCAGTCAGCCGGCCTGTTCTGCTCCCCACTCTGTCCCTGGTGAATCCTCTCAGCCCCACATCTCTGGCCTGTACCCCGTTCTTGTATGCATAAATAAGTAAATCTTTTTAAAATAAACAAATAACTAGTGAAATGAAGCAGCTCCATGCCCACAACCCAGAAAGTCACATCGGGAGATCGGCCTCCTGGCCCTCCTCTCACCCTCTTCCTCCCCTCCTCGGCCTCCACTGGGCTACTTTGAATTCTGGTTTGGTGCAAGGGCAAGAGGCAGGTAAGGCACAGGAACGCCTTTGTGGACTGACAAATGAGCCGAGGGGGAGCAGACCCCCGGGGCCCGTCCTCAGAACACTGCTGTTTGCTCAGCGACTCTCCAACTGGGCTCCCTGAGGGCCCGACCTTCACCCTCCGCTGACCACGAAGAGGTCCTTACTCAGCCCCTGGGCATCTGAGGGGCTACCCCTCTGTTAGTAACATTTCAGGAAGTACCTGGGAGGCAGTGAATGGGACACCTGGCAGCTTACCTCCAGGGCGCCCACCCCTGGCCTCCAGGAGCCCCGACCCTGTGCCACGCCATCCGGGGAAATGCCACTGACCACTCTCATGGCCCTGACATCCCCCATGCTGCCCTCTCGAGCCTCTCCAGCCGCAGGCCCCCTTATCCAGCCTCAGCACCCCAGACTTCAAGGGCGCATTGACTGGAACAAGGGAAGAGTGGCCTCGGATGGCGGGGGCACCCCTCTGCCCCCACACAGGGTGGGAAGGGAGGGTGGACACCAAAGAACAACCTCGCCAAAGAGTTCTTCTCCCCCCCCACCCCTCCTCTACTTTTGCAGTCTCCAGTGGGTCTAGGGGATGGACCCAAAGGTCACCTTGGAAATCCTCTGAAAATGCTGCCACAGAAAGCAAGCTCTAGAAGCTTAGGCTTTGGGGGGCCATGCGATGGCTGTCCCACAAAGCAAAACTGAGACAGTGCATTTGCACATCCTCTCACACAAGTTCCAGTCTCTGGAGAAACAGGAGACCGCAGGTCTAGAGGGAGCTCCCGGGGGTCGGCACTGAAGCTGCTGTTGTGGCGAAGGGGCCTCTGGGGCCTGGACAGCCAGCGAGTCACTGGCCACTGGGAGCTGTGACCCACCTGTCCAGCTGGGCACTGCCAGACTTCAGAGGCTCAGCACTCACCATGGGGGTGCGGGGACCCCTGTACACCCAGCTGGCCAGAGGCAGCTCCTCCTCAGGGAACTCAAAGCCCACAGACGAATCATCTGGAATGCGGAAAGGCAGGGTTTTCATTTGCATTATTTGCTGGGAGGGCTGTTGGTCAGCAGGTCCAAAAATAGGGACAGATGGAGCAGGAGGAGGAGGTCAGATGCAAGAAGACAAGACATGGAGAACAAAGCAGGAGCATATTTATGGGGTTAGTGGGAGGGGCCCCTGAGGATGGAGAGGGAGGGAAGTGAATCTGAATGTCCTGTTGCTGCTACAGCAAATGTTTGCATATTTAGTGTCTTCAAGCAACAATTTATTCATTTTCAATTCTGGAGGCCAGAAGTCCAAATTGCGTTGTAAGGGGTCTTGGTAAAGCATGGTCGGGCTTCTCCCGTCTGGAGACTACGGAGTCCCTCCCCTTGCCTGGCTTGGCTTTCGAGGCCACCTACCCTCCTTGGCTTGCGGTCCCTTCCTTCCATCACTGCAAATGTTGCTCTGTCATCACATCTCCTTTTCACTGACTCTGAATGATCTTACAAAGATGACAGCTCCCTCTCACAAGGATCTGTGAGGATATTGAGCTCCCCTGGACTCACCAAGGTACCCACCCACTCAAAGTCCTTAACTTTATTACATCTGCCAAATTCCTTTTGCCTCATAAGGTAACATGCACAGCTTTTAAGGATTAGGATATGACAGGGGCGGAAAGGGGGCTTCAGCTCCAGGATCCAAAAGTTAGGGCACCATTGACGCAAATGTGTAGACCTCGAGAAGAAGCAAGTCAGCCTCCTTATCTAAAGACTATTTAAAGAATAACAGGAAATGTCTGGCCAGCACTCTATTTCTTCTCCCAAGGGTATTAAGAGAGAGGGTTTTGCTTAATTGGGACAAGAAAATATGCTGACGGCAAAAAGATATTGCTGCCAACAGTGAGATCCTGCTAACCTCTAGGCAAAGACTTTCAGAGCTGGCAAAGATGCAGAGACCTCCCCATTCTTCCATCTGCTGCCACGTGATTACCGGGTCCTACAGTCAAAACTGCCGTGGCCACATCGCCTTACCCCTTCCGCCACCCCCCCCCACCCCCGTGGCTCCATAGCCCCAGTTAAGCGTGTCGTGGAAGAGAATTAGTACAACCCAGGTGAAACACCAAGAAGGTCTGAGTTGGCATGTATACGTAGCGTGGAGATGAAAGGGCCCCGTGGGGAGAGGGGGTCAAAGAATGTCCTCAATGGGAATTAATGCATGTGTGGTGTGTGTGTGTGTGTGTGTGTGTGTGTTTGAAGGAATCCAGTTGGAAAACACCACAGTGGGACCACTTCAACAAAATATTGCCACTGGGTCTTGACACAATCAATTCAACAGCCCATGGATCATGCAGACACGACCTTCAATGGTGGATATCAGGCTAGAGCCAAATGGACCCCCTCTCAACAGAAACAGGCCATGAGGATCTATATGGACAGTGTTCGCCACTCTCAGAGGCCAGCACCACTAGGGGCATGAGCAAGACTGATGCTCCATCCCCACCCTCAGTTCCACAATATCCCACACCATCAGCTTTTCCCTTAATATGACCTTGAGAAAGAAGAGAAAAAATAATCCACCGTAATGAAAGCATGACCTAGAACTCAATGATTTACTGGAAATGCTATTTTAAGTCAAAGGAGACCTTCCTTAGGGGACTAAGATATTTTTAACTGGCATGTTATGCTCTATTGTTCTCTTTCCCCCTCTTCCATACTACCCCTCAGGAGATAGATTTGGGGGGTGAGAGCTCTATAGAAAACAAAGAAACTACATTTTCACTGAACATCCAAATAGGATGTATTTCCATTTGTCACCCATGCCATATGCTAATTGATCTTAAACTAAAGGATGTTCTGGACTTGTTTACATAAAATTCCAAGGAGATGATTCTTATACAGCATTTAGAACTCACTAAATATTGGTTGTCAAGTCTTTCTTTTTCATCGTCACTATCCCGGTGGTTTCCTCCAAGTCACGTAGTTGGTTATGCTCAGAGAGAAGTTGAAGCATAGATAGAACCACTTTGTCCTAGTGTCCAGAGGTCAAAGTGCTGCCTTGTGCAGACCTCAGTTAATTCCCTGTGAGTTGTAACCAAGATTATTTAACCCCCTCTTGGCCTTTTGGCTAAGATCAGTGTATCCAAGACTACTGAAGCTGCTACCAGGGCTGGTGGTCTAGGTAACCTGCTTCCTAGAAGGTGCTACTTGACATTTCATGGAAGAATGTGAGGAAGTGTTAATTTTGGTTTAAAAAAAAATAGTGGGAGAACTGAGAAGGGAAGGTACGTAACTGAGAACCAGATATAGTAGTTCACTGGGAGTGAACTGAACTATTCATAGTAACAGGAAAGTCTTGTGGCAAGGAGATATTAGGGTGGAGAAGCAGAGGATGGCAGAGTGAGGAGTAGTGGTGCAATTTCAAAGGCGTGAAAGGAAAGGCCCAGCAGGCCTGCAGATGCTGCAGGAAATGAGTTTTCTCTAAGAGCTAGATATCCAAATAGAGCATAAAATACGGGTCTCGTCTATGAAACCTGGTGTGGCTCAAGCTCGAAGGGAAGAATTAACCCTATCACCTCAAGACCACAGTTTGCAGTCCACAGTGATCTAACTGCATCCCAAGAGTGACCAAAGATAAAGGATTTGCTTTTTTCTCTCTTAAACCGCTGTAATGATAGCTTGTGTACGTTCGTTTATTGCAGATCTTTAGTGCTGGGAGAAATCTTGGTGCTGATCTAATTGCTCATACTCAGATGATGAAACTATGGCTCTGACAGATAGTGACTGAACGTAGTTCCTCGACGGTTTCTTGATACAGGCGGAAATCCAGGTCTTCTCATTGCCAATCTACCTACATCTTAAGCCATATAGACTTTAGTTTGTGTTTTGTTTGTTGGCCAGGCTGATGCCTGCAGGGGAAGACCAGACAACATTTGTTCCTAACGCACAGCCCTGGGTGTTGTCCAGAGCTCAGTAAATGTCTACTAAATCAAGCAAGATGGAGTGAAATTGTCATTACCCCACAAATCTGAGAATGAAGCTATCCATTCATAAAAATAATTGATCCTCATCTAAAATCAGTATCAAAAATTAACTGCAAAAAGGAGATTGGTTGGGGCCTCCCTGGTGGCACAACATGGTACTATGAAGCTATCTGTAGCCACCACTGCAGCCTGAGTTCGATCCCAGGCCAGGGAGCTGACCCACAGGGTGCAACAGACCTCTCTTGTCTCCCCTCAGCAGTGTACTTCATCAGTCTGCCTGTCCTGCTCCCCTCTCTGTCTGATGAATCCTCTCTCACCTCTGTGTCTCTGGCCTGCACCCTAGATCTTGTATGCATACATAAGAAAATCCTTAAAAAGATAAAGGGGGTTGGAAAAATGGTCCTTGCTTTCTTTGTCTGTAAAATGAATGAACGATGGAATACAGGACCTTCACTTCTGCACTTCGTATGTTCTAACATCCTGTAGTACAGAATCTGGGTCATGAAAGTAACTCTGAAGGTGAGGATGCTGGATGTGGTCGCAGCCTCCAGGCCACAGCTAGTCACAGCCGGCACCTCCTCTGCTGATGCCAGGCTCTGGGCAGCAGGCACAGGCTTCCGGGAGCAGCGCCGAGAGCATTCATATATATATATATATATATATATATATATATATATATATATATATATATATATACCAGCTACTGCCCTGTGCAAGCACCGATCTCCAACCTTGAAAACCTATAGCAGTTTCAGCTCTTGGCAGTTTGACCGTGACCCCTTTTGGCTGAATGGAAGACAAATGGTGACCATCACAGCTGCCCTGCTTTCTCTATAGCAAGAATCCCAACCTCCCATTCTGTCAGAAGAAACAGAATAGGATTATGCTTCTCGACTCTACGCTACTTGATTTTGTGCCTCCGCTCTGGTTCCCTTAACATTGCATCTGCCCTCCGTTCAGTCATCACACTTGATTCTCACAGATTTTTAAAAAAATGCTTCATTCTGTGGCACTACTGACTTTCTAAGCACAAACCCCTAGGCTTGAAAGGCAGTATTTCCCAGAGGGTGGTTGAGAGCAGCCCATATACTCAACACGCATGGATAAATAAATGGATTGAGTTTAAGAGCAGGAAATGTGGCTTGATATTACATTTCTATAAGAATAACAAACTGATGGCATTTAATTCTATTTTTATTAAGGGCTCGTGGACATGTTTCAGGGAGATGACCCAGAGCAACCTTAGCTGAGAAAGGAGAATCCAAGATTCAGAGGATGCCAGCCACATCCTATTCAGTGGTGTGTGTGAACGAGAAGTATGGTATACAGTGATTTAATTACAGCTGCAGATTTAATTAACTTCCTAGTAAACTAGTTCTTCTCCATAGCACTTAGTCCAATTATACTTAATTAATTTTTGTCACTATTAATTTCATTTCTGTGTCCCAGATTAAATTACAAGAACCAAGAAGCAGGAACTGTGCTCTTGCCTTTCTTGTC
The DNA here is from genome assembly GCF_000260355.1 of Condylura cristata. NCBI lineage: Eukaryota > Metazoa > Chordata > Mammalia > Eulipotyphla > Talpidae > Condylura > Condylura cristata. The sequence goes on along the minus strand of NW_004567143.1, from coordinate 482,224 downwards.
CACAGACAGGTGTCTGGAGGTTAAGACCGGCCCTGGTACATGGCGGGAGGTTAACAGATTCCACCCAGGCAGGGACACCTGCCCTGTTCCTTCTCTCTGCCCTCTGTGGCCAGGCGCTGCTATGTAGAAGCTGCTCCGAGGAGAAATCAGCCCGGCTGCAACACACAGCAACTCTGAGCCCCACACTTGGGAGGGGAGTGCCTGGCTTCCTCTGCGTCCATTTCTTTGGCCAACCGTGAGCTTCCCTGCTGCTCCAGAGCCCTAAGGAGAACAACTGAGATTCTCACTGCTGCAGGGGAGAAAATGTGGAAAGGGAATCACAGCAGAGCGAAAATTGACAGGGAGTCTTACATCATGGCTCTTGCATCATGGCTCAACCTTGTTTTGCAAACAAGAACACCAGGGCCCAGGAGCAGAGGCTGGGGTGAGTGTCCCACCCTCTGGGCGGAGGTGGGGCGGACGGGGAGGCTGTGGGGTGCACCCCACACTCTTCCTGCCTGTTCCTGTCATCAGGCGGAGGGCGTGTCCCCACAGCTGTGGGAAGCAGCATCCCACAGGGCAAGCACAGGGCTGTGTGATGTGTGTGTGGAGGGCGGGGGCGTGTTCTACAGGGCAGGGTCATGCGTGGGGTGTTGCTCCAGAGGTCGGGGGGTCGCGTGAAGGTTTTGGGCACAGGCTCAGGCTCAGGAGTCCTTTGGACAGGCTGACAGTTCACGGCTCAGCTGACCTCTTTCCATTTTCTCTGTACAAGGAAACTTCTGCTCAAGACACTCTTAGCAGGAGATAGGATTAGACAAGCCCAGCTCATCCAGATGATTTCTGGACCTAAAGAGTAGGCAGGGTTTTCTCTCCTTACTATGCCTTTTCTACTTTCTAAACAGAAATTTGTTCACAGAGCTGTGTCCCAACTGGAACACAGCTGGAAGGAGCTTTTTTGGACTGGTTTCTTTAAATTCATTCTCTCGTCCAGGAGCTCATTGCAGAACCTTCTGGTCACTGTCAGAGCCACGGCTATACAAGAAGGGCCCCATTCTGAAGGGCCTCTCGAGGGGCCGGTTATTTCCTCTTGCCCAGTTTGTTGACTCTCTCTTTAAAGCGACAATGCCCAGAGAAAGGTCTCGAAACCCTAAACCTGAACCAGATAGAAAAGGGGCAGGAAGGAAAATATTCTGCCCCTCCTCCTCTTTCCTTTTCACCAGTTGAGATATCCTCAGGATAAATTAAATGTATACACGCTTGTATTGGACAATAGAATGTATATATGTGTATATGTGTGTGTTTGTATATGTGTTATGTGTATGTGCGTACACGTTTATGTGTGTATGTATTTATTTGTACATACATGTATATAACATGTATGCACACATGTCTATATGCCCATGAATACACACATATACACATAAATATGTATATGCACATACACCCCTTTATATACACACATATATACACATACACATATATGTATCTATATATATGAACATTTTGTTTCAACTATGATTATAAGGTGTCTTAAGCTATTGGCCTCAGAGTTTAATGAAGACATTATAGCTCAAGCAATAGAGAATCACTGCCATTGCTTTTGACTGACATCTTTGAGATTTGAATTAGTTAATAAAATTAAACAACAACATATCACAACACTTCTACACAACGTTTGGCCACTCGCCTACGTCGGTGATATGTTTTATAGCCACATTAGGTTAGAAAATGAATCAGGATAGAACTCCTTCAACCCGAGATGTTCTTATGCTATGTGATGAGGAGAAAAGGAATGTACCAGATCACCAGTGCTTGTCATATATTCTCCTTCATCCCAGGGAGGAGGATTCTTGTAGGGTCTTTGTGACAAGCACTGGGCGGGGCACAGGTGAAGCCTGAACAGAGACACTACGTGGAGGAGAAAACTTCGAGCAGAACTAGAGAAAAGCAAAAACAATATATTGGTTTGGGGAGAGAAGTTAATAGTTAGAGAAGGATCTATAAAAGTTTTGACCGAGATGGGGCTCAGTACTTCAGGTGGGGCTGGAGAGTGGAGGAGAGGAATATTTGGGGTGGGGAGAAGGTGTCAGGGGCTGGTGGTGGTGAAGGGGTTGGTGGTGGGAGGGGAGGAGGCATTCAGGGAGCAGGGTTTGGTCTCAAAGATCCATTTCCTGGCCCTCCCTGGTGGCACAGGGGTTAAAGCGCAGCACTGAGAAGCTATCAACAGCCACTGCAGCATGAGTTCGATCCCCAGCCATGGAAGTGACCCACATGGCACAGCAGAACTCTCCTGTCTCCCTGCTGCTCCCCTCAGAAATGTATTTCTGTAGATCTGCCTGCTCTGCTCCCCACTCTGTCTCTGGTGAGTCCTCACACATCCCCACACCTCTGAGCTGTACATAAGCTCTTGTATGCATAAATAAATAAATCTTTTAAAAAAAGACACATTTCTCTCTCGCAACCCATGTCCTGAGTCTTCGAAAACAAGGTGAAATGTTCCCTTCAAAGCAAGGATTCTCAAACTTAGCTTCACATGTTAAGGACCTGGGAAACGTTAAGCTTCTCTCAACGTTTGAAGGGCTCTTTGCCTCTGTGATTTTGATTTAATTACGCTGGGGTGTGGCCTGTGGTTTGGGAACTTTTTTAATTGTATTGTTTTTTATTGAGGCAACAGTGGTTTGCAGCAGCCTATATGATTCAGAGGGATAGGATCACACCTCCAGATGTGGGTCCCCACCCGAGCTCACCACCAAGGCACCCACAGCCCCCCACACTCTGCTCCTCACCCCTCCCCTCCCCTCTGGGCCTCCATCCTACAGCCGGGTATCTAGGGGTGATTTTGGTGTGGTTTAGTCTGTTCCTTTGTTTTGCTTCTCTGCATTCCGTGTGATTTCATGCATGCATGGCCTTCTGGAGCTTTGTAAGTGTTCAGGGTAACTCAAAGTGTTCAGGACAGTGCAAAAGGCCAGGTGTCCACCTGGGTCCTGAGGGGTTTTCAAGGGCAAAGCTGGTATCTGGAACCCCTTCTCGACCTCCACTACCAGCATCCTAATGGGCTTCTCTAGCTGTCACACTTTGCTTCGTGCCCTTTGGCCTCTCCTGGGGCTCACTGTGGCCAGTTGCACTTCCTGTCTCTCCACCCATGTTGTAAACAAACCAGAGGCCAATACTGATGAGGCGAGAGGGACTTACTGTCAATAAAGAGAGATAAATGCAGCGCACTCTCTGCAGACATTTGTACTAAGAACAAAAATGGCATTTTATCCCTTAACGGAGGCTAAAGACCAGCCAAACACACGGAGGTGTTCCAGAGGCCACAAGTCTCTGCCAGACGAGGATTTACGCAGGGCGGGCTGGCGTGCTGAGTGGCACTCCCTCGCTGACTTCATCTGTGGGCACCGTCCATGTCCAGATGTCATCACTGCGAGTGAGTGATAAGTGCCTTCATCTTTTATTAATCACTTTCATTAATATTCAGGCGAATGCCAGCATTTTGCCCAGGAAACAGCTTCATCTCGAGAAGCTGGGGTATAATTGCTGTTGGCATCAAATTCTAGAATGAGGCCTCGATCTTATCACCCTAGGACTAAGCCCGGTTAATCAGGCCACTGAGAACAAGGTGAGATATTGTCTCCATGGCTGACCCACCCAGATTAGGGGAGAAGCAGCAGGAACACTGATTCCATCCAGCCTGAATGGTGAGGACGAGAATTCCAGAAAACAGGGCTACATCTTGGTTGCTGAAAACACTCCTCAATACCACTATTTTTTTTTAAGGATTTGTTTATTTATACATACAGAGCTGGGGTACAGGCCAGAGGTGCAGGGGTGGTGAGAGGCTTCACCAGACACAGTGGGGAGCAGAACAGGCAGATCGATGAAGTACACTGCTGAGGGGAGCAGCGGGCGGGTCAGGAGAGGTCTGCCGCGCCCTGTGGGTCACCTCCGGGGCAGGCGGGGATCAAACTCGTGCTGAAGTGGCTTTAGCTTCTTAGTGCTGTGCTTTAACCCGCTGCGCCACCAGGGAGGGCCAACACCACTGTTTTAAACAATTTTATTCATACACAAACAACAAATAATAATTAATTGGAAAATGATGGCTAGGGGCCTCTGTATAGAAAGAAAAATCAGAAGATCTTAAATTCAAGAAACAGAATCTAAAGGAGAAAACATACAACACTTTCAGCAAGTCCCGCTGAGACCCTGGGTTCAGCCCCAGATTGAATTCTGATTCTGATCCAGCCCACACTAACCCACCTTCTGGCTGTCCTGCCACCAGCACGGCAACCTGACCCGGCTGAGAGTGTCCTCCAGGGACTCCCCAGAGAGAGGACACCAGGTGGAACCTCTTGTCCTCTTTGGGGTCTCCTGTCTGCTGACCTGCTGGGCAACAGGCTCGTCATCCTCCTGATCTTCCTGGACAGCCGCTGGCCTGTGCCACCTCTCTGTGGTGGACATCTGCCACACCACCAGCGTGGTCCCCAGATGCTAATGTTCTTCCGTCTGGACAAGAAGACCATCTCCTTCACCTGTGGTGGGGCCTGTGGGGTAGGGGACAGAGTTCCTGCTGCTGGCCGCCATGGCCTGTGACCCCCACTGGCCATCTGTGACCCCTGCTGTAACCCCTGAGCTAAATGTGGGGTAGAAATTCAGGGGGGTTAACAGAGAAAGGTAGAACTCACCCTCTCGGCACTGGAAGCTCATGCTAAAAGGTGTGTGGTGTGGGTGTGGGTGTGGGGGTGAGTGTGGGGGTGTGTAGGGGTGTGTATTTTAAAGATACACTTTGCTTTTGAAGGCATAGATAGAGATAAATGATGACTTAAGCCCCGGAATCTTCTTTGTAACTCTGACCTTGTCCCAACAAGATTCAAAAGCAGCTAACACCAATCAGAAACGTCACATACTTGTTGACTGAGCAAACATCAGCATAACTCTACAATCACTTTCATCAGTGTCCTAAATAGCAGCTCCCCCACCTGCTGCCAATGAATGGAGACAACACTCCGTGAACAGCTCCTCCGAGCAGCCCCGCCTGGCTCCCGCACAGTGGTGATCACCACCACTCCTTCTTAACTGCTGGAAGCGTCAGGGCCTGGGACATCACGTGGGTTTCAGAAAGAAATGTCCACCAGTAAGCAGATTTGTGTCAGCACCACTGCGTGCAATAGCCAAGCCTCATCAGAGAGCCTTCCTCACCACCTGGAAATAAATAGCACAAAGTAAAAAGAATTTGTGACATAAATCAACACTGCAAAAAAGGTAAGGCCACATTTGGTGAGTTACCAGATCTGAGATAGAGGCAGAAAGTCTCATGAAATTCCCTCAAGAGGGCCCTCCCTGGTGGCACAGGAGTTAAAGCGCAGCACTACGAAACTGTCCGCAGCCACTGCAGCACAAGTTCGATCCTAGCCAGGGAGGTGACCCACAGGGCACAGCAGACCTCTCCCGACCTGCCCGCTGCTCCCCTCAGCAGTGTACTTGTCAGTCAGCCTGTTCTGCTCCCCTCTATGTCTCTGGTGAATCCTCTCACTGCCCCTGCACCTCTGGCCTGTACCCCATTTATATAGCATAAATAAATAAATCTTTAAGAAAAAAAATAAAGAAATTCCCTCAAGAAGAAGAAAAATCTGAGGAGTTTGCAAAAGAAGTAAAGGTGAGGGGGGTGGAGGAAATTGAGCCATACAACATGGCAGAATTTGGGTGGTTGAGGGAGGGGGGTGGGGGGAAGTGCGCAGATGAAAAAGGAAGAACTAACTCCCTGAGCAAGAGTGAGCAAGCCAGTTGGGTTAGAACAGAGGTGTCACTCCAAGGAGTTGCGAGAAGAGGGAAGGCTGGCCCGATGGGGCACAGTCAAGGCCAGGGGTTTTGCATGTGAGGGATGGCAAAAAAGGAGAAATTTTTTAGGCTGTCTTTACTTATGCACACAAGAACTGGGGTACAGGCCGGAGGCACAGGGGAGAGGATTCACCAGAGACAAAATGGGGAGCAGAATAAGCAGATCTACTGAAACACACTGCTGAGGGGACCGCGGATGGGCCAGGAGAGGCCTGCTGTGCCTTGTGGTCAGCTCCCTGGCCGGGATGGGACTCAGGCTGCAATTAGCTTAATAGTGCTGAAACTTTAGGCCCCGCACCACCAAAGAGGTCCAAGAATGCAGAATTTTTACAAGGGGGCTGCACATCTGATGACATTCAAGACAAGATGCTCTCCCCTCCACCAGGCCCACAGGCTACCTGAGACAAATATAGAGCACGTGAGTTTTGCTCTTTTAATACAACCAATTCTCTTTCTCTTGCTTTACTAGAATTAAGTGAATCGACTAGTTACGATTCAAGTCCCTCTAATTCAGGTGGACTTCACAGACCAGGAAAGTTTAAGGTTGGGTTCAAACACCAAAGAAGTTGGGTAACCAGAAAATATGGACCAGCCATTCTCTAGAGCACAGGGAAATGTTTGAATTAAAAATGAGTGAACAGATCTTGAAGTGAGAGATAAAAAAGGGTGTAGCTGTAGTTCAAGTACCATCTCACTTCCTTCTTTTGTTTTAAATGAGAAAATAAACAGGCCATTTAGAAGATTGAGCAAAAATAACAGAGCCTACTTTGTTTTCTAGAAATATCACCTCTGATCACAGCCCTGGATTTGTTTTTTCTGATCTCATGCCACATCTCCAGAGGGAAGCCCCTGGTCTAGACAGGTCCCATCCTGGCTCTGGAGGGAGCTGGAGTTTGCTTTTCTAATACTGATTCGCAAAACAAGTCAGGGTCTCCCCCAAGGTCCTTGCTGGAAAAGCCCTCAAATGTCCTTGTTTGTTTTCATGGAGAATAAACCAATGCATAAGTCTCAAAAGAACAAAACTCAGGTTCAAGGTAGGAGTGTTTAGGAGAGTATTTCTAAAAGCATTTAGAGGCAGAGCAGGGAGCAAAGGCCTCTGCTGGCACCTTGTGCTGAGGCCATTTGTGGGTCCTGGGACATCACAGTGAGCCTCCCAAAAAACAGGGCTTCTCTGCATCTCCAGAAGGGCCCAAAGCCAGTCTGCTCCATTCAGATCCAAATCATCCCCAAACCATACCCTGCCATAGTCTTTGCGTCAGACTCTGCACCAGGAACGCCAATGGAGCCCGCCTCCCCGACAAGCTTCTGGGCCTAGAAGGCCCTGGGACCGCGTGTTAAACTTCCTGAGGGAACGTGTCAGCCTCGCCGTCCTCCCCTCCACCACCATCACGTCAAGTCCTCCTGGGCTCTCCCGGGCCTCCTCATAGCGCTTCTCCCAGCTGGTCACCCCAAATTTGTTGGCACAACTAGACATTCACCCCTGGCTTCCACAGAGTGAGGACCACGGGGTTGAGACTGACACGGTCGAAACAGAACTCCCTAAACACATTCGCGAATAACGTCCGATCCCCCAAAGGTGAGCACGCGCTGGTTTACATGGGGGTTGGTATATGGCTTGTATCTATTCACTGCTGTTTTTACCGTTTCGTGGCAGCTGTGGTAATTGCCACCGGTTGAAAGATGGGCTTTTAGATAAGCTTCCCTGAAACCACAGAAGCTTCAGTCAATCTGATTTCCCAAGGATCCAATTGCCAAGACATTTTCTAAGCTTTTTCATTTCTTTTCTCAATAAAATGGCTCCATATGGCAACTTGCAAAAGATAATATAGAATAAGATAATAATGTTTTGTAACTCTCTTCATTTCCTTTATAATTTCCTCCTTCCCCCTTTATGTCTTAGGAAAACAAACTCCCAGCTCTCTTCTGGCCCTGCTCTTCCCCCAGCTGAAGTCAAATGCTGTGTGGGTGAATGATGCGCCAGGAATCAGATCCTCTTTCGAACTCCTCCCGGCTTCAGCTGCAGAACCCTCCTCTGTGGTTTCTTACCCTCCACGAGCACAGATTCTTTCCCTTCCTTCTGTCACACAGGACAAATTTGCTCTTTGGCAGTGGGGAAGCAAGTCTGAAATAAAGAGAAAAGCAGGTCCTTCCTGGCAGCCAGCTCTTGCATGATCTGCTCTCTGCTCTGCATGCTGATGCAGATACAGAACATTTTTTTTAACAGTGCAAATCATGCACTGTTATAATTACTGTTCACAAGTGATGATGAGCACTAAGAATGTGTCATACACCCAGAATACCCATTTCATCCTTAGCAATTGTGTGAGGTGGCTACTATTACCCTCACTTAATACACAGGCAACGAAATCAGGGATGGTTAATTGTGCCTCTGGATTCTATCCTAGGTGGTGCAGAAGGTCTAAATTTTTAAAAATTAAAACACTACCAAGAGTAATGAAATCAATCTTGATTGAATGGAAAGGCTTACCCTGCCCCTGGGCAGTAAGACAGCATCAGAGGTGTTTCTGTCTCCTCATGCTAAATTATACATTTACCAGGATCCAACTTAATAAAAAAAATTGAGATCAGGCAATAGTATTTTCATACTAATAGCTAAGAAAATGTTGAAAAAGGTTAATGAAGAAAGACTAGTTTACCAGTTATTCAAATATCTTAAATTTTAAAGAATTTAAATGCTGTGGTGATGATAAGCTTATATCAAGGTAGAACAATAAGAAATGAGGGGGGGGGGGATATATACAGGGTAGTAATGAAAAGGCAACATTTTATAAATTATCTATGTATTAAATCACCAGCATATTAAAAAGTATATGAAGGCCTCCCTGTGGCCGTCAGAGCTACCACTGCTGTGGCCAGGGTTCAGTCTCCATCAGGAAGTGGCCACAGATGCAGCAGACCTCTGCTGTCATTCCGCTGCTCCCCTCAGTGGTGTGTTTCCACCCAACTCTGTCTCTGGTGAATCCTCTCAGCCCCTGCACCTCTGACCTATACCCAATTTTTGTGTGCATAAAAAAATAAAAATAAATCTAAAATAATAATGAAACAATGATTAAGTGAGCACTTTCCACAAAAGTAACAGCACCTCCACCTGATAAACTCTATTAATGAGACTGATCATATTAGAATGAAAGACAAAATGTGTCAGCCATTGCATAATCAAAAGGTATTTGATAATGTTTATCCAAAAGTATCGATGTGTTGGTAAGTAACCACGATAAGTTTTGTATAGTTTATAGTAGCAAAAAGTAAAAAACAACTGGGATGTGAAGAAATAAGTTTTCATCCATTGTATAGAACTAAACTCCAATAACAACCGAACAAGATTATGATACTGTGACCCATTTCTAAGTGAAAAGCCCAAAGCCCCAAAGTCACCTGGCTTTGTGCTTCCCAGCCGTGGCAGACTTTAGTTCTGATTTCACCAGGCACAATCATGTCATTTTACATATGAAAATGTATTTAGACCTAGATCAAAAACCGTAATGAAAAATGGAGATGATCTTTGTAGAGTGAAAGTACAACTGTTTTGCTACATAGGAGTATGTTTTTCCAAAATGCTTTTGCTGGGCATTTTTTCATTTTATTGCATTTTTTTAAGATTTGTTTATTTATGCATACAGAACTGGGGTACAGGCCAGAGGTGTGGGGGGTGAGAGGATTCACCAGAGACAGAGTGGGGAGCAGAACAAGCAGAAGTATTGAAATCCACTGCTGAGAGGAACAGCAGGGAGATAAGAGAGGTCTGCCGCGCCCTGTGGGTCAGCTCCCAGGCCGGGGATCAAACTTGTGCAGCAGTGGCTGCGGACAGCTTGATAGTGCTGCACTTTAACCCGTTGCCCAACCAGGGAGGCCCCCAGTAATTAAATGTTTTCTGTGTTACATTTCAAATTTGTCTTTTCTCCACGTTTATTTAAACATTGCTCATGTTGGTATAACCTGTGGATTGTGATCCTGTCACTAAAGAATCAACTTAGCAACTTAGTTATAGAACAAATATGGAAGTCATTACCATCACAGATGAATATAATTGGATTCAAATTCATAACCCACAATAAAGCCTCTTGAAGATGGGGGGGTGTTCCTCAGTCAGATTTTGCTCAATTATTTATTTGCTCAATTAATATTTACGGAGGGTTTGTGCATGGTGGATACCTATTGAGGCCACTGCAGATCCTGCAGTGAACTGAAGGCGTGAGCTTCTTCCTTTTCTGGAACTACCGTCCAATGAAAGACACTGCTAACGAGCAGAGAGGGGCAGAACACCTTCACGTAGTAATCAGGGCTTTGAGAAAACAGAAGAGTAAGATGGCTGGAGAGGGGGAATTACTTCTCAGCCTGTAGGCTGGGGAAGGCTTTCCCACGGGGTGACGTAGGCTGAGGGGCCCGTGCCAAGTGTAACAGCCTCAACTCAAAATATGGTCAAGTCCTACGCTTTGTTCCTTCTCTTCCACTGTCCCTTCTAACTTCACTTTGTGAGGGGGGTTTGTCCTGACAGGAGTAAGAATTCCAGCAGGCCACGGGGCTTCTCTTTTCACTCTCATTAGATTGTCCCAAGACTGCTTCAACTCACAAAACAGTCTCCCACCAGAAATGGAACCTTGCAGCCCATTCTGAGCAGCTAGAGAACTAGATAATTGTCCCTTCAGCCCCTGTGAGGCTGGGGGTGCAGAATGGAAAGGTGGGGGCACGGGCCCTGCTGTGCTTCCCAGCTGTGGCATATGTTCTGCTCTGGTTCCTTCGGGGCCTCTCTCCTGAAGTTCCCATGGGTGGGGCGGGGAGAAGCAGCTCTATCTTGGGCAGACTTTCAGCTTCCCTTCCTCTAGGTGTTCACCACCAAGTGACCGCTTGATTGCCCCTGGAGTTTCTACACTCCGCAGGCAGCCCTGGCAGCCCTATAAGATTGCAAGACATGCCCCCCAACACACACCCGGTGACACACACACCCCCCAGTGCTGCCACCTCAGCCCCAACATTGCCACATCCTCCCAACTCCTCTCCAAAAGGAAACTGGCCCAGCTGTCTCCATTCTCATTAATTAATGTCCCAGGAAGAAGCAAGATCCTGATCCATTTAGTTACCCAACCAAAGCAGTAACACAGCGTTGTGAGTGGCTGGTGGGCTCTCAGGTATCACCACCAGTTTGAGGTGAGGGGCGCACACCTAGTCCTCCATGGAAGATGGACCAGGACTCATAACATAGTTTGTGCCTCACTGAGCCTTCCCCTGTCTGCTGTTACAAACCTTCTGTTTGATCTAATGTCTCAGGAGTTATGGAACAGGACTGTGTCCTTTGAGACCCTGGATAGTGTGAGCCAGGAGCTCACTTGGAAGCTTCACATCACTACATCTTTGCACCTGGTAGAAATTTCAAGTTTTAACACCCTGTTATTTAAAGGACAAGATCAAAATTATCGTGTTGGTCGTGGAAAGAAACGTGGAGACGGTTCTAGTGTAATTGAAAGCTATTAGAGGATTTTAAACAGGGAAGTCTCGTGATCTAATTTATGTTTTTAGACAGGGCCTCTGACCTATTATGTAGAGAATGGAAGGGGGAGGGGTGGAGGCGGTGAGAAGCAGCTGCGTTGGACAAGCAAATGCTGGAGATGTAAGCAGCGATAAGATGCTGGCATATTCTGAAGGTAGAGTTGATAGGATGAGCCTGATATGGGGGTGAGAGAAAGAGAGGAATCAGGATGGTCCTACATTTTTTACTCCAGTGACTGGAAAGAGCTACGGAGTCTGTGAGTCTGAAAGGAAAATATGTCAGGGAGCTCTATTGTGTCATGTTACTAGAAGATGCCTGCAAGAGACCTAAAGTGAGAGCCGAAGCAGACTCTGAAATGGAAGTCTGGGCCGGCCTCAGTGGGGAGTTAAGGCTGGAGTAACAGGTTTGGGAACCCAGCACACTGGCATGGTATTTAAGGCCGTTACACAAGATGAGACCATGTGGGGCCGGGAGGTGGATGAAGACTGCTCAGGGGCTGGAGGAAAACAGCCATGTTCAACTTGAAAGTCAAAGGCTACAACAAAGGAAACTTGGCTGAGAGGGATGTTAGGGAGGGATTCCATCCCCTGAACTCACACCTGGAGATGAGAGAGCGGAAGCAAACAAGTAGGAAAGGCAACGAGGCGGTGAAAGGAGTGCCGGAGAGATTTTGGCTCGCAGGGTGATCTCAGCCTGAGGGGTATAGGTCCTGCTCTCCTGGACGATGCCCCAGGACAGACCTGCCTCACTTCCAGGGGTCCTTGGGTTGGCACCCAAGCCCAGCACAGTGGAATGCCAGTGTTGAAAATGACAGTCAGCCTGTGATTTCTCCACTGATTGCTGCAGCAGGGAAACCCTATTTAACTCCTTCATTCATTCAAGAAAAGCTATTCAAGGATCAAAACAGGGGTGGGAAGAGCACAAGGGACTGTGGTGATGGTAAATGGTGAATCAGTGGTGGGAATTTTATGGGGACTATAACCGGGATGAGAAAGCACACATTGTACAAAAATGAAAAATTATGTAAAAAATACATACTATTTAGAAATTTTTTTTTTTTTAGATTTTATTTATTTGTACATACAGAACTGGGGTACAGGCCAGAGGCTCAGGGATGGTGAGAGGCTTCACCAGAGACAGAGTGGGGAGCAGAACAGGCAGGTAGATGAAGTACACTGCTGAGGGGAGCAGCGGGCGGGTCAGGAGAGGTCTGCCACGCCATGTGGTCTCCTCCGGGGCAGGCGGCAGGCGGGATTCGAACTCATGCGGAAGTGGCTTTAGCTTCTCAGTGCAGTGCTTTAATCTGCTGCGCCACCAGGGAGGGCCAATTTAGAAATTTTTTTAAAAGGTTATTCAGCAGGTATTGACTGAGAGACATTAGGCCAGGCACATAAGTAGATTAAGATAGTCTGTTTAGGGGAGAAGATGAGTAGACTTATAATGACAGTTGAATATAACAAGTGGAAAAATAATAACTAATATTTATTCAGGGCTGCTATGCATCCCCATGTGTTATCCTAAGTGCTTTGCATGTGTTAACTTTTGAATACTCATAAAATTTCACTGAGTTTCAAAAATCATGTTGGGACACTTTGATAGCTACCTGCCAAAGAATGAAGTTGGATCTTCCTCAAACAATACACAAAAATTAGCTCAAAATGGATTATAGAACCAAATATACTAGCTAAAACTGGAAAACTCTCAGGATAAATCATCAGAACAAATCTTCCTGATTTGGATTTAGATAAAGCTTTCTTATATATGACATTGGAAGTACAAACATTAAAGAAAAAAATAGATAAATTAAGATTTCATCAAAATTAAAATATTTTGTGCATCAAAGGAAACCATCAATATAGCAAAAGACAAGCACATAGTGGGAGAAATATTTCCAAATCATGTATCTGGTAAGGAATATCCATCCAGAATACTTAAAGAACATTTACAACTTAATAAAAAAGATAAGTAGCCCAATTTTAACATCAGCAAAAGGTTTGAATAGACATTTCTCCAATGAAGATATACAAATGATCAATAAGCACACAAAAAGATGTCCCATGTTACTAAAAGTTATAGAAATGCAAGTAAAAACAATAAGATACAGTTTCCTATGCATTAAGGTGGCTAAAGAAAAAAAGACAGATAATAACAAGTGTTGGCAAGTATAGGGAGAAACTGAAAGCCCTCATATATTGTTGATAAAGTAATTTAAAAAATGGTGCTGCTACCCTGAGGCACTTTTGGAGAGTGCCTTCTAAAGTGTTAAACATAGTTACCACATGATCACAATGAGCTATCATCTCCTACCTATTAAAGTAGCTGTTATCAAGAAGACAAGAGATAGCACATGCTGGTGAGGGTGTGGAGAAAAGGGATCCCCTGTGTACAGTTGGTGGGAACTGGTTGGTACAGCCACTATGGAAAGCAGTATTGCTATTCCTCAAAAGCTAAAAATAGAACTACCACATACTCCAGCAATCTCACTTCTGGGTATATATCCAAAGAAAATGAAATCATTATCTCACTCATAACACATTATTCACAATCACCAAGGTAAATGTAAATGTAAAGTATGTAAAGCAGCACACTCTTGGGACATCAGATCATGCAGAATAGCAATGGTGGAGAACTAAGGAAAGACTAACTGTGAATCCCTCACTGGAGAGAGGAAGGGAACGCGTAACTTGCCAGTCTTTACAATGTAGATTGCAAAGCAATGACCAAAGGTAAAAACCTATCTCCTGCAATAAAACATTTAGAATCCAACACTTTCCAGACTGTCCTGCTGGGTTTCCTAAAGGCAAGAACCTTCTGCAGTGGAATAATTCTGAAACATCACCAAGTTTATTGTGTCCTGGTTCCATTTGAAATTATGGTACAAAACATATACTGAAATCCTGATTCAGCAAAGTTATGGAATAAGATATTTTTACTTTTAAGTGCTATGCTTTTTTCACCTTGCTTGCCATACATTCCATAAAATTTTTGGGTGTCCTACAAAAAATGCCATCTGTGAAAATGAGCGTCCTCATTAGAAGGTGTTTTGTTCATTGTTCTTTGTTTTATATTTTCCAGATTTTTTCACTTACAATATTACAGTCTCTGTCAATACATGTTGAAAACTTTTCTTTCTCATTTTTTAAAAAGATTTATTTATTTCTGCACACAAAACTGTGGTACAAGCCAGAGGTACAGGGGCAGTGAGAGGATTCACCAGAGACAGAACAGGCTGACTGTGACACTGCTGAGGGGAGCAGCGGGCGGGCCAGGAGAGGTCTGCCACACCCTGTGGTCACCTCCAGGGCAGGAATCAAACTCATGCTGAAGTGACTCCAGCCTCCTAGTGCTGTGCTTTAATCCACTGAGCCACCAGGGAGGGCCCAGGATGTTGTTCTTTTAAAGAACAAAGACTGTCTCCTTCAGCCCCCAATATTCCCTCCTAGTGGGCATTCATCTTTATGGGTACCCCTTCCATAAATTGCATTACTGACATATTTGGCTCCAGAGGCTTTCAATGTTTGGTTATTTGGGGAAACTGAGTCAGCAAGCCTTTCTACAAACACCATGATACAGAAGAAGGAATGTTCTTGTCAAGCTTAAAAGTGCTGAGGACAGGCGTGGATGTTGTTGATACAAGAAGTGTTTTTGTTTTGTTTTGTTTTGTTTTTTGATACAAGAAGTTTTTAGTCTTACTAAGTATCTGCCCCAAAGTCTGGTCTCCCTACTAATTGTTGGCAAACTGACCTTCTCTCCAAAAACAAATTAGTAAAAATTCAACTACATAATATAGATAAGGTCAAGAATAATATTATTGACTCACATAAAGACAGTCAGTTGCTTTAGCCTGAGAAATAGATATTTTCCCCATCTTCTTTATGGGTTTTTCTATTATCACAAGAGGGAGTTAAAAATCTAAATGCCTTTCCATTCAAAATTCTTTAGACCAGCAATTTTTCCCCCATTTGAATCTCCGCCACAATAGAGACAATCGTCTCCTTCTGTCTGATCTCCACAGGGTGGGATGAGTCCTACCAGATCATGCGCTCCCAAGGAGCTCGTCACAGGTAGGAAGCCATTACCTCAGAAACAGACCTAATCTCTTATTTTGTGAAAACACTAGTGGCCTGAAGGCAGAAATCCATGTTGGGTCCAAAACTACCCTTGAGGTTTAGTTACAGTGTAAGAGGGACAATAATCTGAAAACACTGGAGTTGTTTGGGAAAAAAAAAAAATCACCTAGTATTATGTAAATATTGCATCTTAAATATTTTCTTCGACCTCTTTTTAAATGGCTTAACCTTACTGGAAAAAAATAAAGTCCTCAAAATATATATATATATATAATCTGCCACCCTCTCCTTTCATGGTTCTTCCTGTCCCAGTCATATCATTAGCCAAGGGAAAGAATTGTCTAGAATTAAAAAACATGTGCATTAGCTCAGCTACTAAATTTCAAAATACATTCGGCTGCCCTGTCTGAAGGCCAGCTTCAAAAGCAGTGCTGTTGGGTCAACCGCCCCAACCGTCAGAACTTAGATCCGTTAAGTGCCTGTGACAGAGGCTGGCCAAGGAGCGGTCACAAGGAGCCACATCCTGGTTTCACTTCCTGCTTCACTCTTCTGACCTGATCTGATTTCAAAGGTTCAGGTCCCCTCACAGTTCTCCTTCCACATGAGGCCTGATTTTTGTGACATTTGTCTCATGATGACCCTCCTCCCCCTGAACATAGTAGTCAGACTATGGGTCACCATGCATCTAGAGGAATTCAGAGAAGAGGCCAGCTGTGACATTAAGAAAAGCCACAACCAGACCTCATGCTCTCAAAGGTAGATGGGACCTATCCCCTCTCTATCTATCCATCCATTCATGCGATAGCAGATCTGAAACAAAATATTTCAGCAAAACATTATAAATAGTTTATACTAGACAAGTGTGACTGGTTAATTTCCACTGGTTTCTTTCAGCACTAGAGTCAAATAGGAATCACTGATACTTGAGTAACAATCACTTTAAGTCCCCACTGTTTTGTGTTCTAACTGGCCTGTGTAGGTTACAAAGTAGATTTCTTGAATAGTTAAGAATATCCCCCAAGAACTTAATGTGGACAAGTAGTTAGACTTCGATACACAGATGTCCAATAAGCTCTTGTTGAATATGAAAGAAGCAAGGTGGCAAGGATGTGGCCATGTGGCTCGTGTAACATCTGTTGTGTGGAAACATGGAGGTTACTGTTACAGCGATCAGCCAGCATAAGACACGGGAGTGTCTGAATTGTCCATTGACCCAGTTCCTAGCAGCCATAGTTACTTCTACAGGCATAGATAGTGAAGTCTTGCATTAATAAAGTAATCTAATTAGTTATAATAAAATAGTGCATTTAGGGGCCCTCCCTGGTGGCGCAAGAGGTCAAGTCTCAGCACTATAAAGCTCTCCACAGCCTCTGCAGCAGGAGTTCAATCCCTGGGCAGGGAGCTGACCCACATGGCACAGCAGACCCCTTCTATCTTGTCTGCTGCTCCCCTCAGCAGTGTATTTCAGTAGATCTGCCTGTTCTGCTTCCTGCTCTATCTCTGGTGAATCTCATCACCCCATACCTCTGGCCTGTTCGTGGATGCATAAGTGAATGCATCTTTAAAACATAAATAAATAAATAAAATAGTGCATTCAACAGTTCAACAGATATTCATTTCATGTCCACCATCGCAAGTGGGAACCAAAACAGACACAAATCCTTGTCCTTGCGGAGTTGACATGAGAGTGAGGGAAAGAAACAAAAGAGGAATGAATTAGAGAGTGACGATGCTACGGAGAAAAAACCGGGCAGAAAACAGTTCAGGGACTGCACTTAGCGGAGCAGTGACGACACTGAATGAGATGAGGGAGCGAGTCTTGCCCTGAGAGCCCCAAGTGTGAAGCGTCTAAGAAAGACATGTGCCTGGCATAAGGCCGAGAGGGTGAGACAAAACTTGTGACCAGTGAGAAGACCTGATACACATCAGAATTCTGGGGGAATTGCTAGCTCGTGTTCAAGGAACATCAAAGGCACCAAAGTGAGACAGCTATGGTGAGGAGTCGTGCAGGAGATGAAATCCGGGTACGGGGTGCGGACAACCTCATCCAGGCCGCTGTATCACAGTTCACTGTGAAACGTAAGCTTTTACTCTGCGTTGCAAAGCAAACGGAGGATTATGAAAGAGACATAACATGATCTGACTTATATTTTTAAAGTGTCCTGATAACTGCCGTGTTGAAAATAGACCAAAGGCAAATGAGAGTAGAAGCCGTAAAACCAGTTAGGAGGCCGCTGCTGTAATCCAGCACAAGATAAGAGAGGCTTGCTCCCTCCTGGCAGCAGGCTGGCCGGTGATAAGTGGTGGAATCCCAAGCTCATTTTGAAAGTTGAATTTGCAATTCTAAATGTTTTCAAATTACAGCTGACTTTCAATAGATTCTGTGAAGCTGCTGCTGGCTACATATGAAACCCCAACTCAGAAGTGGTTTATCTAAAAATAGGTTAACACCAAGTGAAATAGGTTAGCAGGGGAGTTGCTGAGTGATTGGGCATGGCATGTAAAACGCTGTGTCCAGAACAACGAGAAGAATGGAGTTGCCACAGGCTGCAAGTGACAAAAACATGAGAGAAGGGAAAATTCTCCCACACCCATGCTGGCGTGGGAAAACATCAGGGCTTCAGTTTGGGATGTAAGTTTGAAACCCTACGAGACACCCATATGGTGTCTCCAGAAAAGAGAAACTGGCAGATTGGAGAGATAGGGATGGAAGCTTAGATCCCGGGGCTCAAGAGCTCTAGAAACAGTCCAGAGTTTCTTGTACAAGTGGTTTTTGTTTTTTTGTTTTGTTTTGTTTTTTGAGGAATTGCTTTTAGGAGAAACCTGTAGGGGGGGGGGGGTTCAGGGTCACCATATAAGGCAGGGGAAGGAGTTAGACCAAAGCTAACCCAAAGGGGTTTTCTTCATCTAGTCTCTGATTCTAGGGGACATCTGAAAAGACTGACTCCCTAATTTCTGTCAAATCTTTGCCGATAAACAACCTTCCTCCCTTATATTTCACTTTCTATGAATTGCATATTCGTGACATTCGCCTTTTTTCTTTTTCTTTTCCCCACCATTTCTAAAATCTTTTTATATAGTAGACATTAAATTTACATTGTGAAGTGCAGATAGTTTCCTAGTTTTGTTATATAAGTTTCTTATTAATTTTTACTCTGCAGAATTTTTTGCAACTCGGTCTTTTATGAGTTTAAAAGACATTCCACACCCCAAGATTTTAAAGGAATCCTCATCTTCCCAATTTCTCCAGTAATTGTGTTTCATTTTAATATTAAAATATTCGAACATTTGGACTTTATAATGGTATATGAGGTTTGGCAGTGCCTTAATTTTTTTTTTAATGGGGATTCTGTTATCTCTACATCAATTATTGAATAATCCATTTTCTTCTGGTTTGAAATAGTTTTATCTATACTGAATTCACGCTAAATCTCCAATTATATGGATTTGCTTTCCAGGCTAAATAATTTCCTGGGGTACAGTCACAAACAAACCTACTTTTGAAATATTGAAACTCAGTCTATTTTCAACTTTTAATAAAACTTATCTAGCTTTACTCTTTTCTTGTTATCTTCTTTCAACTTCTGTAGTAATCTTAGATTAGGTTAGCCCTTTAAAAATACACTTAAGGCCCTCCCTGGTGGCGCAGCGGGTTAAAGCACAGCACTGAGAATCTAAAGCCGCTTCCGCATGAGTTCGATTCCCGCCTGCCCCGGAGGAGACCACATGGCGTGGCAGACCTCTCCTGACCTGCCCGCTGCTCCCCTCAGCAGTGTACTTCGTTGATCTGCCTGTTCTGTTCCCCACTCTGTCTCTGGTGAAGCCTCTCACTGCCCCTGAGCCTCTGGCCTGTACCCCAGTTCTGTATGCACAAATAAATAAATCTTTAAAAAAAAAAAATACACTTAAAGGCCCTCCCTGGTGGCGCAGCGGGTTAAAGCACAGCACTGAGAAACTTGAGCTACTTCTGCATGAGTTCGACTCCCGCCTGCCCCGGAGGTGACCACAGGGCGCGGCAGACCTCTCCTGACCCGCCCGCTGCTCCCCTCAGCAGTGTACTTCATCAATCTGCCTGTTCTGCTCCCCGCTCTGTCTCTGGTGAATCCTCTCACCCCCCACATCTCTGGCCTGTACCCCAGTTCTATATGAATAAATAAATAAATCTTAAAAAAAATACACTTAAAAAGAGAAAAGAAAGTTGCCATCTTCATAAGCTTTCCATTAAATTAACAAATTAACTTCAGGATAGTTAACGTCTTTATGGTGCTAGGTCTCCTTTCCCAAGTACATGGTACAGCATTCATTAATTCATGTCTTCCTAAGTGTTTCTTTTAATTTTTTTTTTTTTTAGTGTTTTGTATGTCCCCACCCTACCATTCACCTTTTTTTTAAAGATTTTATTTATTTATTTATTTTTTTAATTTATGCAGACAGAACTGGGGTACAGGCCAGAGGTGCAGGGGCGGTGAGAGGATTCACAGAGACAGAGCGGGGAGCAGAACAGGCAGTTAGACAAAGTCCACTGCTGAGGGGAGCAGCGGGCAGGACAGGAGAGTTCTCCGCACCATGTGGGTCACCTCCGGGGCAGGGGATTGAACTCGCACTGAAAGGGGGGCCAGCTTCCAAGCCACTGCACCACCAGGGAGGGCCCTTCCTAAGTGTTTCAATGGAATATATATTCATTTTATGGCATATCTATTATGGAATATTTTAGTAGTCGTATCAAAATTTTTCAATTGCCTCTTAGAAATTTGGGAAGTGATTGTATAACTTTCCTTTAGCTTTATTAATATGATAGTTTATATTAATGATTTCTTAATATTGGATCATCTACTAAATACTACTCCTAATGATATAACATAGTTGAACTTTATTATCCAATTTCTTTTTAGCATTTTATATGTATATGTGAGACTGGGTTGTGATCTTTCCATTGTAAGTGATTTTTGTTATTTCAATTTTTATGATTACATTGGTAGTTCCAAAATTCAAACAATGTGTTTTCTGAGTATATGCACAGTTTAAGAACTGCCAATAAAAGCTAACCTACCTAGTTGTACTTACTTTTACTCAGCTTGACGAAAGAAAAGTCCCTTATTTTCAGTGATTCTGTCTACTTTTTCTTCTAGTTCCTGTTTCTTCACAGATATGGCTGCTTGCTGTTTAGCATTATAGATAGTCTCACCAATTTTATCTTAATTGTGGCTTTGACCTCCTCACATTAAAAACACGTCTTGTTCCCTTACTTGATCATTTTATGATTCCCTTTGTGTTTATTTGATTTTCTTGCCCTTGTCTTCAATTTTTTATTTTCAAAAAATTAAAAATTTTTTAAAAAGAATCTTATAGATATCATAGAGTTATTTTGACTTTTGAGTCCATTTTAGCCTATTCTCTCTCAAGTACAAAACCCATCTTCACTTAATGACGCATCATACACATAGTCTTAGTTCTCTGGTGCAGTATATTCATGTTTTATGTTTTGTTTTAAAAGGCTTTTCATTAAATTCATATTTGTTATATGTGTCTTCATTTTTGTGTGTGGTTCTATTAATCATAAGGAAAGTACATGTTATTGTTCTAGTCCCTACCTTTATAATGGTAATTCCATATAACCCTTAATCCTCTGTTCCTCTTTTACTTACCACCTGTCAGCAATGACGAAAACAGTAACTGACTGGACAGCAGAAGTCTGTGCCTGCGACTTGCAGGGGCTCTCTGTTGCTGTCTTTGCTGCCCTCCCAGGTGTGCCCTCTGGAGAACACCTCAGTGTTCCGATGCTCTAAGCGGGAACCACGTGCAGGGACCAGAAGGAGCCTCAACCCACAGCTCAGCAGCAGCAAACCACCTGAGCGAGCTGGGAGGTGGATCCTCCGGGTTGAGCCTGGAGACAATTGCAGCACATGAGAGGTCCAGGGCCAGAGAACAGCCGACACCCACCTAAGTTCCTGATCCATAGAAACTGAGTTAGTAAAAGTCATCTGAAGCCACTAAGAGGACCACTGGTTAAGCAGCAATGAATCATACATGCATATGAAAGAGCTTTTGCATTTCAGGGTGAATTTCATTTCTGCAGACATAGTTTTGCTGGAACTTGTGGTTGGCTCTCACTAGCTCTCTCACTTCTCATCACCCTTCTTCTTTCTGCTTTCTTGACTCCAACATCTCTCAGCTATGGTTTGCAGTGATTTTTTGTAACTTGAAATTTACTTTCACTTCACTAAAAATTAGGTCTCAGTGTCTTTACAACTTTCCTGTTGCTTTTATGTGATTTCAGGGGAAAGAGTAGAAACCACTGGTTCAATGGGTTGCATGAACAGCAGATACCGATTGTTTAAATTTGCATTTCCCTATTAATGCTGTGCTTTAACCCGCTGCGCCACCAGGGAGGGCCCTGTTTATATTCTTAATATTGATTTGTAGAAACTATATATTAGAGATATTACCTTGTATATTTTAAGAATGTTTGTAAATATTTTCTAGTGATTTCTTGCTTGTCCTTTAAAATTGAAAAGGACTCCAGTGACTCCTGAATTTGTTATTTTTTCATTAATAAGTTTTCAATTTTTCTAGAGCTACATGTACCTACTATTTTCATTATAACGTGCTATCTCAAGTTTTCCTTTAAAAGGGTCAAAAAACAAGGTCTCTGCGGTTTGTGGGAGCTGAAGGCCACCTATATACTCTGCAATGACATGCAAAAAATGGGAGAGAAAAGTCAATTTTTCTGTAAAATGTAAAGGTAATGTTTATTGACTAAGTATAGGGAAAATTGAATCATCACTAAAAGAGAGCTTTCCAAAAAGGACAATAACATTTCAATTAAGGATCATCTATCTGCAATTGAGGACCAAACAATCACTCTCGCTTTTTTTTGTTTGTTTTCTTAATTGTAGCCCCAGATGCTGATGCACCATTAGATGACCAGTTTTTCTGTCACTGATTAAAAATGCTTTACTGATCATCTATAGTTTCCCATGGACTATTCGCCAAGGTCCTCATCTGCTGCTATAGCAATACACACTGTGCTAATGTTAAGGGGAAGGATGTCCTAAAGGAACTCTGCAGAGTTCCCCTACTCCAGTGATTGGAAACTACAACTCCCAGCAGCACCAGGGAGAGAACTGCGAGGACCCAAGGGCGGAGCTAGCAGGAATTCTGGGACATTTGGGGGGTAAATAGGGTGTGATTGCATCTCTCGCTCTGGCTCAGGAAACAACTCTCCTGATGGTGGCATGACTCCGTGTGTTCAGTCAGCCAAGCCAGTAAGGTATTCCACTTACGTTGTATCCCGCTCTCTTTCCCTGGGTTGTTTCCTATTCCTTTCCCCTTTTGTAAATAAACCCGTTATTGACCCTTTTGTGTGTGCCTGCAGTATAACCGAATTGTGAGCACACGGGTGAGGCCCACAGACAGGCGGCCCAGTCCACTCTGGGCTACCCTGTAACACTAACACTCCAGTACTGGCTATGAAACCTCGGTGAACTTCTCTAGCCTTAGTTTCTCTTTAATATACAATGTATATAAAGAATTTATGTGAACACATTTAGCCCCACACCTCACACAAAACAAGCACTATTAACGCCTTCCTAATTCATGATGAAATCAAACTACTGGCAAACACTGAAGATCATGCTACCAGATATTTTTAAAATACAATAAACTACTTCTCTTTTACGTTTTCCTGTGTGTTCAACCGCAAAGGAACTTGTCCCCATGGGGAGATCACTCAGTTTCTGGTAGGTGTCTCCTTCTCCTAGGCTAATGGCTGCAGAGAGGCTGCCTGGCATGGGGCATTTCCAGAGGGAGCCTGGGTCAGTGACAGAAAAGTCTCTTCACTTCCATCCCTGTAGGAAGAGGCTGAAGGCTCATTGTTCACAGTTGCTTAGCAACATGAAAATGTGTGAGAACCGAGGGAAAGGCACCAGCAAATCTATTCGTTTTACTCTCTCACTTGTCCATGTATTATTTCTACTTTGTGTATAAATCAAAGAGGAACAGAACAGAAGTTTGACCTCCAAAAGTAAGCTGGCCAGACAGTGAAGGGAAAACAGCTCACACAGAAGCATAAAGAAGCCGCAGGAAGCCCGGCTTTTAAGATAAATGTGCAGACAGAAGTACAGGTGCTTGCAGCTGGCTGCCAGGTGCTGTGGTGGGGACAGATGCGTGCAATGCTGCAGGTTCTGCCCCCACCTGGGGCAGGCGAGCCGGTGAGGCAGCCACACACCTTCAAGAGCTGCAAAATCTGCCGGGGAGAATCAACACGATTACAGACCATACCCCACATGGCAAATTCATGTCATGTTGAGACACCCCACTTATAGGTCTTCAAAGGTGGGAAGATCAAACGGGAGGTGTTGGGGGAGGGGTCTAGGCAGCTGGGCAAGGTGTGGGGGGGTGACCTTGAATTTGGGGCTGCTAAGGTGTGCATGCCTGGGGCCTCCAAATCCTTGAGCCTCCGAAAGTCTGGGAACTGCCTGCCTTCCGGGAACTGATAGGCGTCACCGGTGAATCAGTTTCTGAAAAAGCAGCGTCCATGCTCTAGAAAAGTTTACCCGTGTTGCCCAGGGCGCGCTTCTTCGCCCAGCTGGGGGGTGGGAGCCTCGCCCTGGAAAACAGTGAAGTTCTTGCCACTCAGAAACTTCGCCTGGATCTCTCCATCTTTTAACTGTGCCGAACTTTTCAGGGGACAGCTAAAAAAAGTTTTTCTGAAGGAGCCATTTGAAATAACTTTTAAATTACATAGGTAAAAATAAGTAACTAGGACTTTATGGGTCCACGTGGGATAAGAGCTCAAACAGCCGGAGCGGGGAGGGGGGGCCTGGTTGTCCCGGATGCGGAGAATGTCGATCATCCAGACTCCCCTCCTGGAATACAGGTCCCTGGGGCTGGGCTAGAGATGAGTCGGGGTGAACTGGCCAGACACGCCCTAGCAGGTGCATCTGCTTTGGCAGCTTTCACTGGGGGAGGGGATCCGAGCGATGCAAGTGGCAAAGAATAAATGGAAGATGAGCAGAGAGAGAGGAGTCTAGAGGAAAGTGGGGCCAGGGAAACGGGAAGAACACAGAGCTGAAGAGGCAAAAGGACTCAGCGGAGCAGGGAGACAAATTCATGCAAACGTGGATTTCCCAGGCTGGAAAACGCCAGCCCGATTTACTAACTAGAGGTTAGGAACTTGAGGACGGCCAAAGCTTTGGAAACTAGGGAGGTCATAGCCGAGGCTACGTGAGTAGATGTCTATATCGGGGTCGAGGAGGGAGGGTAGATTAATCCCAAGAGCAGAGGAGAGCTGGCTGGGAAGAACCACGCGGCAGGAGGGCGGGTCGCTGAGGGAGGCTGGCGCAGCGGCGAGCTGAAGCCAAGCCTCCCAGAAGCCAAGAGAGGGTCTTGCTGGAAGTCGCTAGTCAGCGCTTGAGGATGGAGGAGGTGCTAGCTTTCTTTTTAATCTTCTACAAAGATCAGGTATCACTTTGGTAAAAATATTTTCAACAGGCATTTTTTTAAAGAAATCTCTTTTTAAGAGGCCAAGGGAAAACGAAATGGGCGAAGGTGGAGATGTTCATGCCACAGGAGACACGGAGCCAGGTGGAACAGCACAAGAACCACCTTCAAGCTACCTGGAGGTGCTGCGCCCCGTTGCCAGGGTGCTGGGGAAGGCCATGGAGCGCAGAGCCTATAAAGCTCATGCTTATTGCCGCTTGCTGCAGGCAGAAGCGACAGACCCGCGGGCTGACCAGAAACGTCCCCCCGCCACGGCCACCGCCTGCCCAGCGCAGCAGGGATCACTCCGCGCCCAGCACCGCCATCTGCTGTGTCAGCTCCGTGCAGATCCTGTGTCAGGCGCCTGCACCTAGCACTGTCCCTCAGGAGCTCATGATTTTCTAAGTGGACGCCTTCGGCAGGACCACACACCTGCATATGAGAAGGGCCTTGTTCTGTGTCTCCGGGTTCCTGGTCTCCACTCACCCTAAAGTGGTGGCTTCAGAATGCACCTTTGGCGGTGAGGGAAAGCGGAGCAAATCGTGCTGAGAGAGGTTCGTTTGAATCCTACCACTTGTGGTCACGGTCACCATCCACTACACAAAGGGGACAACTGTACATCATGCGACGGGTGAATGTTTTAGTGTGTTTTAAGTAGTGGCCTTGAAAGTGGAAAGGTACTGAGAAATCCACGGGGATAGCTGAAAAGCCGGGGGGCCAGGCGGGGGGTTCGACACAGGCGTTCACCCGAGGTCTATTTCTCACCTTGTCCTGGCTAGGCCAGCTAGCCCCTCTGTGCCCCGTTTCTCCATTGGTTAGATGTGAAAAGTATCCTCCCTGTGCTGATTCACTGGATTAGAGTGGAATGGACCAATAGAATCTCAGATTTTAGCGTAAGAATAGATACTGCAATAGTGTTGAAGATGAAAGACATGAAGCCTCAAATCATAGATGGACTCAACTTAAAGCCACGGAGACCCCCGGATTTCAGGACCAGAGACAGGGCCATAGCCCTCAAGTCACGTTGGCTGCCGTCTTCCCATCCCCCACTGAAGTCAGGAAAGTGGCTGTTGCGTCTGGTCACTACCACTATGGTGTGTCTTCAGTAGTCAGTTAACCTCTCCGAATGCCTCTTCTTCCCCTAAAGAAGTGTGAATTCACACACAGACACACTCTGGAAACTGTCTCTGCAGAAACCTCAGAAGCAGTGAGGGTGATGATGACGCTGTTGCTGTATTTTCTTCCATTCCCTCCAGCGTCTGAGTGACAAGTACTCCATGGAACACTCAGGAGACCATGGGGGGGCAGGGGGGAGCAGAGGGTCGCAGGGCACTCCAGGACCCTCCAGGACCATCTACTTCAGCCAGACGAGGGCATAATTAGCCATTACCTTCTTTATAGGAATGAGCCTCAAGGAGTTTTTAAAAGCTCAGCAATCAGGTGAGTGCTGCCTTGGCCATCGAGTGTGGCAGGGAGCTACACTAACCAAAGTCACTCTGGGTCAAATACAGCACTAGCAGAGGTGCAGGATGAAGTGGCGTGAGGGAGTGTCTCATAGTATGCTCATGCCCAGCCAGCAGTTGCATGCAGAGAAATCCCCCCAAAAGAATGGGGTGCAGAACTCTTAGCCTCTCTTTCCAGTTCCAGTCCACCTAGGAGAAAGGTCCCGGGTCCAGGAGAGAAACAAGGTGACTCGTTCACCTGCCTTTCCATGAAGAGGCAAATCTCTAAGGGACACTGTTGCCAGCTGCTCTCTACCTTGTCCTGTTTCTCTAGCTGACATTGGAGAGTTACCTGCTTGGAGCAGTGGGATAACATAGACTCAGCTCTGAGGTCTGGCCAGCTACAAGCCCCTCAACATGGAACATTCCTATCTTTCCTAGATACTTCCAACACCTTCAGTGGTTGATGCAGTAAGGTAGGTGTTAACCCTCAGCCCGTCTTACAAGTCCATTAGGCATATCCTAGATGCCACAGTGGCCCTGGGAAAGGCACTGGAGCTACAGTTGTGAGCTTTCTGTCCACCCTGGAAGGGCCTTCATGCACTGACCATAAGTCACACGCACTGGCCAGGCATGGACTTTGTGCAGATGAAATTAAGTCAAAGAGGTGAATGATCCCTCACATTTAAATATGTGGTGTTTTAGGGTGATTTTTTGTTGTATTCATGTATCACAATCTCTCCTATTCAGATTTCTCTTCTTCCGTGGAAGCCAAGGCTGAGAATTTTAAAGATTTCCCAGCTGGTCTTAACATATATAATGATGAGGCTGTAGGGATAGGAACCCAGGTAAGTTCTCTAGGTGGGAAATACTCGGCTCAGTTCTCTCTTAGAGGGAGGGGAAAGGAGGGCCCCCAGGCTGTGGTTCTGAATGCCCTGGGCTATTCTAGTCCCACCCTAAAACTCTCAGAAAGCTCCACAGCAGCACCCCTTTATTATGGGACAGCAGAGATGTATCTAGTGTGTTAGAGGGAGGACTATAGCTTCAACTAAGATGTGTAAGTGTGATGGCATCTAGGGAGGATTCACATAGGGAGTGGCGGTCTATGAAGGTGAAAACCGAGGCCGGGAAAGATCACCAGGCTTGCTGAGCCTTAAAAGTCAAGGTAAGATATGAGTTGGGTCTTTGGCCAAGATGGAACCACCAAATATTTTGGAACTCTTCTGAGCTGAATCCTAGGACAGATAGGTTGAGAATATTACCAATTAAAAACTCCTGAGATGAGCCCTCTAGATGGGGCATAAGTCAAAGGCTGTGAAAATGTTATAAAGAATGAGAGTCTCCCTTCTATCCCTTCCCCACCCAAGACGTTCAGAAATGGAGCATCATACAAGGGAACCTGGAGCACCATGCAAAGGAACCTGGAGCACCATACAGGAAAACGGGAGCATCATACAGGAAAACGGGAGCACCATACAGGAAAACGGGAGCACCATACAAGGAAAGGTAGTCCTCCAGGTGCTTATACTTGAGTGAAAGGGACAGAGGAGGCCGCTGAGGTGCCTACTTTTGCTGCCTCTATCCAGTCTTCTATGGCTCGAGCCTCAAATTAGGCCCCACACATGAGTATTGCCCTTCCTGTAGGAAGACATTCACTCACTCACGCTGCTGCTTAAAAGAAAGCAGAAACTCTCCTTATGATGGAGCCAGACTCCCTCGGCTCCAGCTTTCCCCTCTCTCTACTCCCCGGGAAATCCCCCGTGCTGCTCCCCAGCAATTTGGGACGCTCCTCTTTGAACGCTTCCTCTTGGAACGCTTTAATCTTTGTCCAAGTGAAAACGCCTCACCCTTCTTAGCTCATTTCTGCTCCTCTTTTTCTTCTTGCCATAGCTCAGCCTCCACATTATAACAAAGTTCTGGGGCCTCAACCACCAAGATTGTAAGACTATGCATCACACAACAATTAATGACTTGAGACTGCTTTGCAAACTTTGTTATTGCTACTTTTTTGCTCCCATTTTGACTAGCAGCTCTCTTCACTGTCTCTGGGATGAGAGATTAGGACACTCCAGATCAAAGTGCTTTCGGGTCCCAGATGAGAGGCCAGGAACAATAGAGGGGATGGAAGGTACAGACAAGGATGGAAAAGAGTCGATGGGGCCTGGAGACAGTGGGAGCAGAAGGAGGAAGGTAAGGAGAGGACGATCCCCAAAGCTCGGCACTCCCCAACTCGCGAGCAGGACCGCTGATGCTGGTCATTGACCCTGACCGGTGGAGTTAGGCTGCCCTCTGAGCAGTGCCTTCCACAGCCTGGTCTTCAAGGGCATTTGGATGCTGGCGTGCAGACAGATGCCCACATAGGTCACCACCTCCCAGGCCCAGTGCCAGTGATTCTGGAAGGTGATGATTGTCATCATGACAAACAGCAGGGACAGGAAGTACAAGATGTGGAAGATGAGAAAGGAGGGTGACTTCAGGAGTGTGGTGTGGGCCCAGGTGCTGGGATCGTGCTGGCTGGACCGATGGCCTCTCATCTGGCCCAGGGGCTGCTGCAGGGAGAATATGAGTAGGAGGGTGGACACCACGAACAGGAGGAAGGGAGTTGACATCAAAGCATTAAATTCAGAAGAAAGAAGCGGCGATGGAATGTCACTATCCTATCAGCCAGGGTGGGGTTCCCCTGAGAGCCGGGGGACGCAATCAAGGACATGAGATTTCCATTCCCAATGGCTGAGGAGCTGGTCGTCAGACTAGATATGACCAGGAAGCCTGGTAGCATCCTGGACACTGACGGAGAAATCCGCTACTTGAGCCAGAAGAAGATGGGGTGGGAGAAGGAGACCTTCACGCAATAGAAGGTGGCCAGCCAGACCGCTAGCCAGAAGGTGAGTGTGTTGATAAAGTCCCAGCGGATGTTGAAATAGCTCTCTTTGGAGTCAAAGAAGGCTGGCAAGAATGAACTCTCCAATCTCTTGGGACTGGAGAAGAGGGCACTTGTCACCTCCCAGACCACATGCAAATCACTCTGGGCTCGATGACACTGTTTGCATAACTTGGATTTACCTGCATTTTATCCGAGCCGGATGCAGGGATGTCAACAGAGTGAGGTTTCAAGGGTGATTGAAAATATCGATATTCTGGGCCCACTCTGGCTGCACAACGGGTTAGGGTGCAGCACTGCAAGCTGGCTGCAGCCACTTGAGTGCAACTTTGATCCCTGGCCCCGGAGGTGACCCACAGGGCACAGCAGGCCTCTCCTGACCTGCCCACTGCGCCCCTCAGCAGTGTACCTCATGGATCTGCCTGTTCTGCTCTCCACTCTGTCTCTGGTGAAACCTCTTACTGCCCTTGCACCTCTGGCCTGTACCCCAGCTCTGTATGCACAAATAAATAAATATTTTTAAAAAGAAAACATCTATGTTCTGCACTTTATGTATTCACTGTACTATTTCTTGCCTAACTTTTCCTTTGAAAATGCCCTCTTTCCACTCCTCATCACCTTCTCTGGCCCTTCATGTCCTGGGCTAGTATTATATTCATTGGCCTGTACACGTTCTACTAAGGTCCACCTCTTGATTGGTGGAGTAAGACATCACCCACGTGGTCTCAGAAGCACTGAGAAAAGGCTTCCTTCCCAGTCCCCCTCACCCCCAGGCCCCAGCCTCTTCTGATGCTTAAAATGTCACTGGCAGTTCCCCTACTGGGGCTAGGGGAGTTTTTCATTTGAATGTGATGTTTTCCCTGTCATGTTTTCAATAAGCTGGTTAAGCATGAACATGAGTTAGTCTGTGTCCTCTGGAAACCAGAATGACGCCCTTCCTCAGAAGGGCTCATAAGTCATAACAAAAGGACAGAAAAGAAGAGAAGAGAAGAGAGAAAAGGAAATGGGAAATGTTGCACAGAATGGGCTCCCCAAGGGGAGCCAGAGCTGGTGGGCTGAGCAGAGGCCCTGGGGACAAAGCCCATGGGAGGGCCCCCTGGATGTAGGACGAGACCCCCCATGTGGGGTAGTTAACAGCCAGCCTGTGAGGACACCTTGCCATGATAAAGTGATTTCTGCTTGCTCCATGTTGCTTCCACCAACAACCACACGGGTTGAGATTGACCCTGACCTGGGAGAACCAAGAGGAAAGATCTAAGGAATGTGGGAGCAAAAGCAGAAAGGCAGAAATGCTTGGAAGATGGAAATCAGGCAAAAAGGGGGAAATGAGGGAGAGAGGAGGGGAGAGGATGGCAGAGGTGTGGCTGGGAAACAGGGAAGGGATTGGCCTCTTCAGATGTCTGAGTCCTGGAGTCACGGCCTCCTCCACCACCACTTGCAGAAAATGGCCTTGCCTCCCCTCTTCATGGTCTCCCCCAAGGAAGGGCCCCCTTTCCATGGTCTCCCCAAAGCCCCACTCTACATGGTCTCCCCCATGACCCCCGTCTGCATGGCTTCCCCCAAGGACAGCTCTACGTGGTGTCTCTCAAGATTCCACAGGCGAGCGGTCCATGAGAATCAGGACAAGGATAACCGCCCACACGAGCTCCCGGCAAGGCGTCCCGCCCTCTCGGACACAGCACGTGCCTGCAGAGTGGCGTCCTGCTCCCTCAGCTCCCAGGGGCTATCCGCAGCAGGTGCCAACCTGACCGACAGTGTCACAGCCCAGCCTCACTTGACGGTGCCACATGTTTCCTCTGGCTTCTTCTCGAGCACAACTGCAGCATGTGACTTCTGCAGGTTTCACAACACCTTGGCTCTCTCCTCTCAGAAGCCTCTGGCAAAAGGCCAGCCTCATGCTGTCATTGTGAAGCAAGTTGAGGCCATGGCACACACACCCTGCTGCAGTCCCAGCTAACCAGGGACCCTCCCGGGTGTGCTCACAGGCAGCCTCTGAGTGACTTGCAGTCGCCGAAGCATGAACATGGCCAGGACCCACCTTCCCATGACCTGTCCTCAACCTTGTAGAGATGACAGTTCTGCAAAGTGAAACCTTCCTGTGGTGTCAATAGTCTTCTCTTTGTCGCCCCCCCCCCACCACCAGTGAGCTGTGATACGATCACCTGCTAGCGTTGATTAGTTTCATGATCCCACATGAGCACAGCTATCGCCATGACAGTTGCTTATGTGAATTTTCTCCCAGTGAGAACTTGTAAGCCCTAGTCTGCAGCCACTTTCAAATAGGGAACGTGGTATCATTACCTGTATTCACCATGCACGTGACAGCCCCAGGACGTGACTGTTTTTACAACTAGAAAAAGTTGTTTTATGTCTTCATGCCTTTCGATCAGCTCCCCCCCCCCAAAAAAAAAAAAAAAAACAAGAAAGCAATGCTCTTCTGTAAGGAGTTTGGGAGTGGGCCCTTCCTACAGCAGCTGCTCCTCCACCATCCACTGCCGGGAGCCTCACTCGACTGGTCATAGAAGGTTCTCCTACAAGTGAGTTCACTAGCAGAACAAAGCCTCAGTTGTGTCCGAGAGCCCTTCCAATCAAAATATGAGGTGTTTCTCACCAGAGTCTGGGTCACAGTTTTCTTTTCTAAAGGTGTTTCCTGCCTGCAAATAAAGCTGACAACCCCCTTCCTGTAGCACACTGGCAGAGTTTGTTTAGCATGATGACTGAGTCTTCTGTGAAATGATTCTACTGTCAACTAGTGCCAGCAGAGCAGATTCCAAGTGGATGATTCTGAAAACACTCCCATCTTTCACTTCGGTTCGCTACATTTTGGTTGCTGCTTATTCCTTTTTTTTTTTTTTTTTCAATTTTCTTTCTTGATGACATTAAAAGAAAAAGATACCTGGGGTCACTTTAGAAATATGAGAACACACATTTCTTGTGCCAAGGGTTGTAAAGTTTGACAGGTGTTCCCCACCAGGCCATTAGAACCATCTGCTGTGAGGACCGGCCATATTCTTTTGTCCTCAGGTAGCTGATGGTCTGTGCCAGAGAGAGGTGGAAGAGGGATGAAATGAAAATATGTCAGCGTCACACTGCTCATAAATGTTAAGCTAAATCAAGCAGAATTTTACCAATAATTCCCATAAAGAATAAACCCTACAGACCTCCTCTCCCATATGCTCACGTAAATAACTTTGGACAAAACAATGTGCCAAATAGCAATGGCGTACAAAACAAAATTTTGGCTTTCTGAAAGCAATAGGGGAATTTCCATCATCCTCAAATTATCAAAATGTGTAGGTACAGTTAAGTATTAGTTAATGTTTGGCTAAATTTATACACTTTCAAATATATAATTTTAAAGTTGTTTTCTTGATTATAGGTTCAGTCTTAAGGTAGCTCAGAGTCCAATTTCATTCCAATCCAAGTATCTTCCCCTTGGTTGGGCATACCTTGGTCATGCCTTTTACCATTTGAAAAACTATAAGCAGTAAAATTAAGTTTTACTTAAGGGGGACAAAATAACATTCCTTCCATTATGAAAAAAATATCACTCAAATGTCTGTCATCTACCAGAGGGAGGAAACGTGTTCAACAACTTCTAAATCAGTGAGCTATGATTTCCAGGAGGTTTCCACAGGGGTGAGGAGGCAGAGGCCTGAGAAAGCAGGTCCTCGTCTCTCTTCAACCAGAACTGCTCCATTTATACCCACTTTATCACCTGAGTTTCCACATATGATTGTGGTTAAAAAACTGGCCTGTACCCCAGTTCAGTACACATAAATAAATAAATCTTAAAAAAAAAAAAAACTGAGCATAGCCAGAGAAGGCTCTAAATGGTCAGGTGTCAGAAGTTCCTCTGTTAATTGGCCCAGTCAGCCATTCTCCAAAGAAGCCCGGGGTCAACAAGTCCCACTCACAAGTCCAAAGTTTCTAATCATTCCCTGACTCACATGAGCAGAAAACAAGGAGTTTGGGACATCTGAGAAGAGGTGGAAGACAAAATCAAAACCAAAATAAAACAACTCTGAGGAAAAACAGTGCAATGAGAAGAACATCGCACCCTCCCCACCCCACTCCATCAATATTCTCAGGAGCAAAACCATATTAAATAACAAGATGTTGTTTGAAAAAGCAACATTCCAAAAATTACAAAGAGGGGCTCTTGGGGATTAAAAGCATGAGACCTAAAACTTAAAACTCAGTAGAAGAATCAGAAAATGAAATTCGTGAAAAAAATCTCAGCAAAGTAGACGGGGGAAAAAATAGTAGGGCAGCCAATATCCAATTAATGGGGATTCTAAAAAGAGAGAACTAATAGAGGACAGAAAACTCCTAGCCAAATAATTGAAGAAAAACTCCCAAAACTAAAGTGCTTGAGCTTTCATATTCTAAGACCCAGCCAGGGCCATCATTACAACATTCCAAGGTACAGAGCATAACGAGAAGATCCTACTAGATCCTTCTAGACTTTTGACCAACTAGCTATCTGATGTGGGCAAGGGTTCCCAAAGCTTCTAGAGACGTGAAGAGGGCTGTGTAGGTTTCCAAATTCAAAATATTAGGACTCAGAATTGTTTTTAGATAGACCTTTCAAAGGTAATTTTGGAAGCTGGAAAGCAATGAACAATTATCTCTATCCTACAATTCTCTTATCTGGAACCCTAAAGGCTTTTCGAAGAAATCAACTCCCAAAAGTAAGCTTTCTTTCTATGTACTGTTTTTCTGGAAGCTGCTCCTCTAAAAGCTAGAACAGCCAGGATACGAAGACATGGGGTCTAGACAATGCAAGACCCAGGAGTCAAAGGGGGTCACCAGGACTATTGGAAAAGTAGACCCCAGGATGTAGGGTGGTGCTTGTCTGGATAGACAGGTCCAGATTGGAACAGGTAAGAGTTATATAGAGAGGAGAGACTTTCTCAGGCAAATAAAATCTTAGACTCCCTGGTGCATCTAAAATAATTGGACAGATTTAGACCAGCGATGAAGAGTTTGAGAGCACATGCCAGCAAAACAAGGCAATTGTTAACTCGAGAAACAAAAATGTATATAGGAAAAGAAAAGGAATTGCTGAATAGCATTTACATTGTCATTAACGAAAACTTGTTTTTCTACTCACGACACTGACACCAAATGTGTGGGAGTGTTTCTCACACCAACCAATTTTCCAACTCTCTAGATGCCAACTGAGCACCCTACAATTCAGTTCTGACGCTCACTCGCACACACCCAGCATCAGGGCTCCATCCATGAGACTGTCCCCCACTTCAGACACAAGTCCCAGATAGCCACCTGTCCTTTTGACAACTCATACAGGACCCACTTTAAAATATAAAAAATTGGTTCTTCCTCATCCATTCCCACAGCAGACCCTTTCCAGCCTACTGTTCAGAATAGTTTTATTATAATGTTGGCAAAACTAATATTCAGTGCTTAAAATACTATAGCTGTGCTGTAGTAAGACATGTAGATTTGGTGTCTGCCTTTGATTCCTGGTGTAGAACTGTTAAAACTCTTGAATATGCTGAATTACAAGAACGCCAAGTGGCAGGGACCCCATCTTCAGGGGTCTCGGGCCAGCAGGTATCTCATTAGCATCCAAAAGATATGCCTGAGATTCCACAAGTCTTAGAAGCTCTTGGATCAAAGACCACATATTAGAATAAAAGTCACCCTTCCTGCTCCTGTATCTCCTAGGGGGAAGTAGCAATACAATCATATAGTCTAGAAACAGAGAGACAGACACACACACAGTTAAACACGCATATACACACTATACATAAACACATATGCACATGTTTGTGTGTATACGTGCAGGCACAAACATGTGCACTGACACATACTTACACATGGGTTCGAGGAAATGGAGGTGGGCATCTTAGAAGAGGCGTGGAGAAGCACAGAAGCAGGAAGCACTGTTTTCTAGAACAAACTGATAGAAATAACTGACACCTGCAACCAGATGTATGTACAATCTTGAGGAAAGCTTAAGAAAAATGGGGAAAGTCCTCCCTGGTAGCTCAGGGTTTAAAGTTTCAGCACTATAATCACTGTGGCCTGAGTTTGATCCTGGGCCATGGAGCAGACCCACATGGTGCAGCAGACCTTTCCTGTCTCCCTGCTGCTCCCCTCAGCAGTGATTTCAGTCAATCTGTCTGTTCTGCTCCCCACTCTTTCTCTGATGAACCCTCTCACCCACTTCTGCACCTCTGGCCTGTACCCCAGTTCTTATATGCACTCATAAAAAAATAATAGTTTTTAGAAAACTATATATGCACTCATTAAAAAAAACTACTTTCTAGAAAGAAAATGAGAACAGGTAGAAAGAATAAGCTCCAAGCAAAAAGACTCAAAGTTTCATTTCTTGGGGGGCAAATTAGAAGTGGCTTCCAGCAGTTCAGATTCATCTTCCTTCTGCAATGAAGTCTTGGACTGCTGTCCTCATAAACAACAATCATAGTGATCTAATATTACTCATAATTTTATAAAAATCTTCCATGTATGTGTTTTTCATAAGCATTCAGGGGAAGAAAGGGCAGAAGTCAATAAATGACTCATGTTTCTAAAATAACTTAATCATCTTGGTAAAAAAAAATATCACTAAGATTTCCATTTTTCAAGTAGCAATTGTTCTCCAGATTTTGTTGTTTCTATTCCCCTCTGTCTCATCCCTTTGGGGATCCTTGACCATCCTCACCCACCACCACCATCATCATCACCATCACCATCGCCATCATCACCATCATCATCATCATCACCATCATCATCATCACCATCACCATCATCATCATCACCATCACCATCATCATCATCATCACCATCATCACCATCACCATCATCACCATCATCATCACCATCACCATCATCACCATTATCATCACCATCATCATCATCACCATCACCATCATCATCATCACCATCACCATCATCATCACCATCACCATCATCACCATCATCATCAACACCATCATCATCATCATCATCATCATCATCATCATCGTCACCATCACCATCATCATCACCATTACCATCATCATCATCGTCACCATCACCATCATCATCATCACCACCATCATCACCATCATCATCATCATCATCATCATCACCATTATCTTGCACCTTCCCACATTCAGGGGGAGGGGAGTGTTGGTGGCAGCATGTAGGAAGCACAGGATGAGGCCCAGACCCATTTGTGCAAACTCCTACCCACTGTCAGTGGTGTGAGGGG
The DNA here is from genome assembly GCF_000260355.1 of Condylura cristata. Classification (NCBI taxonomy): domain Eukaryota; kingdom Metazoa; phylum Chordata; class Mammalia; order Eulipotyphla; family Talpidae; genus Condylura; species Condylura cristata. The sequence goes on along the minus strand of NW_004567143.1, from coordinate 445,806 downwards.
CGGGAAGGGTGCTAACACTATTCCTGGCATCCACCTCATCTCAATGCCCCACCCACTGTGTCCACATGACATGGGGGCATACACAATGGCCCTATGGCCATTGGAGAAGAGATGGTTTAGAAATGCATCCTCAGTCCTCCTGGCAGCCCCCACTGAAAGCGCCATGATTTTTCCACCTGTGCGGATGCAACCGTGGAGTGGAGCTTCCATCTGGCTTAGCCCAGGGAAGGGCTTTTAGGAAGGGTGTGGAGACTGGCCGGTGAGCAGAGCCAGTAGGAAGTGGACACTGGGGCCCAGGTCAGTTTAGTGGATTCATTAGTTCCCTCATCCCCACCATCAGACCACATGATAATAAAAGTAGAAGAGAAAAATAGAAAAATGGAGTTCTAGGAATGGAATACAATCTCAACATGAACAAACATTTATTGAAAATTTCATTTGTGCCTCGCATTATGCTAAGCACGTTTGCATACATCATTTTCTCATTTAATCTTACTTTAAAATGCCATATGTGCTCCAGATTTTTGCTCTTTATTATTAGATACAGAGTCTATGCCTCTGCCTTTTTCTTAGGAAAATAAAGCGAAGCTGTTTGCAAAGCTGCCTCTGCCCCGAATGGCAGATCAGAACATCAGTGATTTCCAGAACGCGGGGGTTGGGAAGAGACCAGCTTTCTCCACTTGCACTTTTCAGTGACCAAATCTCAATTTTCTGAACCCCAACCAACAAGTGTTTCCCCTCTTTCCCATAATATTTCTTATTTACCACCAGGTGGCATTGAGTAACTACACCCAGGCAGACAAACATTAGAAGGAATTGAAGAAAATATGACATTCCAAAGAAACTTACAAAAATAAAATGTTCCTCATCGCTTTTGACAAATTTCAGTGAACTCAGAGGTGGTTTGTTGGGTACGTGATGCAGGCTTGGAACTAGGGTTCGAGTTTAAAGGGCTGTCACTTCCTCAACCTGTCACCTACGATCAAATCTCTTCCTCCTTTTCAACTCAATGTGCATGGTTCAATAATACCTGGCAGATTTGCATGTCTCCAAGACGGGAATAGGCATAGAATGTTTTTGTCCATGGCTGGACCTGATATGTTAGTACAAAAAAGTGAAACAAACCAGCACAACCCAAGAAAGATAATGTAGACCAAGCAAAAGGAAGAAAATGTAAACTCCTGAAGTTATCTATCTGTTGTTTTTCTTTTCTGAAGGGAAACACACCCACAGCATTCCTGCTCTACGACTCTTTTCCTCATTAAAAAACAAAAAAACAAATGAGCCTTTTCTGTTTCTAACAAATGAACAAATCTCAAATCTTCCAGCCGTTTCTTAGGAACCTGTTTTTTTCTCTCAGAACATCCAGCAGCACCTGCTTCATCTGAGGCTCCCTGAAGGGTCCTTCCTTGGGTGAAGCACCTCAAAGTGATGTCCACCAGGCTCCTGCAAGAAAAAGTGCCAATTTTACTACTTTTTTTTTTTGAGGCATTCAAAAACTGCCTCATGCTCATCAATGTCCAATATGCACGATGAAGACACCTCTTTGATCAGAAAACCAAGTTGATGCTAACAGCTTCGGATTCTTTTGCTCCTATTCGGAAGCAGGCATCAGGCCACGGCCTGTAAGCCCTCACACACACCGACAGGAGGAAGCGTGACTTAGCCTCTCAAGGCGGGTCTGCTGGCCCAGAAGGGCCTCCTTGGAAGAGGGGCTGGGTTCTTTGAAAGCTGATAATGTCACCCCCCTGAGGATGCAGATGGGGGCCCTCCACTCCCCACCTCGCCTAGAGAAGGCTGCATCCAGAGATGGGGCTGGGGCCATGGGCTGGGTTTTCCCCATGAACCCAGGCCTGGGAGCCTGGTGGAAAGAGCCAAAGTGGAACTGAAACAGCCCCCCTTTGTGGAGCCCAGGCTGACCGCCACCCCCCCAGGCACCATAGCTGAAACCGCTGAGGGACTTAGTTCTCCCTGATTAATTGCTCATGTGTGCACAAGGAGGCTTCTCGCTGTTCTGCTTCTAATAGAAAAACTGGAGAAAAAGAAAAAGAGAAGCACCGATGTCGTCCCCATGTACCTCACACTGCCGCCTCTGGGAGGCATAAACACATGCTCGTGGGTGGCTTTGATTGTCAGCGTCTTTGTGTTTTCTGCTGGCATTTATCCGTTCGGGCCACGACGCATCCCACACAGCAAAGAGCATTCCCGCCCAGCAAGGACTTTGGGTGTAAAACATCTAAGCTGAGCATTTAACTCCGCAGCCCTCCGCGAAGCCATTTTGCACAACTCTCATGCACAGCGGCCTCTCGCAGCATGGAACCACCAAACACGCGGAGACATTGGAACGGAGGCTTGTTGCAGCTTTGCCACGAGTTGTTCATCCTCCCAGAAAAAGGGTGTGTGCGTTGGGTGGTAACACAGCCAGGGCTGCGACGTCAGAGCAAAGCACACCCAGTTCTGCCCATGGGAAGGGCTGCCACCTTCGCCAGCACCCCAGTGGACTAGAAGCCTCTGTTTTGTTATGTCACCTGTGGCTCTGTGCCCCTGGCGATTTATATATCAAAACACACCTTGGTTTCTCATTGCTTTTCTTTCCATCCTTTTGTTACTGTTCAAAGATCAGGTTGATTTTTAATCAAATTTTAAGTGAGTCGTGTTTTTTGAATTTCCTTGCAGGGCAGTATGGAAGCTATCCCCCAATATTTTTTTCTAAAAAGGCAGAGCATCTTTAATGAGTACACTGGAAGATTCTCACAACATCAATGTAAACTGCTGTGAAGAAGTTTCTAGACAACTGAGTAGAAATGACTGCTTCAGACTAGGTATATTGTGCATGTTCAACTGATACAAATCAGATAAAAATATATATATATATATATATTTGTACACACCAAACCTCTCCTGGATGAGATACATAGAAGAGAAAATGTCTGGAGGAAACTTCTAAAAGTCTGCAAAGTGAACCCCGGGATGAAAGGGGTGGCCTCAAAGTAGACTTGCACTTTATTTGCAAAGCGTGAATGCATACTGAGAAAATAGGGGCAGGTACGCATCCCACAACTTAAAAATTGCTAAAATATAAATTTTGATAAGAATTGCTGAAAAGGAAGACATCCCCTCGCCCTCGTGGTGGTCACCCCGAAAAGTGAGGGCTTCGAAGAACAGCCTCAGCACAGCAAGGCCACCCGCCCCGCACCCTGGCGGCCGCTCCTGTGGGGGCACCACCCCAGGCAGGCTTACAAGAAGACAGGAGATTTTCTGGGTCACAGGTCACTCTCACCACAGCTGCGGGCTGTGTTCCCCCCCGCCCCCATCTGCCAGCCCACATCCTGTGAAACCACCAGTCATGTGTCACCTGTGTCCTGTCCACCCGCTGACAGCCCTTCTCTGCTGTCATCTGGCAGTCCACCGAGTGACCCCACCTGCAGCCTCACTCCGCCGGCCAGCAGAGCCACTGTAGTGCAAACCCTGGCAGCCCACCTGGCTCCCAGGCTGAAGCCCTCTGCCGCCTGCAGGTGGCACAGAGAAGCAAGTTCCCTCTGGCCTCCACAGCCTGGAGCCAATCAGCAGGGTCTTCCTCTCCCCTCCTGCGCAGCCCTCCTCAGTCCCGCCCCCCACACCAGGCCAAGGGTGTGCCATTTCCTCCACGCACCCATTGCTCCATCCCCAGGGCCTGGAACAGCCTTCAGGCACTAACTGAAAGTTGTCCCTTCCAGGCGCCTGCACAACCCACCAAGATCTTCCCTGGGCCCTCCTCTCTCCCTTGGGCGAAGACTGAGCCTCCTGACTCACCCTCATCTGCTCTGTGCAGGCTCACTGGAGAGACCCCTCGTAAAGGAGAGTCCGGGGCCCTCCCTGGTGGCGCAACGGGTTAAAGCACAGCACTAGGAAGCTAGGTGCAGCACAGGTTCGAGCCCCGGCCAGGGGGGTAACACCCACACGCACAGCGGACCTTTCCTGTCCCACCTGCTGCTCCCCGCAGCAGTGTATTTCATCCCATTTGCCTCTTCTGCTCCCCACGCTGTCTCTGGTGAATCTTCTCACCCCCCACCCCACTCCACACTTCTGGCCTGTGCCACAGTTCTTGTGCTAAATAAATAAATCTTAAAACTAAGAAAAAGAAAAGGGAATTCAGGTGGGAGTAGCTTCTCCTCTCCTCCCTCCCTTCTTCTCTCCTCCTCTCTCAGCCTCCTCTCTAGCCCGAAGTCTGCCCATGTTGGTAATTCCGGGCATGCACAGACACTTCTGTCACTTTCATGTCCTGTTGATAAACATTGCCAACGCACGCTGAGATTTTAGAAACTCCTCCAGTGAAAGCCTGCCCGGATTTATAATGCAGGTGCAGTTACCGCCTTTCCTCACCAGGTGGCGTGTGCATTTTTTTTTCTGCGGTTCCAACTGGGTCTTCTCCAAGTTCAGGGAACTACTTGAAGGTGTGAGTTGCTCACTTCTGAACAGAGATGGCTGGAACCCGTATGACCAAAATGCATGCTTCAGTCTGCATTACTTGCAGCACTGGCTTTCTAACTGGAATTGGAAGACATGAAAGCTTGCCTACTAGAATCATTGACAACTTCATCGAAGCAAAATTTAAAAGGAATCCAATGTATGCCCCAGACTTTTCAACTATGTCTTTTATAACAACAAGGCATGCTTATCTCCAAAGACAGGACCTGGAACTTAAATCTGTAAGGGGGTGGTGTCTGTCACCCTCCTGCTGTGTGACTGTCCACCCTCTGCTCCCAGGCAAGACTAGTAACTAGCTCGTCGGTTTCTCAAATAACCGCCATTAGCCTGATGCAGCCGACAAGGCTGGAGCTTCAGGCCTCTCCTCCCTTACACCAGCTAAATTAAAACGGATTTGAGGACACGGCTGCTTGCACTTTCTCTTGCCCTCCTGCCAGCAAAGGTCCAAACTATGGCTCTTGTCCCAGGGTAGTCTGTGCATGGCCACTTGTCGTGACTTGTTCTTCTTAAATGTCTGCCATGCCCCAGGTGACTGAGACACATTTGTTCCCTCCCTCCCTCCCTCCCTCCCTCCCTCCCTCCTTCCCTCCCTCCCTCTACCTGCCCAAGCATTAAAGCATTAATTAATTTCTCAGGTTCCCAAAACTACCTTCTCAGGCAGTCAAGTCAGCAGGTTAAGGTAGACACACAATGACAGGATAAGGAATTTTGCGTCCCGGCCCCTTCATGGGCCAGACCCCTCCACTTTTTCATGCCAACCCACCAGCAATTTGATGCAATAATAGAATGTTTGTAAATTGGCTTTATTTTTTTTACTTTAGGGTGAGATCAGTTAGAAGAAGGTTGAGAAGGGGTGAGGGCTATGTAAATATACACTTGGGTGACCCCAAGCGCCTTCCCTGCCCATCCCCTCGGTCCCGCCCAACACCACAGCAGTCCTCTCCTTCCCTGTGGCTGCCCGTAGGGCCGATTCTGCCCGGTGCTTTCCTGGCACTGCGGCCATATGAAGGCTGCCCAGGTTCACAGCGCCACACTACCTTCTTGTACCCAAACGGGCAGAGCGCCAGGCACGGGGGTGGGGGTGTACAGTTAATATCACAAAGACAGGTGGCATTTCAAAAAGCAAACTAAGGTTCGGCCCTCCCTGGTGGCACAACTGGTTAGGGCACAGCATTGCAAGCCGGCCTCAGCCGCTTCAGTGCAAGTTCCATCCCCGGCCCCTGAGGTGACCCACAGGGCGCGGCAGACCTCTCCTGACCCACCTGCTGCTCCCCTCAGCAGTGAGCTTCAACAATCTGCCTGTTCTGCTCCCCGCTCTGTCTCTGGTGAATCCTCTCACCACCCCGCACCTCTGGCCTGTACCCCAGTTCTGAATGCATCTTTTAAAAAAATAATAAAGCAAAACCACAACGTGCAGGAGAACTGTAGCATGTCCTGAGAGTCTGGCTTCTCCTACATGCTGAGGTCTCAATGGCTGGAGGTGGTTTCTCACAGCTCTGTCCACTCCTTTCCAGCCTCCTCCTGCGATGCCGGGCTCCACCCACCTCCCCTTTCCACCCAGCAGTTCAGCGCCTCCCTCCTCCCTGCCAGACTTGGGCTCTCCCAGCTCTCGGAACCATCCTGAGACTGAGGGCGGGAACAGGACCTTCCGCTGCCTGCTGGGTCACCTCTGTCCTCACCTCCTACCCTGCGCGCCCATTTGAGGGGCCTGCCTTGTGGTCATTCACCTGTAGATCAGGAAGATGAGGCTATGAAAGGTGAAATGATTTGCCCAAGATCAGAAGGCCCAGCCATGGCAGGGGAACTGGCTGGTCCTTTGGGAGAACTTGAGGCTGAGAGGGGGTTTTGGGGGGGTGGAAGGGAGGGGGGCCTGTACTGCTCACGGCCCCATCAGGTATACTTTACATCCTTCCTCCTTTGCGTGCAATGTGTCTTCCCCTCTGTGTAGGCCCTTGTCATCCCCACCCCCCCCCCCATGCAGGGCACCACAGTCCCCCTGGACCTCCCTCTCCTCGGAGGGGCTCTGATTTGCAGTTGCCTGTTCATTTTGCTTTTTAATTTATGATAGTCGTTTCCCAAACAGGAACATTTCAATCCTCCAGCTTCGGTTTGAGATAGCAAATCTTCATCTAAAGCTGACATCATTAAGAAAACATGATATTGGCATAATGACAAACTAATTAACCAAAGGAACAAATTATATAGCCCAGAAATTGATTTGGTTTATGACAGCACTTACATTGCAAGGCAGTGGAGGAAAAGTGAGTTTTTAGTCAATTGTGCCGGGATTACGGCAGGGGTTTTTCTTGTAATTTTGGGGGGACTTTGTTCTTCATTTTTGCACAGTATTTGATGTATCCCCTCCGGTGTAGTCGCGAAGTTCTCCCTCCACCTCGCACCTGGGACCCATCACCACAGTCCCCTGTGCCCCGCCCTGCCCTGTTGAGACTCTTCTCCTTCATGGTCCCCTCTGGGTGCCTCAGCTCTCTGGTCAACCTGCAAGTTTTGTCAAAAGGCTTCCTTTCAAAATGGAAGCAGCTTTAGGGAGAATTAGCCTCGTTCGGAGATAGCCAAGTACCCCGGCCAAGGGCAGGTGTCAGCCAGTGAAAATTCAAATTTAGAAAACGTAACCGGAAGTCAGGAGGTCTCCATCAAGGACCTCAGGGGACCGAATCAGCACAAAGCAACTTCTACCAGAAGAAAGTTCCCGAGCCTGAGTCAGACAATTCCAACACCAAAGAACACACAACAGACCCATCCACTTTATAAAGTCCCCAAACTGGCAAACCTAATCCTTGGCGATTTCAGACAAGATACAGGTTGCCTGGCAGAAAGATGAGGTGAGAGAAAAGCGAAAGTAAACCGTTTCCCTTCTGTGTTTGCCTGTGGCGGGTTCCGGTCCCGACTCTTCAATGGAGGGACTTTGAAGAAGTTACTGAAAGTCCTGTGCCTCCGGTTTTTCCATCCATAAAGTGGGACTAATAATACCTTCCCCCAAAGGGTTGGTGTGAGAAGTAAGTGAAATCATGTGTGTAAGGGCCCCAGCCGGCAGCCTGCGTAGGCGCTATAATAAATGTAGCCACGATAGCCTCCTTGCTGGATGGGCAGCCAGGATCAGAGAACAGAGGCAAAGGACAGGGAAGGCCCAACCAACCAAGGATCAAAGACAGGCAGAATCTACCTGCGGGCTTACGCCGGAGGCCGGCGCCCTCCCTCCCGGGGCCCACGCGGTCTCCTGGATGTGCTGCCTGCCAGGGCCAGCCAGCCCCACACAGCCCAAACCAGGCTGATTCGGTCCATCCGTGCAGGCCAGGGCCTGATAAGGATCGGATAAGCCCTTTTATGCAATGGGCTCACAGAGGCTGCCAGGGCTGCTCTCCTGGTTAAACTGCAGGTTCACCAGAGCCTGATGGACATATCAGGTCCAGATCTGGGCTGGGAGGAACTTTACCTTATTCAGGTCAGAAAGGGGAGGGTGGAGAGGCGACATAAACAGGGCAGGTGCACACGGATGCCTGCAGAATGCCAACTTGGCTTCCGCCCATTGGCAGAGAAGACTGGGGTTCCTCTGGGAAGCCCCGTGAGCCGAGAGGCCTGCGGCTCCTGGGGAAGCAGAGCTGAGGAAGACGTTGGGGTTTGGGCTGGCTGTCGCTAAGTGACACCTTCAGCGTCCACCCAGCGGGGGCTGGTCAGCAAACAGGAGCAGCAAGCTGCACAGGCAACAAAGTGGGTGGGCCTGTGGGCATCAGGCTGACCAGACTCCAGAGGCTACATGAATTCTGCAACGGGCAAACCTTGTCGACAGGAACAGGAAGCCTGGGACAGAGTGCACAGATCTTACAGAGCCACGAGGGCATACAGGTCTGGGTCACAAAAATGCTGGTGTCTTGAGAAGCAGCAGGACACAAGCACTTGTCAGAACCCCCTGAACAGTGCCTGTGGGGTGGGTGCCATTTATTTTCCCACCATGAAGTTGCCTTTGACAGAAAAAAATCAGATGGCTTAGTCACAGAGCTTGTCCCACTGGGGGAGGAAGGGGGGGCGCTGATGTAAGTCACAGCCCCCCTGATTTCCTCTACCACCACCATCCCCCACATATACACATCTGAAGGTCTTGTTCAGGGCTTGACAGTTAGAGAAGCACTTTCTCCTCTTGATCATCACACTCTAAGTGGACATGATTAATCCTATTTTATAGCGAAGGAAACAGGGACTCAGAAAGGCTTCAAGAGTCAGGCTGAATCGTCTGACTTCTGGAAATGAGGCGTCATCCCAGCCTAAGGAAACGGCGGCCCAGAGATTGTCAGCCGCTTGCTACAAGCGGCCCTGCCAGCTGGCACTGGTGCCCACAGCACATAAAAGGAAGAATCCTCAGACCATAATCATGGACGCTCCTGCAACACTTCCCAACCAGGACAGAGAAGCATCTAGAAGCCAGAGCCAGGCTCTGTGTGGACCCTCCGCACTCCACCCCTCACCTCTCAGGGCTCAGAGCAGCCCTCACGCCCCGGGAGGGCCAAGGATCTGGACCTGGAATGCAGGCATGACTCACCCGTGTGCTTTCTTCCTGGCAACAGCGCCCCAAAGCTAGCTCTGCTTCTCCCCGCTGGAATCACAGAGCTCCGACCCTGGGAGCCAGGGGGCCTCACCTCCTTCCCAGAGACCTTCCTGTCCTTGCCATTGTGGCATGGAAGGAGAGCATTTCCCCAAGCCTGCCTGTACTGGGGAGGAGAGGGAGGCCTGGGAGCCGTGCACACAGGCTAAGACCCTGGCACAAAACAGCGGATGGTGGCTGATCGGGGCCGGGTCGGAGGAGGGAGGGCCCCCCTTCCCTATCTGCTTCTTGTCTGTTCCACAGGAATTTCCCAACCCATGTGGAGTTACGTTTATTTATTTATTTATGTCAATGAGGGCAGTCTAGCTAGGAAATGGAAGCCATGTTCTACTATTTGTTGATAGGAAAAGAAGAAAAACTGCAAAGTATCAATTTTTTAAAAATAAAATCAGCACCTGTGATGCCCACCGCCCTTTCTCCACAGTGACCGAAAGAGGCAACAATTTAAGTGATAGAAAAACTGTGAGTGATTCACCCAGATGAGATGGAGCCAGGGAGGGCCCAGGAGTGGAGCCAGCCTGGTCCTGGGTTCACGAGACCTTGGAGCTTCTGTTTTGCAGCTCTGGTAGTGTCCCCAAACTACCAACACACCTCAGACTAAGCTGGCTGAGGGCAAGAACTGTTCTTCTTTCCTTTGATGCTTTCAGAGCACGCAGAGTAGACACCTCAGAAATATCTATTAAATATAATGTGAGGGTTCGGCTCTCCAGAGAGGACGAAAGTGGCCTGAATACTGACCTTCCCCTCTACTGGGGAACCCGCACCAAGTCCGCAGTCTGTTCTGTAAAGTGCACGGAACAGTTCAAACTGCTCATCATGTTTACAAGACCTTCCCAGGTCTGGTCCACACCTGCCTTTCAGCCTGGCTCCTGGGACAAAACCCGGGCCCTGGCTGTCAAACTGGTCCATTCACCACTCCCAGAGAGCACCTTGGGGCTCCCTGCCTTCAGGCCCCCGCTCCAGCCTTTCCCAGTCTCTCTCTGCCACTGAAAACTCTGCTGACTTTCTCCTCCGTGAAGATGGACTGATGTGCCTAGCACGGGTCTGGCTACCCCCTCCAACCTTCCAGAAGTTTTGCTAAGGTGCACCCCTGCCTTTCATTATAGTGACTTAAGTCTACCTTATCGGAGCTGCCGTCCCGCGTGTCTATTGCGGGACCAGACCCTGGAGCCTGGGAGGGGGAGGAAGACAAGTGTGAAATCAAGGCAGAGGTAGAATTGGGCTAAAGGCGCGATCCAGGCCGGGTGGGGTTTAACTGGAACGAGGACTGTGTGAGTCAATGCCTAATCCCACACGCTAGGCGGCGCCAGCAGTCTCGTTCCGGTCCAGACGCCTCGGGCTGTTGAAGTTGATGACCTGTCTAACAAGTTTCCTTCCTGCCCTCCTGTCCCTTTAAGAAGGTGAGCCAGGTGAGGCGAGACTCCGCCCCCGAGCCGGCCCC
>NW_004567143.1:419039-434996 GCF_000260355.1 Condylura cristata | reverse complement strand
CGGCTCGCGCCCCTCTCGGGCTTTCTCGTGCGGCCAGTCTTTGCTCTTTAACCCCAGACGGCTGCTTCCCGGGGCCAGTCACCCGGGGCCAGTCACCCGCGCCCCGCGGCCGAGAGTTGGAGCTGGGGTTGGGGCGTGAGCTACTGGCGCTGCGAGGAAGTGGGGCCCGGACCCCCACCACCAGTAGTGGGGGCTCCTCATTTCCAGGCTGACATGGCTTCGGCGCCCACCCCCGAGTTTGAACCCTCTCAGGTCGGTGGTGGGACGCCGCTGAAGAGTTAGGACTTGGGGTGCAGGGGGTCCAGGAAATAGAGGTCCAGCCTTACAGGTGAGGACTTGCAGGCCCGCCATGGCCCTGTTCGCCTCAATCCCCAGACCTGGAACTGTGCCTGGAACCCCAGCCGGCACCCCCAGTCAGAGCAGGCCCTTTGCTATCCCCTTCTGGGGTCCCTTGCGCACCCCTTCCCACTCCCCCGACCCAGAGACGGAGGGACACCCACCCTGGCCTCCATTCTGATCCTGCAGCCGGTGGCCCCCACCGTAGAGAGGGTGCAAGTCTTGAGTGGGCCGCTGGTCCTGGGGCTTCCTGGGCCGTCTGGGCTCAAGATGCAGCCTCAGCCCTTTCCCCTCCACTTCTGTCCTGGGCCAGTCTTCCTGAACCCCAGGAAGGCACCGCTGTCAGAAAGGGCTGGGGAAGCCTGGGGTTTGGGGTTGCAGAATAGGGGGGGGTTGCTCGTGTGGGGTCTCCTCCCCAGAGGTGACAGGCCCCTTCTCTCCCCACCTTCAGTCACTCTGATGGACACGAGCACAGCACAGGGAGAGCTGGGTTGGCTGCTGGACCCCCCAGAGGATGGGGTAAGTGTCCGGGAGGGGTGACCCCAAAGGTGCACACTGAAGGCCAGTGGGAAATGGGGCGGAGAGGTGGGTGGAGGAACGGAAAAGAGCTGGAAAAACTGGAAGTGTCTCCTCCGGGAGGGGGAGGGGAGGTGAGTCAGAGCCTTCTGAATGGGATTGGGGGGTAGGAGGGCCAGGCTGCACCCCCTGGGGAACACTTCAATGCCCACTCCTCCCCCTGCTGGCCCCCTGCGGGAGGGCTGGAGAGAGGGCTGGAAGCCGGTGAAGGAGGCCTGGAGAGGAGCCCACACCCCACCGAGAGAAAGGGCCTTCTGGAAAGGACTGTGGGCACTCTGAGGCCTGAGACCCAAACACAGTGTGCTCACTCTGGGCCCCACCTGTAGGCTTCAGGGGTTCAGGGGACCCCATGCAAATGTATTCTAAAGTATGCATACAGGCATATATATTTTCTAGAGAGGAGACCCAACGTTTTCATCAACTTCTTCAAAGGCTTTTAGCACCCCACCCCCATGGGCCTCAGTTACAAGATGCGGGCAGAAAGGTCCCTGAAGCCAGAGCACCTCCTCTGCCTGGCCAGCCATCCCCAGCGACCCCTCTGCTTGGCCCCCCCAAGGCCCAGCCCTCCTGGTGTACTCCTGAGAGGGGCAAGCAGAGATGGCTTCTGTGCATCCCAGGGCACTTTCTGCCTGACCCCAGAGTCAGGGGAGAAGGGCGTCAGCCCCTCCTCTCTCTCCCAAGGTTCCTGTCCTCTGGCTCCCTTTTCCTCTCTTCCGCCAGCAGGAATCCCCTACTTTCCTGGGTCCAGTTCCCTTGCTTTCTTTCCGTCTAGGTCCTAAGGTCCTGTCTCCGTGCCCAGCTCTTCCGCACAGTGGCCTGTAATTAGAATTAATAGACTAAACCGTAGACATCCTACAGGAGGGGCTGCCCGCAAACTCCCGGACTAGGCTGGTCCTAGTAGGCGCTTCATCTCATAAACCTGCTAACCTGTCCACGTGAGGGCCGCGGGTCCAGCTGCTGGCTGGCTCCACCGCCGCCCGACCCAGCTCAGCCCTCCCCTGCCAGGTGCCATCAAAGGCCAGACCCTGGCGCAGCTCTGTCTGTCCTTGCACTGAGCAGAAAGGCCAGAAGGCATGTCTGTCCCACACCCGTCTACCCAGGCCTCTCTTCTCCCCGTCTATCAGAACACGCACTTTCAGGTCCAGCTTCCGTATAGGTGAATCCATGGAGGAGTCTGCCGTGCCCAGGGATGAGCTGACATCCTGGTGGTTCTTTCTCCATCTGCCCCAGCTGCAGCGGGCAGGGGCGAAACCAGCTGGGAACCTGGCATCCCTGGTTCCAGCTGCAGCCCTGGCAGCTAATGGGGCGCACATGAGCCGCCCACACCTCCCCCTGCCCGCCACCCCATGCCCCTGCTGAACAGGCTCCCGGTGCCTTCACACCCCTCTGGCCCAGTCTTTGAGCCCCCCAAAACGGTAAAACTAGGGGCCTCATAGCAGCGTAGATTCCTGCCCCTGCCCTACCCACGCCGCCCCAGTTTCTTAGTTAACGGTGTTTTGTTTTGCTCTTTTCTTGCCTTTCTCAGAGCTGAGAGTAGCCATGGGAGACCTGGGGGGAAATTAACTTTGTAAGGACTTCAGTGTCTTCTCTATAAAATAAGGATATTGTGAGCAAGCTACCAGTGGAACACTTTCTAGAATTTGAGAGCTTCTTCCTTAAAATCTTCTGGCAGAGAAAATGCTTAGGATGGCTGAGAATTTATTTCAAAAGGAAGAACAATGCAGTGGGGACTTGTCCTGCCAGGTAGCAGGCCATACCTAGCATCCACCCGAATTGAAACGTGGCCTTGCCCAAGAGCGCAGTCAGGGGACAGGATCGGACGTTCAGGAGCAAGAGCCCACACACAATGGGGCTCTCCAGTCAAGGGGGGAAGTCTGGTCAATAAATTGACCAGAAAATGTCTGCAGGTTCAGAAAAATAATGTTATTCTTCTACTTCATACTGCCCACAAAGTAATTCGAGGGAGATTAAATCTAAAGGGAAATACCAAACCCACAAAAATATTAGGAGAAAAAAATACAGGAGGTCTTTTTAAGTTTGTGATGGGACAGTTTCTCAGGCAAAATACACAGAAATCATAATGGGAAAGACTGTAAGGGTTAGCAGCTTCAAGTTTAGAATATATCCCACTGGTTTCGCTCATAGCAGGAGAATAACGGACCAGGCGAGAAAATAATAAGAATAATGAACAGCCATAGACCAGAGACACTTTGTGGCGGTGGAATGGGGAATGGGATCAAAAACGGGGGGTGGGGGGGAAATGCACGGGATTATGGTGATGGCACACGGGTGACTCGGTGATGGGAAACCCGCAGGGATTACAATTGAGATGGGGGAAAAAATGTACAGAATGATGTAAAAATAAACTATTATATTCTATTGATTAAAAAAAAAAAGAATCCCACTGGTAAAGGGGAGGACTGTGCCAGACAGGGGGAAGTGTTTGAAATGTACACTTCAAGCAAATGATTAGCGTCTGGCATGTTTTTTTGCTTTTTTTTTTTAAAGATTTATTTATTTGTTCATACAGAACTGGGGTACAAGCCAGAGGCTCAGGGGCGGTGAGAGGTTTCACCAGAGACAGAGTGGGGAGCAGAACAGGCAGATCGACGAAATACACTGCTGAAGGGAGGAGCGGGCGGGTCAGGAGAGGTCTGCCGCGCCCTGTGGTCACCTCCGGAGCAGGCTGGAATCGAACTCATGCGGAAGCGGCTTTAGCTTCTCAGTGCTGTGCTTTAACCCGCTGCGCCACCAGGGAGGGCTGTGTGTTTTTTAAAAGCTCAACCAAGAGAGACCACCCGCTTATCAGGCAATAGTTCTGAACAGGTAATTGCAAATACAAATAGCCAGTGAGCAAAAAGGAAAAAAACTTCCTCAAAGAAATGAAAATCAACATAGCGAGAAGCTGTTTTTTGTCTATAACTCCAGACAAAAAGGTCATTGACATCCAGGGCTGATGAGGTTTTGAGAAAATGTGTGCATTGCTGGTCCAAGTGTAAATTGATCGAGTCTTTTTGGAGAACAATTTGGCGATGTCTTCTCATAACACTTGTCGTTGCTGTGCCTTGGATACAGCAGTTCCACAGAAATCTTAGAGAAATCTAGGCTTAAGAAAAACCTAGAAGCTGCCTAAATGTCCCACAGTCAGTAGATAACTGAATAGGTATATCCATTCACGTGAACGCTAGTCTGTGCCTGCTAAAATGAGTTAGGTAGCTCTTTGCATACTCTGGTAAACTCCTTCCAAAGACTGTTAAAAACAAAAAGCAGCTTGTAGACTAATTTGCATGCTTTTAAATATATATATATATATATATATTAAAAGCACACAGTAAACACTCTCAGGCTTCTCTCTGGCACTGAAAATGTTCTACAACTGTTTCGTCTCAATTTGTTAAAAATGGGAATGGAGGTTGGGAGGATGAGAAGACTTTACCTTTTTATGACAGTTAGATTTTTGCTCTTTGGCCTTTTGAAATAAGCACAGAGGGATGGATGCTTAAAGCCTGAGCTCTGGTTCCTGGGTACCCAGTCACAAGTCAACCTCTCGGTGGCCTGGGCTTCCCCTGGGCCGGGCTTTCAGCAGCTGGTCGTGGGTAAACCCTGCACCAGCCCTTATTACTGCTGAGTTCATGTTTTTCTGGCGTAAGAAGAGGTTTGGGGCAGCGATGGCCTGGATGGCGCACCCCGCCCCCACCTACCCAAGACAGTACCTTTGCCGCTTGCTGATTTTGATAACCAGAGGAGCAGTGGAGAGAATGAGATTCTTTATGCCAAAGAGTCTGTGCCTGCCCTCCGGCCGCTTGGGGGGACGCGGTCTCCTCCTTGAGCAAACTGGAAGAAAGGTTTTCTTCTGAGCTTTTGCTGTGAAAGTCTGCCTTGGCAGTGCCTGACTTTCTGGAGATGCAATAGGTAAAAATCAGTGCTCAGATTCTTGCCACTGGAGTGAGCTTTGGTGGAACCAGAGCTGGCTAAGGACGTTAAGGGTGGGGGGCGGGTAAGGGGGTAACAGTGGTGCTGTTAAGGAGTCCCTAACCCTCAACACTGCACCTGCCATCCTGGGGTCAAGGGGTTGGGAGGGGAGGCCGAACAAGTAGCGCGAATCTGGGGAACACTGGCAATGGGTTTCTTATCCTCAGCTCCAGGAAATCAGGGCTTGGGGAGCCTGGGGCTGCCTGGCGCCTGATTCTGATTTCCTCTCGTAGTGGAGTGAGGTGCAGCAGATACTGAACGGGACTCCCCTGTACATGTACCAAGACTGCCCAGGGCAGGACGGCGGAGATACAGACCACTGGCTGCGCTCCAACTGGATCTACCGGGGTGAAGAGGCCTCGCGGGTGCACGTGGAGCTGCAGTTCACCGTTCGGGACTGCAAGAGCTTCCCCGGGGGGGGCGGGCCCCTGGGCTGCAAAGAGACCTTCAACCTGCTGTTCATGGAGAGTGACCAGGATGTGGGCATCCAGCTGCGACGCCCCTTGTTCCAGAAGGTGCTTCTGCCTCTCCTTCCCTTTCTGTCCTGAGGCTGATCCCTGCCTCACACCTTTCCTTCGCTCTGCTAGTGGGGAAAAAAAAAGAGCAGGGGGCAGAACCCAGAGACAGTGTAGGTGCAGGCTGATGAAAGGGAGGTGCCAGGAGGCTCAGATGAGCCGCACTTGAGGACTTTTTGCCATATCCCGGCCTTGGCTGCATCACTGACCCTCTCTGAGCCGTGGTCTCGCTGTCTTAAAATAGTGGTGACACTGGCGGTCTCGTTTCTTTAGATTTGCAAGCCTCTGTGGAGATCATGCCATGCCATGCTGGAGGCAGGCAAGAACCTTCCAGAACAGCCAAGTTGGCATGTGGCACCACCATGAATATGGCTGGAATAAAGGCCCTGTAGGCTGGCCCTCGGGTCCCATTCCCTCCTTAGGGAAGCATGCTGGAATGCAGAGAGAGGAGCGTGTTATATAAGATGTGCTCTGGTTGTTTTCCAAAAGATGCTGTAAAATTTGTTATTAGTAATAAATGAACGATGACACACTTTATAACTGATCACCTCATTGACAGTGAGGCAGGATACGCCTCCGAACAGCAGACGTTCTGTGAGCGTCCAGCTGCCTGGTTGTTCCACGGCCATCACTCGGTAGCTGTGTGACCTTGTAAGAGAGCTTCACCTCCCTGGGCCTTAATTTCCCGGTATGTTTCCTGGGGGTGGTTATTAAGCTACAGTGTAAGACGAATGCATGGCCTCACCGGCATAAAGCACATAAAATCCTTAGCTCGGTAGCTCA
Source organism: Condylura cristata (assembly GCF_000260355.1). Taxonomy (NCBI): domain Eukaryota; kingdom Metazoa; phylum Chordata; class Mammalia; order Eulipotyphla; family Talpidae; genus Condylura; species Condylura cristata. Next base: position 428,814 of record NW_004567143.1, on the reverse strand, counting down.
CAGCCAGTAAGCCCCCAGGTTCCAGTTGCCTGAACTGTCGCGCATTAAGCCATCTTTCTGTAGGTGGGAGCAAAGCACATCCTCTCTCCCCCACCTTCTTCCAGGTAACCACAGTGGCTGCAGACCAGAGCTTCACCATCCGAGACCTGGCCTCGGGGGCAGTGAAACTGAACGTGGAGCAGTGCTCCTTGGGCCGCCTGACCCGCCGCGGCCTCTACCTGGCCTTCCACAACCCAGGGGCCTGCGTGGCCCTGGTGTCCGTCCGGGTGTTCTACCAACGCTGCCCGGAAACTGTGCACGGCCTGGTCTGGTTCCCCGACACGCTCCCTGGACCTGGCGGCTTGGTGGAAGTGGCGGGGACCTGTTTGCCCCATGCCCGAGCCAGCCCCAGCCCCTCGGGTACACCCCGCATGCACTGCAGCCCCGAGGGCGAGTGGCTGGTGCCCGTGGGCCGGTGCCACTGTGAGCCCGGCTACGAGGAAGGCGGCAGGCGCCAAGGCGAGGGCTGTCTGGGTAAGGACATTCCGGGAGGTGGGGACACCCTGCGGGGCCCCCTTGGGGAAGAAGGTCTCCGGCATGCCCAGGGAGGGAAGGTTTAGTCCGTGTTGAAGGATTTTTTTTTTTTCATTTTTGATATCCATGCAAATCTCCTGCAATTAAGTATGAGCATCTTTGAACACGTTAAGAGATTTCACCCTCCCCCCCAAGTTCCCGCTGCGTGGCTATCCCTCAGAAGTGCATTCCTATTTTTCTTTTGCACTCACTGGAAGCAAGTTTCATGTTTTGGGGATTTTTTAAACTGGAATGGGGAGTAAGAGCCCTAAGCTATGTGTGCTGAGGTGTTTCTGTCCAGGTTGGGGAGGGGGGCTGTGGCCCCCCAGAGGTCAGCTGTGCTCCTTCTCCCTCCAGCCTGCCCCAGCCACTCCTACCGGGCTGACGTGGACACGCCCCATTGCCTCAAGTGCCCCCAGCACAGCAGCGCTGAGTCTGAGGGGTCCACCGTTTGTACCTGTGAGAGCGGCCATTACCGAGCCCCTGGGGAGGGCCCCCAGGTGGCGTGCACGCGTGAGTCCCGGGCCCGCCCGACCTGGCCATCTGTGAGGGACCTGTGCCCAGCCCTTGCTCGGGTCTGAAGTGCCCAGAATTTATCACCGTGGGCACTGTCGGCTGTCCTGCTTAAAGCCCCTCCCCCACTCTCCCGGAAGAATGCAGAGATGTGGTCAAGTCACGTTTTCCTTAGAGGGAATCAAGTCTTTGAAGGACCTCAAGAGTTGGGGCGGCGGGAAGAGGTGAGGGGTCGGCCGCTTGGGGCAAAGCAGAGAGCCACCTGCCGATGCCCCCTCTTCTCCCACAGGCCCTCCCTCTGTCCCCCGAAACCTGAGCTTCTCTGTTTCTGGGACGCAACTCTCCCTGCGCTGGGAACCCCCGGCAGATACAGGGGGGCGCCAGGATGTCCAGTACAGTGTGGGGTGCTCACAGTGTCGGGGGGCAGCAGTGGATGGGGGGCCCTGCCAGCCCTGTGGGGGAAGCGTGCTCTTCTCCCCCGGGGCCAGCGGGCTCACGGCTCCCGCTGTGCGTGTGGACGGCCTGGAACCCTACGCCAACTACACCTTCACCGTGAAGGCCCGAAACGGAGTGTCAGGGCTGGGCCGCAGCAAGCCGGGCGGTGCCACCCTCACCATCAGCATGGGGCACGCAGGTGAGGCCGGGCACCGGGGAGGCGGGCCTGGCCTGCGGACAAAGCGGAGGGGCTCCGGCCCCCCGGCACAAATGGCTGGGCAGGAAGCACCCCACCAGCGGCGGCTGAGGTGTCTCCGCTCTCCTTCCAAATGCAACCAACCTTGGCCTCACAGAGTCCCTGTCTGGCCTCTCCCTGCGGCTGGTGAAGAAGGAGCCTCGGCAGCTGGAGCTGACCTGGGCGGGGTCCCGGCCCCGCAGCCCCGGGGGGAACCTCAGCTACGAGCTGCACGTGCTGAACCAGGTGAGGACACAGCCGACAGGTGAGGACGAGCCAAGACTCCTTGCTTGGGGTGCAGCTTGCAGGGGGAGACTCCCACAGTGAACTGTGTGGCTTCCTCGGGACAAGTCTGCAAAGAGCCCTCGCCCAGCCTGGCTGCCTTACCGCCAGTCCCCATCCGCAGGATGAAGAGCGCCACCAGATGGTCCTAGAGCCCAGGGTCTTACTGACCGAACTGCAGCCGGACACCACGTACATTGTCCGGGTCCGGACGCTGACCCCGCTGGGCCCTGGCCCTTTCTCTCCTGACCATGAGTTCCGGACCAGCCCTCCAGGTGGGTGGGCTCCCGACACAGGTGCACCTGCCGTCCACGAGGCCTCGCTGACCCGATCCAGTCAGGAGCTTTCCTCTTCCTCTGCGCACGGCGCTGTCGGGCTCACGTGCAGGCCCGCGTGCTGCACACGTGTGCTCACGCACCCACATGCATGCACAGACACAGAAGCCACCTGGGGGCGGAGCCCACACTTACACCGGGGCGCCTCCTCAGATACGCGTGTGGATGCTGGATCTTGGCCGTGTCCTAACCGCTCAGCTTATTGCTCTCCAACAGAGAGCCAGTGCTCCCCTCTCCCCAGTTAGGGGGCACATTACCCAAGGTCCCCTGGGCACAGGGCTCACCCCACGTGCCTGCAGTTTCCAGGGGACTGACCGGAGGAGAGATCGTCGCCATCATCTTTGGGGTGCTCCTTGGCGTGGCGCTGCTGCTTGGGATTCTCGTCTTCCGTTCAAGGTGCTGTTCCTCTCCACTCCCCTTCTGTCCACCCTCCTGGGTCCCTCTGCCCGGTCAGGAGTCCCTGTATACAGCCCCAAGACCCCCTAACCCCCAGTGCCAAGTGCCAGCGTGTCCCCACACCAACCCTGTACCCCCATCCCCACAAAGAGTTGCTGGGGAAAACTTAGCCTGAGTCCACTGGGCTCCTGAGGTGATCCTGGACCCTGAAGAAGCTGCCCCCAAACTCCACAGGAAAGGACAGCAGCGACGGCAGCCGAGGCAGCGGGACCGAGTCGCTGACGTGGACCGGGGTAAGCAGGAGCGTGCGTGTCTGTGTGTGTCGGGGTGCCTGGGTGGGACAAGAGACTCGCTTTTGCTAGAACAACTCTGGGGCGTGGGTGGGCTTTAGCATCTCTAGGGCGCCTGTGTTCTGCTACCTAATTAACTTTGGCTAATTAACTTTGTACTGACAGCCCTCCAGAGGCACAGTACCATCACCTATTAGCTGATGGGCCCCCCGGACCCCGGCTGGGCTCTGTCTGGGTCTCCGAGCCCCTCCGGGCTGGTCAGGTCTGTGGACTGAGGCTGGGTGGGATGGAGATAGGCCTAGTCTCCCTAACATCCTCCCAGGCCTGTGGGGTGCCTGTCAGCCACCTCATCAGGGCCCCCTGGACCCCAGCTGGGCTCTGGGTCTCCGAGCCCCTCCGGGCTGGTCAGGTCTGTGGGCTGAGGCTGGGTGGGATGGAGATAGGCCGAGTCTCCCTAACATCCTCCCAGGCCTGTGGGGTGCCTGTCAGCCACCTCATCAGGGCCCCCTGGACCCCAGCTGGGCTCTGGGTCTCCGAGTCCCTCCGGGCTGGTCAGGTCTGTGGGCTGAGGCTGGGTGGGATGGAGATAGGCCAAGTCTCCCTAACATCCTCCCAGGCCTGTGGGGTGCCTGTCAGCCACCTCATCGGGTGCCCGCACCAGGGGATCAGATGTGTCTGAGCCGCAGCGGGAGGCGCTGGTCTAGGAATGTGAATGAGGTGTGCAGGAGTGCAGAGCTATGGCGGGGTGCAGAGGAAAGGCAAGGAATTTGAAGCAGGTCAAGAGCCACAGGAGATTGGGAAACTCGAGGCATGGACACTATTTTGGGTCTGGTCCCTGGCTCCTTGCCTCAGCCTTTGGGGGTGAGGACATAGGGGCTTCGCTCAGGGATGGAGGAAAAACAGCTGGGATGTGGAGACTTTGATGCTCGGCCCAAACCAGAGTCCTCCTGTTACAGGACACCCCACTGTAAACTGGGCCGCCTGTCTGTGGGGCCTCACCCGTGCTTAAGATTCAGTTGTCCTGCAGGCGCAACAAAAGAGTCAATAATGGGTTTATTTACAAAAGGGGAAAGGAAAGGAACAACCCAGGGAAAGAGAGAGATATAAGGTAACTAAACATCCTACCAGTTCAGCTGACTAGAACCCCACTATCACATTGGAAGCTCATCAAGAGCCAAGCAACCAACCACCAGCCATGGGGTCTAGAGAGAGAGGGTCAACATGGCTCCTTTATATAACCGCAAAAGTCCCAGAATGCCTGGTTAGCTCCACCCTTGGGTCCTCACAGTTCTCTCCCTAGTACTGCTGGGAGTTGTAGTTTCAATAACCTGAGTAGGGGGTGGAGGCCACAGAACCGGAGTTGGGGGTAAAGTCCACAAAACTCTGCAGAGTTCCTTCAGGACGCCCCCCCCCTCCCCTCAGCCCCCAATACTCCAGGGCCCTGACATGAGTATTCGTGTGACCCCTGCAGAGGACAAGCTGTGGCTGAAGCCGTACGTGGACCTGCAGGCTTACGAGGACCCTGCCCAGGGAGCCCTGGACTTCACCCAGGAGCTTGACCCAGGCTGGCTGATCGTGGACACGGTCATAGGGGAAGGTGAGTCTGCCGCTCCCAGGTGGGGCTCACAGCTGCCAGCCCACACCTCCCAGGAGCCCAGCTGGCCTCTTCTGTGGCCACTCCCCCCTTTCCCCATACTGGCCTGGCACTGCAGGGTGCATGGTACAACCCCCACCAGGGGTACTGGGGGGCCCCAAGCAGGACAGCCTGTTCCAGTGCTTGTGTTTCTGGCTCAGACTTACACATGGTTCCCAAACATCCGAGAGATTTGGAACCTCCCTTGCCCCACATTCCACCCCATCAGGGGCCCAGTGTCCCTGGGCTGCCCTGATCCCTTGGGTCACCAGAGGAACAGGATCCCAGCAGAGAACAAAGCCAGGCAGTGTCCTTGCCGATTACGCAGCCCTGGCCGCCAAGCCGTGCCTGGGGGAGCTCAGGGAAGACAGGTGGCCATGGCCGCCTGCCCGGCTGCCCAGGCGGGTCCCGCTGACCCCTGTGCACCTGGGCCCGGCCCCTCGGAAGTGCAGCGGAGTCCCTGTCACCTGAACAAGCACCCTGCGCTTCCAGCAGGGACGCGGAGACGGGAGGATAGTGCTGCCCGTGTATCATGTCCTGTTCTGTCGCGCAGGAGAGTTTGGGGAAGTGTATCGAGGGACGCTGAGAATCCCCAACCAGGACTACATGACCGTGGCCATCAAGACCCTGAAAGACACGTCTCCAGACGGCCAGTGGTGGAACTTCCTCCGTGAGGCCACCATCATGGGCCAGTTCAACCACCCGCACATCCTGCACCTGGAAGGCGTGGTCACGAAGAGTACGAGGCGGGGCCCGGCGTGTGTGCGCAGGCGCGGGGCGGGGCTGGTAGGGGGTTCGAGACCCCCAGGCGTGGCGGGGGAGCAGGGCTGTAAGGCAGGCTGTGGGGGTGGGGGTGGGGGTGGGGGTGAGGGTGGTAGCCAGGATGACTTGCTGTGTCTCAGGAAAACCCATCATGATCATCACGGAGTTTATGGAAAACGGAGCCCTGGACGCCTTCCTGCGGGTGAGGAGGGTGAGGAGCAGCTGGGAAGGCGGATGCGCCCCTGGGGTGCCCTGGCCTTTGGCTTCTGGCCCGGGAGGGCAGCCCAGCCCCACACCGGCCCTCTCCCCCTGCTGCAGGAGCGGGAAGACCAGCTGGTCCCTGCCCAGCTGGTGGCCATGCTAAAGGGCATCGCCTCTGGTATGAACTACCTCAGTGACCACAATTATGTGCACCGCGACCTAGCTGCCAGGAACATCTTGGTGAATCAGAACCTGTGCTGCAAGGTGTCTGACTTTGGCCTGACCCGCCTCCTGGACAACTTCGATGGCACCTACGAAACCCAGGTTAGAGCCCTGTGCCGACCACGACCGGCATCGGGTTCTGTCACACACGTAGGACGGGGCTTGGCCTCATGTGGACACCACCCCTACTATCCCCGCCACACAGGGGTTCCCCGCCCCACCCATGCCCTGGAACACATCTCCTTTTGCCCAATACACCCCATCAGGGAGGAAAGATCCCCATCCGCTGGACAGCCCCTGAAGCCATCGCCCACCGGATCTTCACCACGGCCAGCGACGTGTGGAGTTTTGGGATCGTCATGTGGGAGGTGCTGAGCTTTGGGGACAAGCCTTATGGGGAGATGAGCAATCAGGAGGTGAGCCGGGACCCCCGCCCCCCGCTGCCCTAAGCTCCCCTCCCCCCTCCCCAGCTCTCCCCCACAGATGCCCGTCCTTACTCTGCCCAGCCCGGTTTGTCTGTGCTCCTGATTCCCAGTTCTCTTTGGGGTGTCTAGAGGGTCCATGGCACTGGCGTGTGAACCCGTTTCTCGTGGGCTGCCAGGTGAGCTCCTCCCCTCCCTCCGCAGGTCATGAAGAGCATCGAGGACGGGTACCGGCTGCCCCCGCCGGTGGACTGCCCTGCCCCGCTGTATGAGCTCATGAAGACCTGCTGGGCCTACGACCGGGCCCGTCGCCCCCACTTCCACCAGCTGCAGGCACATCTGGACCACTTGCTGGCCAACCCCCACCCCCTGCGGACCATTGCCAACTTTGACCCCAGGTGAGCTCTGGGCGGGGCCGAGGGGTCCAGGAGGCAGACATGGGCAAGTGGAAATGGGCGTCCAGTTTGATAGAAAAAAGCGCAGTGGCCGGAGGCGCATGGAGCATTCGAAAAGAACTAGTTAGAGGTCGCTTCCGGTCACCCACCTTTATGGAAGTCGGTCGCAGCCAGACCCGTTTACCTGGCCTCACCTGGCCTGCGAGCCCCATCCTCTCCCACGTCAGGCTGCATAACCTGGCACCCTCCCAAAGCCACGCATTGTGCCAGCCCCATTGTGCCAACCCCTCTCCTCGGGGAGTTTCAGTGAAATGCACCCGCCCCCCATGAGCCCCCTGCATGTGGAGAACCTTCTGGTTGCTAGCTCTCTGCTGGGTGGCACTGGTCACTCCACTGACACTGGTGATACAGCCAGGCTTATGTCCTGAGACGTAAGGAGCTTGGTCACTTCGCCTGGGGTGGAGGAAGAGATACCAGCGAGCCATGCGCAGAGGACCGCCCGGCGGGGTCGGCTGAGTTGGAGAGCAGGGGCTGGGTGGACTGACTGCAGCGTCCACTGTGGGGTCAGTGGCCAGCCATGAAGCCGGCAGGGTGGCAGGGTAAATGCCGGGAAGACTGGCTCTGCTGAGAGTTTGGACTTTATCCTGAGCACAGAGCACTATTGACCAACTTTTTAGAAACTACCCATGGGAGAGGCATGGTCAGAATTGCCTTTTACCAAAACCACGGACAGAATGTGGAGAATGAACTGGCGGGCCGTGGGGACAGGGGCCGGGCTGTGCTTTATCAGGGAGACCAGCCCTGGCGTGCCGGCCTCTGGATCAAACCACCATATATAACCTTGTTCCTGGGAGAAAATGTGCTGCAAGTTCCAGCTTTTGAAACTATCTTTTGGAGCACAGCTCCCTCGCACACTGGAGACTGAATGTGCTAATCTTTCTGGAATGTTGGATATTTTTCCCCCAGCAGATTTACTTTGCTAATGGTTTTTGGCTCGTGCTGGCTTGAATACAGGAACACTCATTGTATTGTGGGTGTCGGCGAGCAAGAACAACAGGGGGGACTGGAGGTGGCCAGTCAGGGCTGCTCTCTTCTGGAAGCCCAGGGCCACCCCGAGCAGAGGCAGGACTGCACCCCACTCTGCTGCCCCATTCAGCTGGGGTGCTTGGTGCCGCACGGCCGGCCCCACCAGCCGCCCACGCCACCCTCTCCGCGGACATGAGCGGGGTGGACGGACGGCCAGGGGCGTCCGGGCTGCCGCTTCCCCCGGGCCTCTGCAGCAGGCCCGCCGCCTGCCCGGGGCTGGACACACACCAGGAAGCAGGCGGGGAAGCGGGTTCACGGACAACGGCCAGGCGCATCCACGAAGTCCGCCTGATCTCTCTGCCCAGACACCCAGTTTGAACTCTGGCAGCCAGGAAGGCCGAGGACAGCCCCGGCGGCCCCGGGCTGGCTGACGTGTCCCTGTGTCCCCGTGTCCCGCAGGGTGACGCTTCGCCTGCCCAGCCTGAGCGGCTCGGACGGGATCCCCTACCGGAGCGTTCCCGAGTGGCTGGAGTCCATCCGCATGAAGCGCTACATCCTGCACTTCCGCTCGGCCGGGCTGGACACCATGGAGTGTGTGCTGGAGCTGACGGCTGAGTGAGGGCCGGGCCGGGGCCGGGCGGGCGGCGGGTGGAGCCCACGCCCTCCCTGACCCCTTCCTTGCCCACAGGGACCTGGCGCAGATGGGCATCACGCTGCCTGGACACCAGAAGCGCATCCTTTGCAGTATTCAGGGCTTTAAGGACTGAGCCTCCGGCAACACCCGCCGTCTCAGGGAGCAGGCGGGGCCTGTGGTCACTCACGCCCTGGCCCGCAAGCTACCAGCTGTGGGCATCTGGTGCTGCTCTGGCCCCTCCTGCCCGAGGAGCTGGCCCCTGGGGCCAGGGACCCTCTGTTACAAGGGGAGGCCAAGTACAGGTACTGTCGGGAGGGTTTAATATATATACATAAACATATCTATTTTTGTAAATAAACAAGAACTGAGTTGTCACCTTTACCCGATTTTTTTTCCGTTAGCTTGTCGTTGGCCCCTAGGGCCCCGCCGTCCTCGCCAGGAAGGCCATGGCACTTAGAAAGGAGTTGACGACTAAGAATTCTGGAAAATGAGGTTTTTTATTGGTAGCATTAGCCACACCTGGCAGCTCGGGGCAGGTGGGAGCTTGTGGCAGGTCAGCCCAGCCCTGCCCACCGCCCAGAGGGTCAGGGCTGTCTCCCGCCCTCCACAAGCAGAGCTCCAGACTGCTGGGGGCCAGCGAGAACAGAGGTGCAGCAGTGACAGCAGCGGCCCCCTCAGGTGGACGCCTGGAGGACGGTGGGTGGTCTCTGCAGGGCGGTGGGGGCCGGGAAGCAGGCAGGACCTCTGCCTCCCTCACCGGTCCCTGAGGAGCCCGGGGTGGGGTTCGGAATGGAGGAAGGGAGGGGCTGGACGTTCAAAAATAACGGGGGGCGCGGGACAGGTGGAGAGCAGAGTGGGTGGCCGCTAGCAGGCAGGAGCGCTGTGCGGAGGGGCCGCCCCCGCTCAGGCCTGGGCCCGGGCGCCATGGCACTTCCGGCACAGCACGTGGCCGTCCAGCGGGAAGCAGCCATTGTCATCCGCCTCGATGGACAGCGGCTTCCCGCAGTCCTAGGAGGAGAGACAGAAGCACTGGCGGGCGGTTCCCTGTACCCCACAGCCCCTCATCTCTGGGGAGGCCTCTCGTCTGGGTTCCACAGCCACACCCAGCACCCCCCCCCCAGGTTCTCTATTACGCACTGTCATTTCTGTCCTGCAGAAAAGCGGGCAGTAGGTAGAGCTGCTTCAACAGTGCCCACCCCAAAAAGGATGGAGGAGCACCCCATGTGCACTCTGACCTTTCTTCAACCCCACGGGGATCCCCAGTGTCTCCTACCAGAAACTGCAACACCCTCCTTCCCATGGGCCTGCCCCCTTTTCTTGGTTCATCAGTAGCTCAAGGTGACTCCCCGGAAACCCACACCCAAATTTCCTGCGGCCACAGAACCATCTGAGCTGGCCACCACTGCTGACCACCCTCACAGCATCCTCCAGGCCACAACCAC
>NW_004567143.1:411994-418604 GCF_000260355.1 Condylura cristata | reverse complement strand
GTCTCCTCGCGGCCAGGCTCAGGCATGATGGGCTCTGAGCAGACAGAGCACCTGGGGGCATACTGCCTGGTGGGGGGAGGCAGGAGTAAGTGAGGGGCCATGGACACACCCCCGAGGAAACCCACACCGTGGAGGGGGAGGCAGCAGAAAGGCCTGGGCCCCCCAGTGGCCCCCCGGAAGGGGAGTGGTCTGCCTCCATCACCCTCGCCTAGGGCTCCTGGGCCTCTCGTCCTGGTGCCGGCCCCCACCCTGCACTCCCCATAGAAGGATCACACAGGCCACTCCCCGGATTCCCCTTCCCTGGATCGCTGACCCTAGCCCACCCCCGCCGCGGTCTGCAGAGGAGGGTGGGGACCTCGGCCCCAGGTGGGAACCTAAAAACGTTCCGGGCGGGCGCCGGAACCCGGGGCTGCCCGGTGGGCCTGAGAAAGTAGCCGTGGAGTAGACACTCCTTCCCCGGGGAAACCTGCGTGCCAAACGGCTGGCCTCCAGAGAGCTCTGCGATCCGAGCCCCAGCGTGCAGTGACGTCGCCCACCCCAAAAGGCGGCTCTGGGTGCCCAGGGCCGGGGGGGCGGCGAGCGTCCCAGGCCTACGCCACTGGACAGCGGAGTCCAGGTGCTGGGGGCCGCCACCCGCGTCGGCTGTGGACAGAGGCCGGGGCCGGCCCCAGACAAACCGCGGTGACCGAGCTGGCCGCCCTCACTTGTGGTAGTCGGGGACGCAGTGGGGCTTGTTGTCCTGGTCCACGATGAAGGAGGTGCCTTCCAGGGGGCAGGCGCACACCACACAGGTGAAGCACTGCGGGTGATAGGCCTTGCCCGTGGCCCGCAGCATGCGCTCCGTGATGGGCTGCCCGCAGGTGTTGCACTTCTCCAGCGTGTCCTGAGGAGGGACCCGCGGGCCGATGGTCAGGATGGCCAGGATGGCCAGGACGCGTCCCAGCAGCCGGCCGCCCGACCCGGCCCCCACTCACGGTGTAGCAGCCCTCACAGTAGGGCGCTCCCTCCAGGCTGTAGAACTGCTGCCCCTGGAGCTGCCGCTGACACTGGTGGCAGGTGAAGCAGCCGATGTGAAACAGCTGGCCCAGGGCACGCACGGCCGGCTGTGCCCGTGCCAGGGGCTGCTGGCAGCTGCCGCAGAACTCTGGGAGGCCACAGGAGAGGTAACAGGAGGGAGGTGTGAGCCGGGAGGGGGCAGCTGGTGGGTCACCCGGCGGGCGGGCGTGGGGGGGGCTGCCACGGGGGTACAGGGCCGAGGGGCTCACCGTTGGGGGCCACGGTCTGCCTCTGAGGGTGCTCCATGTCCTGCATCAGCTGCTGAGTGAGCTGCTCCAGCTCCTCCACCTCCTTCAGAGTCAGAGGTCCGGGCGCCCCAGGGGGGCGCACCTGAAACCCCAGCACAAGGTTGGCTCTCTCCAGTCACCCCGTCTCAGGCACCCGAGACAGCTTCCCCGCCTTGCAATGAGGACTAACTCCCTCCCGCTTCCCGGATGCTCAGGACTGGCCCTGAAACGCCTCACTGCCCACCCCACCCCCAGCACAACCCAAATAAAGGGGTGAGGGGTGGGGGGGCCTCCTACCCCTTGGCCCAAACCCCCCTGAGCGGTCACAGACAGGCGAGAACGACGAAGCGGACAGGTCACAGAGGTCACGCACACAGCAGCTCAGGTCACTGAAGCACTGACCACACCAGGCCCCGCGCCATCTCCAGAGCATGCTTGGGCATCGCCCCACAAGGGTCGGCACGCGGTGAGGCCCGCACCACACCTACCGTCCCACCTGCTGCTGAGCAGACCCTGTCAGCGTGAGGACAACACAGGTGGGAATCAAGGTTAAACCCCAGAGCTGTCTCAGGCCCCAGCCCCCCTGGGTTCCCCCAGGAGCCCCAGCACCTGGCCCAGCTCCCTCCCCACTGCGCCTCTGGACAGGGCACTGCTCCTATTTCGGGGCTCCTGGCCTGGAGGCTTCTCCATTCCTGGTAAGTGCCCCCAGGCCCACAGTCACAGAATGTTCCACCTGCCCACGCCTCCCGCCCACAAGGCCTGGAACCTCAGGCCTCTCGCCTGCCCCCCCCCGGGTCACCGTCCCCTCAGCCCTGGCTCCACCCAGCTCACACACCGGAGCCTGTACCCAGCACCACCCAGCACCGAGTCCACTGGAAGCCCAGTTCCAGACGCCCCCAGCCCAGCCTGGCCCGTCTCCCCGACGCCCCTTCCGCCAGGTAAGCTCTGCCTTTCCCCCCTCGCAGTGCTCCCTGCCTGGCATCTTGGCACCCAGCAGGCCTGGCCCTCGTGTCACTTTACATCCCTGTTGTTAGGGACAACTCACACACGTCAACTGGCCCAGGGCCTCCACCATCCCGGCCTCCCGCCGGATGCGGGCCTCCAGCTCCCCAGCCCAGTGCTGCCGTGTCCCTCCAGGGGACACCGTGGACCTGAGGGTACCTGTCTCTACTCACGGCCTTCCTCTCTTCCTGCCACCCAGCAGATGAGCCTGCTCAGGGACCTTCGCTGCTGGCGTCCAGTCCTCCCCCACGCTGCACGCACCAGGAGGGCCGAACCCTGTGGGCAGTGGCCTCCCCTGCCCTCCGGCCCCCCAGCCAAGTCTGGCCCCTTGGCATTCACTCCTGCCAGGCTCCGGGGCATGCTTACCATCCTGGGCCACCAGGGCTTATCTGACCCAACCTCAACCCCTGTCCCGCCACCACCCGCTTCCTGTTTCTGCCATCAAGCTGCAGAGTAGTGGGGGGCGCATTTCAGCACACTGCTGTGCCCGGGCCTCCGGCAGGCTCTGGCAGGCCCCAGCTCTGCGACTTGGCTCCGGCGACTCCCGGTCGCCTTCCCACAGCAGCTGTTTCGAGCCTCTCTGTCCGCTGAGCCCCCAACTGCTTCGCCCCCTCACTCACGGATGACCTCACCTCCTCCGTGACTGAGAAGATGGAGACCCGCCAGCTCAAGCTCCCTCATCTTTCCCCTCTCCAGAAAATGCTGGAGAGGGGGTCCTTGCTGGCAGGGGTGCCCCTGGGGTGGGGTGTCACTTCACCCACACCTCACGACCCTCCTGTCACCCGCTCCAACCACACACGCACACGCTGGGGGCTCCCCGCAGTCCGCAGCCCCCTGCCAGCCTTCCAGAGCAGGCCACTCTGGCAACCCCATTCTGGGCCACCACTCACGCCTCAATTCCCTTCAGTATGTCCCGCCCACAGGGCACAAAAAGGCCACCCACAGCCACCGACGTCTGACTCCCCGCCAGTCAAGTCTCTGGCCTCACATGAGTCTTCATCCTGGAAGCCCTTGCTGAAGGCCTCGGCTATCACATCCTCTTCGAGATCCCTCCCTGCCTGTCTGCCGCCCCCCCTTCCTCACTCCCCTTTGGGGGCTCTGGTCACTGAGAGTGGCCCCCGGTCTTCCCTGCTCCTGGGCGCACACGTCCAGGCGGCCTGCCGGGACACCTGGCCCTCCATTTCTAGCTGAATGACACGTCCAGCTGAAAGAAAAGTCCTTCTGGACGCAGTTGCTCAACACACCGCAGCTGAACCCCTCCTTTTCCCGTCCAAACCATTTCCCCTTCTGGACTTCTCTATTTTGTCAGCAAGGCCGTGCTCCCCAACGCACCCATTTTCCCAACTCCCGCCCTTCCCTTCCAACTGTTTATCAGTTACTGCGGCCTAAAACCGCTCTCGTATCTGGACCGCATGTGTCATCTCTGCAGCTCAGAACCCCCACACCGCTGACCTGCTCCCCTAGCCTCTGCTGGAAACTCTTGCTCCAAAGCTCCCAAGCAGTGGTCACAGGCCTTCCTGGACAGCCACCCACACGGCCGGGCCCTCCGTCCGCGCCCCTCGAGCCCCTCACCTGTCACCGCCCCCGCAGCCTCTACTTCCTACTCTCCCAGCCTTTCCTCGTGTCTCCCCACCTGATGCGGCCTGACTCTGGGGTGCCACCCATCCTTGAGGCACACCAGGCAGGAGCCTCACCCAGCGGCCCATGCGACTCCCCGTTGGGAGTTCCTGTAACACAAGCTTCTGCAGAGCTCGTGGGCACCAGGCCCAGCTGCTCACTCGGAGCACACACGCACAGCCACCTCGGGGTGCACTCGAAGGCGGGCTGCTCTAGAGGGGTCAGGCTCCCCCAGCAGGAGGGATCAGCTCCTGCTGAGGGAAAGACGGCTTTTCTATTTTGAGCATTTCTGTGCAGACGCCTTCTGTGCCTTAACTCGCTTGACCTTCACAGCCACAGCGTGGGAAGGACAGTGCTGTATTCACGGAGGGGCATCTTAAGCTCAAAGTTCACCTGGCTCAGGTAGGGTCATCAAGGCCCGGGGCTCCACCCCAGGCCCATGGAGTCTCTCAGGCTTCCTGGGGTCCCACCCTCCTGAGCACACAGGACCCGGCTAGCCCCCACACATACAAGCAGGCACGCAGGCAGGCGCACAGCTGGCTCAGCCAGTGTTTACCAAACTTCCAGGCTTATCACCAGACAGGCCCTCAGGCGGTGAGGAGGGGACAGATTAACTCAAGAATCCAAAAAGTGGGCAGGACCTAGGTGGGATGGAGGATGAGCTCATCCTGCCCCTTTAACATTCTGGGGCAAGGTGCAAGGAGAGGTCCAGGGAGCCTCCTCCCAATTCAAAGCCCGGCCACCCCTCAGGCCCAACCCAGCCCCAGACCTAAGGCCCAACCCCCTCCCCAAGAGTCTTCTCCCACCTTCTCCGCAGGTGGAAAGCTCCCACCTGCCCCCCCACCTTGCCCACCCCACTCTCCCGGGCAGCTTCACCCTCATTCTCTGGTTCCTGACTGAGCCCCACCCCAGCCCCCCCCCTCACCTGGCCCGGCCACCCTCCCTCACCTGGTTTTGGTTTTGGTTTTGAGCTGGCGGCGGGGGCACTGGGTGCTGCTTCTCCTGCACCCGGGGCTTCTCCCTCTGCTGGGCGTAGGTGAAGCTGGCGGGCTGAGGGGCACCTGTGCCCGTGGAAGAGGGAACTTCAGGGGGCCCTGACTTCTGAATGGGCTGTGAGCTGGGCCCACCTGGGGCTCCAGGGCTGAACTTGGAAGCCACCGGAGTAAACTTGGGAGTCACTGGAGAGAACTTCGGGGCTGGAGCCGGGGCTGGGGGACCTCGGGCCTGGACATTCGCCAAAGACACGGGCTGGGGCTGGGGCTGGAGCTGGGGCTTAGGCTGGGGCTTGGCCTGGGACTGGGGTGGCACAGGGCTCTGGGTGTGGCTCTGAGCCGGAGGCTGTGAGCTAGAAGGGGACTTCCAAGGAGGCAGGGGCACAGTAACCCCAGTGGCAGGCTTGGTACTGGACTTGGCAATGACCGGCGTGGTGACTGGGGGTGGCACATATCCAGAGGACACCTGCGAGGGGAGGCAGAGGGATGAGACGGGCGTTAGAGCCGGGAAGGTGTCCTGCCATGCGTGTCCTATTCTCCTGTCCCTTACCCGGGCTTTGAAGGGGTCATTTCTTGTCATGTCATCCAACAGCGAGGACAGAGAGTCGATCTCCAAATCAATACTGCTCACCTTCTCCCTGGGCTGGAGGGTCAGGAGTCAGAGGGCCCATCCCCACCCGGTCCTCACTCACACCCCACCCTGGACAGGGCAGAGGTGCCCGCAGGCGACAGTGAAGGGCCCTCCTCTCCTTCCTGCGGTGCTGTCCCGGTGGGGCAGCGCCCCCCACGCCCTCGGCTTCTTACCTGCGGTGGGAGCGGTAGGGGCGCCTCGGGCCCACCTTCCTCTTCCAGCGGAGGCGGCGGGGACGGGAAGATGTCCTCCTCCAGAGGCGCGGGAGGGAACGGCTCCTCGATCGGGGGAGGGGGCGGTGGGAAGGCGCCTCCCAGGGCGCCCTCCACATCGTCGCCCTCCGCAAGGACGGGCGGTGGAGGTAAGGGGAACTCTGGGGTATGAAGGAGAGAGGGGGCGGTCACGGGGGAAGGGGGCCCTCTACCGCGGCCCTCCTT
Organism: Condylura cristata; assembly: GCF_000260355.1. Lineage (NCBI taxonomy): Eukaryota > Metazoa > Chordata > Mammalia > Eulipotyphla > Talpidae > Condylura > Condylura cristata. The sequence continues at coordinate 412,642 of NW_004567143.1, read as the reverse complement.
GTCCAGTCCTTACCCCTAACCCAAGGAACTCTCTCGGGGTCCCAGGGTGTGTGCGCAAGGGAGGGGGTCGCAGGACGCCCTGGGAGCGGCGGGTCAGGAGTGGCCAGGACATGGCCCAGGGGCGGTGCAGCTCCCGGTTACACTTCGGAAAACGGACCCAGAGGGGAAGACTCGTGCCTCACATTCCGGCCTCCCATCCCGAGGCGGGGGACTTGGAACAGTCCCAGGAGCCCTGGCTCCCTGCCATGAGCTCCACGATGAGGTAAGAACATCTGCTCGGGACAGGGTGGCTGCGCCCAGCCCCCTCCGCTGCAACCTTTCCAGACACCCCCAAATTCCCGAAGCCACTGCCCCGGGCCCGGCGCCCGCCGGGGTCCAGCGCCCGAGCCCAGTCGCATACCTTCCAGGGGCGGCGGGGGGATCTCGCCCACCCGACCCATCTGTGCACGCTGGGCCCCCGCGGCCGGGGTCGGCTCGCTGTCCCCGGGCCGGAAAGGATTCACTTTGGGCTTGGGGGCCACCACCGGGCCGAACTTCTTCTGCGGGGCGTAAAAGGCCGGCGCCGACACCGAGACGGAGATCGCGGGAGGCGGGCGGGGGGCCGCCATGGCTGGGCCGGGCTGCGGGGGGCGGCCGAGCGGGGGCTTC
>NW_004567143.1:398248-411553 GCF_000260355.1 Condylura cristata | reverse complement strand
CGCGGCCCAGACCACCCCTCCGCCCGCACAGCCTCTGATGTCATTTCCTGACGCGCCCCCCACCCCCGCGGGGGCTTGAGGTCTGACTCACCGTCCCCACTCGGGGCTAGCCCGCGGAGGTCGGGTGGGCGCCCCAGAGGTACCCAAGCCGCCCCCAGGGCGCCTCCGCCCGGCCTAGCTCCCTCCTCCCGGGGCCGGCCGTTACCCGCCCCCGGCCCCTCCGGCTGCTCCCCGGCTCCCCCTCGGCCGCCGGCTCCTCGCCCACCAGTCAGCCCGGACTGGCAGTTCTGGGACGGGACTGGCCTCCAGGGCGGATGGGGACGGTGAGTGGATGGATGGGGGTGATGGATGGGGCGCTCTCCCTTCTCTCCCCGTCCAGGCCGTCCTTGAGCTGGGGGCGGGGGGTAAGCACGAACCTTAAGGGTCCTTGGGGGATACTAACTCCAAATCCTGGACAGCGTCGCAAGATTTCTAGGAACTGGCGGCCCTGCGCCCAGGCTGCGGAGTTCAGCGTTGCGGGAGGGAAGGCTGGTCCTGCCACCCGCCACCCCCATCACCGCCCCCGTGGGCGGAGATAGGGAGCTGGGAGGCGGGGCGGAGGCGTGGGCTGCGGAGGCCTGGAGACCCGAGAGGACCGACGTGGACACCCGCGGCGTGTCTAGGGCAGTTCACCGCCGTCCACCGAGACCCAGCCCCTCAACCAGCCTTTGGGCAGTGATGCGGGCCTCGGGGGGATTATGAGCGTCTCTGCCTGGCCCGACACATTCCTGGGCCTTGCACTGGCCCCAGGCTAGGGAAAGCGGCTAGAACTGGGTTCTTCCTTTTTTTTTCTTTTTAATTGAATCTGGAAACGTACCAAACTGTCGCCTGAATTCTTCCATACTCACTACCTACAAGCTGTCATATGGCCTTATGCAGGCTCATCACTCTGGCGCTTCCTTGACAGCCATCCTGTGCGCTGGCCCTCCAGAGGCCACATCCTCCAGCCCGGGAGCATCAGGGGCCCCTGTAGAGATCGTCCAGGCTCGCCCCTTAAATATACCTTGAGAAACCCGCTGGGAGCTTAAATGTGCCCACATTTATGTGCTAAGGGGTGCTGCAGGGTCAGCCCAGTTAGCAGCGGGGACAGACTGGCCCCCAATGTTTTGACCTGTGGTCTTCAGAACCCATTCCCTGCACCCCGATAGCAGGGAAAGAGTACGAAAGAACAGAGGAAGGGTCGGGGTGTAAGGCCCCACCTCAAGTCCCAGGTCTCTCATTCTCGCCAGGTGTTGGAGAGTGATGATACCTATTCCACCGTCCTTATTGCATTGTATGGAAAATCAATAAAGCCCACTTCTGAAAGTTATATGACATGAATATGCAAGATCATGACTCAAGTCCCTCTTCTGTCCAGATTGGAAGTTCCAGCCAGTTAACAAGTTTCCTCCTATGATCTGGGTTCTGGGCAGACCTCTCTGGGTTTGGGTAGAGGCTAAGCCTTACTCTCCTCCCTTCAATTTATCAAAGACTTAATTAGCCTTAAGACTCCTTCTGCATCTCCTGCTCAGCAACTTATTTTCTTTGTCACCTGTATTTCTCATAGCCACAAACATGTGTGGCCACGTGTATCATAAGGAGTGAGTGTGGCGCAAACCTTCCCTGACACGTAGGAGCTGGTCCTGGGCCTGTCCCTGTGAAGAGCTTTGGGAAATTTGATTCTGAATTTCCTGTGCATGTTAGAGATTGTGTTTGGGGCTTTACAGACCAAAAGAATCACTGCCGATCCTTCAAAATCAAGCCCCTTGGGGAAAAGAGCCAGAAAAGATGGTTTCCAGGGAGCATCGCAAGAGGAAAAGCCATTTATCTACCCTCTACAGTCTCCTTAAGAAATGTGCTTGTGCAAAATGTAGTATGTTTAATTGTAGGCATCAGAACCTATTTATAAATCTAGAATACAAGCGCGCGTAGGCAGGCTAGTTTTACTGACAACTAAAAGCAGCGGAGATGCAGAATATTACAGCTGAGCATTTCAAAGCAGCCATTCCAGACACAAGTAGAAACACTAGAGTGCCCAGAAGGGCACAGTCACCAGGCCAGGATGTCTCAAGTGGAACTTCAGAGTCAAGTTTAATAAAATACAAAGAACAGGATCGACCCTCACGATTCTGAGATTTTTTTTTTTAAGATTTATTTATTTATGCTTACAGAACTGGGGTACAGGCCAGAGGTGTGGTGGGTGAGAAGTTTCACCAGAGCCAGAGCAGGGAGCAGAACAGGCTGACTTAGAAGTGCACTGCTGAGGGGAGCAGCGGGGAAGGGTCAGGAGAGGTCTGCTGCCCATGTGGGTCAGCTCCCTGGCTGGGGATCAACTCATGCTGCAGGGGCTTTGGAGAGCTTCGTAATGCGGTGCTTGAACCCATTGCGCCACCAGGGAGGGCCCGATTCCGAGATATTTTTAAGAATCAGTTCTAACTCATCGGTTAGGTAGCCAGTGACAATGTAATAGCAAGCAAGTTTCCCCACAGCCCTTTCCTACAGCTTGGGCCCGGCAAGGATAAGGAAGTAGGAAAGTGGTCAGGGAGCATTGCCGCTGAAACAGCTCTCCATGCTGCCAAAGACTTCCAGCCACCTGGGACCAGGAGGTCTGCCTCGAGGGCACACACCTAAAGAACTTAGAAGCAATCAAGGAAAAGGAAAAGAAGGAATGAGGTAGTGGAAAAATGAGTTCCAAGAACAGATGCTGTCACGAGTTCCTTTGTGCACACTGGCTGTCCAGAGCCGGACCAGGCGCTGGGTTAAGCGCTCAGGCAGGGCCAGGAGCCCCTGCGGTGCCCACAGGAGCACAGGCCTAGGGAGAGCTTGGCACAAGGCGTGGCCTCAGCAGCGTCCTACCCCTGGAATCCCCACAACCGCCCTGTGAGGAATGGAGAGTGGACCTCATTATCCCACTTTTCAGTTAAGGAGATGGAGGCCAACTGGATGCAAAAAAAAAAAACCAGGTGAATTTTTATTTAAGAAAACTTTACATCACAATAACATTGGGTTATAACATACTGGTTCTGGGTGTGGTCCTTTTTCTAAATCAACATCCGTAGATAGAGTACATGATGTTGACAGACGCAAACACACTTTGGCCATGCCTGTTGTTTTTAAAGATTTATTTATTTATGCCTACAGAACTGGGGTACCGGCCAGAGGTTGGGGGCGGTGAGAAGATTCACCAGAGACAGAGTGGGGAGCAGAACAGGCAGATCAATGAGGAAGTACACTGCTGAGGGAAGCAGTGGGCGGTGAGACAGGCGAGGTCTGCTGTGCCCCAGGGTCAGTCAGCTCCTGGGTCAGGGATCAAATTCGTGCTGCAGTGGGTGTGGATAGCTTCATGGTGCTGAGCATTTCCCCTCTGTGCACCAGAAAGAGGCCATGCATTGGGTATTTGAAGACACCTCTGCCCCCCCCTCCCCAACCCTTGCACCCTGGGAGTCCTCACTTACTCCTAGAAAGCCCCAGTCAGGCCCAGCTACAGCGCCCCCTTCAGGGGGCGCCTCCTACTCCTTCCACCCCCGGCACCAGCAAGCTCTGTCTGTCCCGGCCATTTGTACATGTGTGCACACATCCATGCTGTGTGTGTACACACACTTGAGATAAAACATTTTCAGCAGGCTCTCCCGAAAATGTCCAGAAGTGACTGGTACTAGGGTGGAGAATTAAGGGAAAGCAGTCTTCTGTATTGTTATCTTTTTCTCTAGGAACATTTTATTTAAAATTTAGTTATAAATGACAGAACCAGCACCTTTTTGTCCTGCTGAAGAGGGGCTTCCCTGCATGCAGTCACTTTCCCAGTTCCTCCCAGGACTCCCTACAAGATTCCTCAGCCAGCCGTGGGGAAGCAGACACAAAGGAGGGCCGGAGTGTTGGGGGGGGGGCTCACACCAAGGTCACATGGGCAGAATTTCTGCCTTGGCAGGCAGAAATGTGCCTTGTGCTTTTCCTCTAGATGGGGAGTTCTTTGAGGGGAAGAACTGATTTTATTTATGTTTACATCCAGAGTTCTTAGAATATAAAAATTATTGGGTAGATACTGGGAGAACTGAGGTCCAGAAATGGGAAAATGCAGAGCCAGGCAGATGGGCAGATGGCCTGAGTCAGCAGCGGGGGGAGCTGGGGAGGGCAGACAGGAAAGGGGACCAGGGCACCCCAGCAGCACAGGCAGGCTCCTGGCACGGAGCACCCTAAGTGGAGCATCTGCTGCCTGCCTTCTCCCTGAATCCCGAAGACGCCCAAATGCAGTAGCGCCTGGCCCAGCACTGCAGTGCCCGTGTCTCAGCCTCCGACGCGGTTACAGGGAAAAGCAGCTCACCTGCGGGAATGGCTTCTGGGTTTTGGCCGGCTGCAGGTGCTCCGCTTGCTCCCTTCAATCAGATGGGCCTCCAAAGAAGACGCCCCCGGGTGATGGGTCGCAGGAAGTGGGCACCCCAGCCGGCCTCAGAGCTTCCTGCCACTGCTTGGTTATGTTCTTGCTGTCCAGAGATGCAATGCACCACGCTGTCACCCACTCAGCAGTGCCAGCTGGCCTCCAGCGCAGGGATGCGCCAGCCCAGCCACCCCTTCAGCCCTCACTGCCTCTTCCTCCACCCCTCCACCCCTCCTCCCGAAATCCTCCGGGCTGGCATGTCTTCCGGCACCTCTTGCCCATCCTAAGCCCTTCACGTTCACGCCTTCTCTCCAGCATGGCAGTGCTCGCCTCGCTGGTGCTGTCTTCAGAATGACTCTGCGGTGAACCGTTTGGGTGACTTGGAGACCAGAGGGCCTCTCTGTTCCTTGAACTTTCCGTCCGGGGCCGAGGCTTCGCTCCCCTTCACCACCGTCCCCACGGTAATGACATAAACCGCCACAGACCGGTAGAAAGCGAGGGCTACGTGTGAGACAGGAAAAACTGAGGGGGGAGCAGGTGCTGTTAATAGTAGTGATATACTTTCCCCCAATACGCCTGAAATATTATCATTTTAACATGTAAACAGTATTTTTGAATTGTTGATGAAATGTTTACTTGTTTTGGTACTCAGTCTTGAAATGTGGGGTGCATTTTACCTTATGGGGCATCTCACTTTGGATGAGCCCACGGTCAACATGGTCAGTGCTGACTGCATTGGACAGCACAACTCTAGGTGGACGTTGCCCGTCCTGGCAGTCTCAAATTTTTTTTAAGATTTATTTTATTTGTGCATACAGAACTGGGGTACAGGCCAGAAATGCAGAGGACGTGAGTAGATTCACCAGAGGCAGAGTGGGGAGCAGAACAGACCGACTGACGAAGCCCACTGCTGAGGGGAGCAGCAGGCGGGTCAGGAGAGGTCTGCCGCGCCCTGTGGTCACCTCCGGGGCAGGCGGGGATCGAACTCATGTGGAAGTGGCTTAAGCTTCTTAGTGCTGTGCTTTAACCCGCTGCGCCACCAGGGAGGGCCATCAGTCTCAAATTTAAACAGGCTTCTCTCCACCAGCTTTAGCTTCTTCTTTTTTAAGATTTATGCATTTATGTATATAAGAGCTGAGGTGTCAGCCAGAGATGAGGGGTGGGGGTGAGAGGATTCCTCAGAGACAGAGTGGGGGTAGAACACGCAGATCTACTGAAATGCACTGCTGAGGGGATCAGCGGGTGAGACAGGAGAGGTCTGCCGCGCCATGGGGGTCACTCCCTGGCTGGGGATCTAACTCGTGCCACAGTGGCTACAGACATTTTCATAGCGCTGCATCTTACCCTCTTATACCACCAGGGAAGACCCTCCAACCAGCTTCTTCTACTTCCCAGCTCTCTCTGCTCTTAATCTTAACCTAACATCCTCGGGCCTGCTGGGCCCCACAGGTCACCTGTTCTCTCCATCTTCCCATCCTGTCCTCTCCAGTTCCCATTCCTTGGGCAAGCAGGAGTGACCCCTGGTCTCTGCTCTCAGCTCCCAGGTGCCCCTCCCTCAGCCTGTGCTATTCAGCAGGCAAAACCCCAAACCTGGATTCAGTCCAGCTCTACCCTGGACCCAGGCAACCTAGCTGGGCTAGAGAAAACCTCAGGCCCCTCTGACCAGGCTTACTGGAAGGTCATGGCCACGCCTTCTGTTGCACACCAGCCCTCTTGTCCAGTTGCTTCCTCACTCTTTCTAAAGACTCCTAGACCTTCTCTTCAACTTCTGCTCCCCCTTCTCCTCACACAGCTAGTGACCTTGCTTCCTGTCAAAGTGAGAACACAGAAGAAACCACAAAGACCTCGTCTGGACTCCCCCACACCCTCCCCACCCGCCTTCTCTTCCCTCCTGGAATGAATGACCCACAGTCCAGTTTAATGCCATCTTGTGCTCACTCCCTCTCGCCTGACTCGGGATGGGGCAGCAACAAGTGACTCACTGTCCTGAACTTCCATGTTTCCTTCTGAACTAGACCATTCTCAGGAGTATGTGGATTCCATGCTACTGGATTGCAAAAAAACCGGTTCAAAAATTTTTTTTTAAGATTTAGCTATCTTTGCATACAGAACTAGGGTACAGGCCAGAGGTGCAGGGGGGTGAGCAGATTCACCAGAGACAGAGTGGGGAGCAGAACAGGCAGATGGACGACGTCCACTGCTAAAGGGAGCAGCGGGTGGGTCAGGAGAGGTCAGCTGCTATGTGGTCACCTCTGGGGTGGGTGGGGATCGAACTCCTGCTGAAGTGGCTTTAGCTTCTTAGTGCTGTGCTTTAACCCACTGCATCACCAGGGAGGGTCCTAACCTGCTCAAATTTTAATGCCTACTGTTCTCCCCAAAACCTGTTCTACCCATAATCTTCCACATGTCCATTTATGGGAACTCCACTCATGCATTTGGGCCCAAAATTCCAGAGTTCTCTTTGATAGTCTTCCTTTGGCCCCTGAAGGCCATCAAGTCCCAGTGAATTGTCATGAAAACACTTCCAGAATCTGACACTTCTTACGATCTATACCACTACTTTCTTGGTTGAAGCCGCCATCGTCTCTCCTGATTTACTGCACTATTTTGCTTCCCTACAACTGACCATCAAAATAGCAGCCAAGACAGACTTTAATCTAATTTCAGATCATATTAGTTCTTTGATCAAAACTATCCTTCCTCATTTCACTCAGAGTTCAAGGCTCTAACCAAGTGAGTCCAGCATAGACTCTGGGCTCATCTCCTATGACTCATTCTGCTCCAGTCCCACTGACCTGGTTCCTCCAACGTGCAAAGCACCTTCCCACCTCAGCGTCTGTGCCTGCTGTTCTCTCTGCTTGGTGGGCTCTTCCCCAGGCATCTGCATGGGTCACTCTGATACCATCTCCGTGTCTTTTCCCTCATGCCATCTTCTCATGCGGGAAGCAGCCCCTGACCACTTATTTAAAAAAAAAATTGATTGATTGATGCATACAAGAACTGGGGTGTAGGTCAGAGGTGGGGATAGAGGGTGAGAGGATTCACCAAAGACAGAGTGGGGAGCAGAACAGGCAGATGGACTGAAATACACCACTGAGGGGAGCCGCGGGGAGACAGGAGAGGTCTGCTGTGCCCTGTGGGTCAGCGTCCTGGCCAGGGATTGAACTCGGGCCACAGTGGCGCTTCATAGTGCTGTGTATTTAACCCCTGTGCTACCAGGGAGGCCTGTTTAATGTCTTTGCTCGTGGGTGGCTCCTCCTCATTATGCCTCACTAGGGAGTAAGCCCACGAAGGCATGCATTTTTAATTCTAGTATCTAGAGGTGCTGACATGTAGTAGAGGTTCCACAAATAGCTGCCGTGTGGAAGGAAGGAATGGATGTAGGAAGGGAGAATGGGTGGGTGGGTGGGTGAGTGGGTAGGTGAAGGGGTGGGTGGGTGATTGGGCTGACGTGGAGGGGTGGGTGGGTGATGGGGCTCACTAGCAAACAGGGCAGCCGCAAGGCCAGAGGAAACTGGGGAAGAGGGTTTGGGGGCAAGGGGGTGCCCAGCAGCATGGAATGCCCCTGATAGGTCAAGTGAGATCAGAAATGAGCAAAACCTGTTGACAGGAAGGCGTCGGAATCCTCATGAGCCCCACTTCAGTGGTTCAGTGGGGCAAAGATGCCAGGCTGGAGTGAGGTGAGTGCATGGAGCTGAGGACGTGAAGGTGACTGTTGGCAGCTCTGTGCAAACCTTAGGAAGGAAACTAGGGAGCTGCAGCGAGAACAAGATCAAGGGGTAAATCCCACTCCCACCGACTCGACTTCTACTAGCACCAGACGCCTTGAGTACACATGCCCAGAGGAAATGTACCAAAGTGGCATGGGATGAGAAACAGGGGTGACTTTGATTTTCTCCTTTTTCCTTGTCTGTCTGTCTGTCTGTGTGTATTGAAATGTGTAAGTATATATTTATGTATATAAATATATCCATCAGAAATATATAGATATATAAATCAATATATTTAATCCTAATGTAAATATATTTATTTAGAATATATAATGTAAACATATATATATTTCTAAATAAATACATCTTATTTGAAAGAAACACAGATTTGGCATTCAACGATGTGGGTCTCTCTCGGATTGCCCCATCTGGTGGGTCCATGGCCGGTGAACAAGTCCGTCATGACGGACGCAGGCAGTGAACAGCCCACGCAGGCCCAGCCAGGAGAGCGAAGCCAGCTGCCCTATCAGCTCATGACAGCAAAAACACTTGCACAAAACAATGACCTGAACACATACACAAGGCTTACACAGTCATCTTAAACACAAAGAACAAAAGAACAGTTAGCTTTGGAACTCGTAAGTTACAATGAATCATGTTCTTCTTCTTTAAAAAAAATGTTACTGTGATAAAAACACCATGACATCTACCCCCTTAGAACTACCTTCTTTTATGTCATTTTATCCCAAAGGAGCTAATCAGTCTACATGAGCAACACGAGCCTGAGGCCTGAGCGTACTGTGAGATTATTATAGTTATAATAAAAGTCAGAAAAATAATCTAACGTAGGTTCGGGGAGGCATCACGAAGTAGGGAAAAGCAGCTCAGAAAAGAATGAGAGGCCTGGGTGTGGCCACAGTGGAGTCCCTTAACTATGGCTGTTTGTAAAAGTCTGAGAGGTGAATGTTCCTTGTCTGTAAAGAGTAACAGGGAACTTGATTCTTTAGGTGCCACTCAGGTTGAAAGATCTGTCCAGCCTGCCCTGGATGCCTCTGCTGGCCTCTCTGGGCGTGGCCCATGTGTTTACAAGAGGCCGTGCACACTGGTGAGGGCTCAGACTGAAGCTACACCTGCCCTTCCCGCCTTAACGTTGTCAAACACACCAGGTCCGCAGGAAAGGTAGCTCTACTTTGCAGCAAAAAGCAACTCCTTGCATTGGAAAAGGAATCCAGACTGAGGTGGGGGAAAGCCAAGGGGCTGGGGAGCTTGTGATGGGGTATTCAGGAATCCCAGAGGTGGGCTGTCAGCTGTCACCTGACATAGCACTCAAGCAGCAGCCATCGGGCTGTCAATCAGGGGCACACACCGAGGCTTGTACATAGCAGGTCAGTATCTCCTGAGAGACTGGACACAAGAGTGGGCCTCAGGGGGCTCTCAAGGACAGATAAGAGGGCTTCAGAGGCATGGCGTGACACGGCAGCCCCGTGAGTGCGTCAGTTCTACCCGCTCACTTCTCTGTGATGCTCGGATCCAGTCTTCCCATCCCAGTTTCCCACCAGGAGGGAGGACTGGCTGGCAGGGTCAGGAGGCTGGAAGCAGTGACTTCCAGGGGTCACCTCTGGATCCTGTCTCTGTGAGGGCGCTGGGACGTCTCTGTGAGTGAGCGCTTGCCCGCTGACCCGGGCTCTGCCCTGCTGCGCTCCTGGTGATGGCTTACCTGGCCTCTGCCTCCTGATTGCCGGGACTCCAGGCTCCACGTCCCTGGCCCTGACATCCTGCCTGCTCTGAAGCTGCCTGTGACCTGGACATGATACTGGTACCCCAAGCCTAGTTGAGCGTATTTGGGGCCTAACTAGGAGGCAGTAGGCAAGCCCTCTCCTGGGGTGATGTCAAGCCCTCTCCTTCTCAGAGAGGTATATGGGCGCGTTCCTGACCTGGCCACTCTTGCCAAAGGGACGACAGAATACTGGCATCTGAGTGGCAAGGTCCTCTCCTCTGCTTGTGAGGAGCCCCGGGGCCCTGCTGGCCATGCACCCTGGCTTTGGCCCCTACACAGAGGCATGTGTCTGGGGCCTGCCCAAGCCTCCTAATCTCACTCCATGTACACTGAGCTAGACTTAGAGCCTTAATCTTTCTGCAGTTTCAAACCTTGTCTGAAAGTCAAATGAGCCATGCAATGACTGAGGCTGGAATAGAAGGTTCTCTCTCCTTCCATGTCCAACACATCGGAAATGGATCCCCAGAGGTCCTTTTGTCCCCACCACCCGCACCAGAGCCAGAACCTTCAGCAATGGAACTTGGCATCCTGTATAACTAGCTTCAGCCCTGAACTGTCCGTCCTTCCTCAGCAAACTCGCTCTGCCCAGGAATTGCTCTGCCCCAGCACAATGTCCAAGAATCGCAATTGCTGCTTCTGCTGGCTTCCTGCTGACGGTGGGAAGAGGACTTCAGTGGCCAGCAGGACAGTGGCACGGTCAGGTCCTACTCATGGAAGTACACATATGCAGTCCCAGCCGACCCACCCACAGCTGTGAATCTGCACACTGACCGCAAGCCACCCCCAAGCCCCATGCCCCGAGTAGTGAGGAAATGACCCCTGTGTTGAAGATGACAGACCCTACGGGTGCCCCTCTCGGACCCTGATTTCCACCCCCACCCCACCCATGCTACTCCTTACCATCAACCACAGCCCCTTCCCGAGATTCTCTAGAGTCAGCCTGTCCATTTCTGTGGCTGCAGCCGAGCGTGAGCCACTAACTGCTGCCTCAAGTCTGACTAAACTTGGGACAACCTGAATGGCATCACCCTCCCACCCCCAGGGAAACTCTGATAAGGACGAACTGAGATGCTCCTCCCATCAGCACCTCAAGCTACACCAAAAATCTGAGGCAGGGCTCTGGTCTCCCTGACAGCAGACCCAGCTCTAACATTTCGAAATTTAAAAATGTAGATAGATTTAGCCCACTCTTGAGCTTAATAAAAGAGTGAGAAAATGTGAGTCAAATACAATTTCCAGAACCAAGTAACCCCGTTTATTTAAATATACAAACAAACGCATAAAGATGTTCTTTCCTCCGGGATCCAGAAACTCCGTTTGAGTCAAAGTTCTGGCGCCTTCTCTTTCTACCTGATCACCTTGGAGAGAGGTGGGGGGAGTTAATTAGCCTCTAACCTTGCCATGCCTTAAGAAAGGCTCCTTTAGGGCTTGTTCTAAGAAGAGACTGAAAACCCTTTGTAACTGTGGAGTCAGATTCGCATGTTATCGATTATTATTTTATTCTCTCTGCCCCACCCCAGAGTCTGAGTGGATGATCTTGCCTCCTACTTCTCAGAGAACATAGATGCCTTCAGATGGGAATCCCTCTTCCTCGCGACACTACGGGCAACCTGCTGCCATCTGCTCCATCTCTCTCTCCTGCCACAGGAGAAGCGTTGGCTCTCAAGGGAGCCCAATCCCTCGCCAGAGCTCCAGCCGGCTCCGTCTGGCTGAGGAATGAGTGCTCAGCTCCCTTTCATCTTCCTCTCACTGACCCTCCTCCCTCAGCAGCATCTTTTCACAGGGCGGAACTGTGATCTAGAAACAAAAGAAACGCTTTAGGTGGCTGATGTGTTTTAGAGTCTCCCCAGTTGTTGGAGGGGCAGGCAGGAAGCGTTGGTGTGATCCTTTCCGTCCTGCAGATAAAAGGGGCAGATTTTGTGTGCTGGGGACACGAGCTTCAACATGCAATACTAGGTCTCTTGCTTGGTCATTTAAATTAGTACTATTAACATCGCAAAGCTCCTGCAGAACTACTCCCAGCAATATCACTACCTCCCCCCATATTATGAAGGGACCAGCATTGCTGGTTCTTAAACTTTTTGTGCACGGGATCCCCTGGCAATCTGGAAAATTTCTCAGAAAGATACTAAATGCATACACACACATATATATTATAGATATAATATTTACAACACACGATTACAAAGGAAACCAATTACGTCAAGACTATCACCAAATTGTGACATAAATATTAACTTCTTTATAAAAAGACTCAAGAGAAAATGTACAAGGAGGTTCAATACTTAATAATTTCAAAGTAGTGGTGAGCATAAAAGATACTGTAAAGAAAATCCTTAACAATTGTATCATAGAAATATGTTGCTTTTTTTTTTTTAATAACGGAGAAAGATACAATACAACCTTTATTTCTAGTCTCCAGACTCCTGTCTGCATGCATTACCGAGATATTTGGGCAGTTTCAGTTCCAAGGTATGGAACAGAGAGATGTCAGTTTCCCCAGGCAGGGAAACCTCCGTCTGGGTTCTGTCCATGGTTCCTGGGACAGAAGTCCCTGGTTGGTCTGGAAGTGCCTTGTTTCCTCTGTCCAAGAGCTCCTGAAGCCGCCACAGAGGCCGGGAGCATGATTTCTCCTTGGGGTTGTGCCCCACAGGGGGGCAGCTAGGAAGTGCCAGCACCAGGCTGGGCGTCCTGCCAAAGTCCTGTATTTTTAGATTTTGGAAATAGACTGGTTAATACGGAGATTTCACCGAGGGCCGCCAGCCAGATCCCTCCGCTCTCAGCAGGGGGCCAAAGTCCCCCCTCCTCTTTCGCCCCCAGACTGCTTCGGGACATCCTTGCCCTCATTTGTCAGAGAAGACTACGGCTCAAAGTTACAGTGGACTTGAAACTAACTATGCCTCCTCAGCCAGCCTCCCGGTCCCGGCGTTTGGATTCCCGTCTACGAGAGCCCGAACGGTCTGCGTCCTGCGGGCCCCTCCCCAGTCAGAGCTGAGTTAAGTCTCTGCACTGCCCCCACACGAACCCCGAATTCCAGCGGGCGCCGACACCGGGGAGTTTCCTGCAGGATCCCCTCGCCAAGAGTTGGCGATGTTTGGGTGGACAAGCCCCCGCACAGAGGCTCAGAGCAGCCGACACTGGTCCGGCTGCGCTACCGTTTGCGTCCCAGCAGCGACCCCACGACGGGGGGACACTGGAGCGAGGGCGGGCTCGGGCCCCCCAGGACCTACCTCCGGGCTTGATGCCCACCCCACCCCACTTTCTCGCGGGCACCTCCGGCCGCGACCCTCTAAGCCGACCAAGCAGAACCAAAGGCGGGGGGTTGGGTACTGGAGGGTTCCCGAGCCCCCAGCGTCGCGCGACGCCCGCTCTCCACGGTCCCCCGGCAGCGCAGCTGGAGCCGGCGGGGAGCCCCGCGGGGGCCG